>NC_134951.1:119102829-119452829 GCF_965638725.1 Aptenodytes patagonicus
CCACAGCTCCAGAAGCTGCTCATTAAGCACAAGTCTGCCTTTTCTCCGGCGCTGTATTTATCAAGATGACCTTGAAACTTTCTCTGAAACCGTCTGCTCCATGTGGGGAGAAAAAGCTTACTGACCACCTCTTTCAAAGAGTTGTATTTGGAAGTGAGCTGATCAGCTTGCTAGAAAACCTACAAAGAAGTGTGTAGGAGAAGCCTGCGTAGTCCATAGCCGCAGCAGGTCATTCATCTAGGTAGCAACAATGTAGTGACAATTTAATGACAGCATAACTCTGACCTTTTCTTTTGCTTCCTCCCTTACAACCATCCCCGCCCCCCCGGTAATTAGCCTCAGCTGATTTCTCAGAACACAGAGCACAGTCTCTCCAGGCAACATCGCCCCATACAGCAGAGTAGTCTGGAGAATAAAAGTTCCTGCACATCCTGCAGCAGAGCAGGTCGCCTGTCGGGGGGGGGGGAGCTGCTGGCTCGCAGCTGCCCTGCTGGTGCTTCCTCCGGTGCCGTGGGTGCTGAATCACTCACGGGGCGTGATTGCCTGCAGATTGCCTGCATGGTGTGGATGCAGACACCAATTCTGCGCCACAGCAAAGCTCCTCTCCCTCATCAGCCCTCTCAGGAGCGGTGGCGCGGTCTTCTGCTGGAACAGGACGAGTGAGAGCTGCGCTGCAGTAATTGATCTCGCCGCCTGCACTGATGGTCCCTCAGGGCGTCACCTCCCGCCACGGTGATGACGGCATTTAGCGGTGAAGCCGTCCCGTGGGGGCAGGTGAAGCTTTGTCCCGCCGAGTGTACAAATACACTCCGGACCAGGTGCTTTCAAGTACCTTTCTCTGGTACCGACGCAGGCGGCAGTCCTGCCTTCCGCCCCGCCCCGCCAGCCCGCTGCCAGGGCGGGCTCACCGCGGTAGAGCTGCCCCCGAGGAGGGGCCCCGCGGAGGAGGGCCGGTCCCGCCCGGCCCCCAGCCCGCGCTGAGGACGGCGGGGCGGGCCAAGATGGCGGCGGGAGGCTGGCGGTACTTCTGCACGGCGGGCCGCGGGCTGGAGGCCTTCCTTGCGCGGGAGGTGCGGGCGCGGCTCGGTGCCACAGAGGTGAGGGGGCAGCCGGCGCCGGTGCCCGCCCGGGGCGGGGCGGTGCGGTGCGGTGCGGATCGGCGGGGAACGCGGTCTCGTTCGCTTCGCGCCCTGGAGCCGGGCGGCAGCGGTGTGGGCTGTGCCGCCACCTGCGTGGGGCCCCACGGGTCGGGTCTGGTCTGGTCTGGGTCTGGGTCTGGGTCGGAAGGACCCCTAAGGACCGCCTGGCGCCGCCCCTGCCGTGGGCAGGGACATCTGCCAGTCGGTCAGGCCGTGTCCCCTCGCCACCCCCGGTGAGCTGAGGTCTGCGCTGCCCTCCTCTCTGCGAAGGGGCGAGCGGGTGTGAGGGGCTGCTGGAAGTGCTCACCCAAAACACCTTTCTGCTTTGGTTTGGTTTCTGTTTTTCCCCTGAGGTGGACTGCGTCTCAGGAAAAGTCTTCTTCAGCACAGAGGCGGAGCCGGGCGAGCTGAGGAAACTGAAATCTGGAGAGCGACTGTTTCTACTGCTTAAGAAACAACCCCCACTTGTAGTTTCTAGAAATAAAGGTACGGCACTGACTCCTGCCCTCGAGTCATCCCCTCCGGTTTGCACACGGTGGGTGCTCAGAAACGTGAAGCCCCCGTTCGAGTTCTATTTATAAAATTAATATTTGTTAATATTTATTTTATTTATATACTAACAACTCTATTTCTAATTGATAATAATCAATTTTGCGGTATCTTTCACCCAGATATGTTTTCGATGCTTCTTTAGTGCTGAAAACGGCTTTTAAAATGTTCTAAATAGGTGTCTTACCAGCTTGCGTTCTGCTGGCACTGTACATATATGTGTATGTGTAACACCGCACCCCACACCACAAAAAATTAACGAAACTGAAGTCCAGCTCTGGACCCCGTATATGCATTTTACTGATGAGTCATTTTCCTTTAGGCAGAGTGGACCCAGACGTATATGCTGTGTCACTTAACTGTTCAGTACACAGATTTCTTGTAAATCTCAGCTACTCGGGTCACATTCTTTTTCAGTGTTGGAGTAAGAATTTCAAGTAAGATGGATTGGTATCTGTGTGCTGGTGGGATTTTATTTGGGAGATCGCAGATGGCCTTCAGCTTTGAGGATCAAATTCAACCATGATTCTGAAATTTAAAATGAGAAAGAGAAACACCTTCCCCCCCCCTCCCCTGACCAGCTTCAAGGTTTGTAAGTGAATTGGCCTCTATATTCCTCGTGCCTCTCTTGTCGTAGCTAGCTCAAGAGGACTACCCACGGGTGTAAGTTTAGGTGTGTGTTGGAGACTTTGCAGGATTGAAGGCAGGTTGATGAACAGCAAGGAGAGATTTCCCCTCCAAACGAATGAACTTGTGGCTTTTCTGAGCTGCATCAAAGTGGTTCGTGTTCATGTCTGTCTTCCAATCCCGGAAAGTATCCCTCATCTCTAATGCTGGACCGAGTGCTTTTTGGGCAGGATGGCATGGTAGGCTGGTCCTCCGTCCCTGGGAATGACTCTCGGAGGTGGTGGTCTGGTTTTCTAGAGCTGCTGAATTCTTCTGCAGAGCTCAACTCCTGCGCGATTTAATCTTGGTTCTGCAGAGCTTGTAATCGGGGGGATGCCTGGGTCTCTGCTGGTGGGGTACGTGGGTGTTGAGAGCTCAGCTGTGCCTGTGATGTCTGCTGCTGCTGTGGTTCCTGGATTCCCACATGAATGAAATCTGAACACAGTCTCTGTTAACAGCTGTTCTCAGTCTTTAGGAAAATCAGGTGCTGAGACTGAACTACTTAACCTGAAACTGCTTTTTCTTCCAGGGAAAATGCTGCAAGAGATTAAAAGCCTTGTCGCTGGGGAACCAAAGTATTGGCTGGACGTTATTTCTATTTGGCGAAACCTTCGTGGGAGCGAGGGGAAAAAAGACGATGTCTCTCAAGAAAACCGATTGCCCCTGAAGAGAAAATCAGAAGAAGAGAGAAACATTGCAACTAAAAGGCAGAAAGCAGAACAAGTGAGAGAGCCTGTGCCTGGGGAATGTCAAGTGGAAGCTGGAGAGAGGTGTGTGGTACCAGAGAGAAAGAGCGATCAGGACTGCCGGACTGAAAGCAAGACTTCCTTAGAAGACCCTTCCAAAAGCAGTGGAGAGAAACCTATTGCGAATGAGCAGCTTAGGTTCAGTTTCAGAGTCTCCTGTCGTTGTAGTGGGTGGAGCGAGTGCCAAAATACTTCCCTCACAGGTATGCTAAAGTACCTCTGTTTTAAAAGAATTTAGCAAAGGTGAAGGGAGGTGCGTAGTTTGTCGTTTCAATTGCGTGTTGCGTGTTTCAGAATAAGAGACTGATCGAAGCTTTTTCCGTATTTTCTCAAAAAAGCCCTTAACCTGCGTTTACCTTAAACGGGTGGAAATACAAGGGCTGTTGTTAATTTCTGGGCACTGTTGCCCTGAATGTTTTTCAAATCAATGCCTTTTATTGTGGATGAGTAAAGGTAAGAGGTTGAGGTGGCTGGGCTTGTGGAGCCTGGGGAGCGATCTGCTAGTACTTTACAGCTAGTTCAAGGGCCATTGCAAAGACAGTGGACCCAGACTCCTCTCGGTTGCGGCAGACAGCGTAAAAGAAGGGCAAAAGCCAGAACTTGCAGCTTCGGTGGGCTCTGGTTGGGTATTGGGGAGAACTTGTTCCCCAGGCGGGTGGTGCAGCCCTGGGAGGTGTCCTGGGAGGGGGGGGGGTGGATTTTGGTCCTTGGGAGAGAGTGGTGGCATAGAGACCTCCAGGGGCCCTTTCCGTCCAGCCCTCTTCTCATCTAGAAGATCTTTCTACTGTGAGGAAAACTTAAAAAATTAAAGGAGAAACACTGTGTAGCTGCAATTTATGTAGATTTCTCTTACTTGAAGGTAACAGTAGTTCAACTAGATTCTGCCCCCCACCCCCCCCCAAGCTAGTACCTTGGGAAGGTGGGACACGTGAGCCTGCCAGCACTAATGTTTGCTTAAATTTGTGCTGTGTGTTTGAACTCTCATAATCTGAAGGTAGTCAGAGCTTTCTAGATTGCATGAAAGCATTAACATTGTGAGCTGCAGTTGTGCATTCATAGGTTTTCTCTTAGGTAATCTAGTTTACAGCCATCGGAAATATTTTGTGCGTGTCAGAGAGAATCCTGAGATGATGACCAGTTTTGCTGTACCTTGGGCAGGACTTGAACTTCAGCCTCCCGCGCTCCAGCTGAGCGATAGTCATTTTGTCCTGCGGTGTGTTTGTTCTACCCCTGGCTCGCTTGCTGTGCCCTGTTGTACCTCTTCTGGCCTTTGTACGACTTGTTCTCCTAGCGGGGGTAAAGAGGGACTCTTTCTTTTCCCGGGTATTCATGAGGGTTGTGCAGTCAAGGCTGTGACGTGTGGTTTTCTTAAGTCTGTTGTTTTTACTGCCTGTGACTGTTCTTTCCCCTTGCAGGAGATCGGAAGAGCCCTTGGCATAGCGCTCGTGAAGCAGTTTGGGTGGCGGGCTGATCTGCGGGACCCCGATCTGGAGGTAGCGGTGCTTGTCTGCCAGGTGGCCTGTTGCTGCTTCCAGAATTGCCCCCGGTATCTTTTGTTTTGTTCTCTGCTCCCGTTGCACTCAGGACCGTGGCCTCTCCCTGTTTGTCTTTCTGCCGCTGAATTTAACTAGAAATCATCTGGTAGCGCTGAGCAAAGCTTTTTGGTAGCCACTGTGCGCGTGCCTTCCAGAGCGCTTAAATAAATACCAGCATGGCCAGCATGGGCCTGTACGTGAGGGGAAGGAGCCATACAGGCGATGTCTCAGGATCCAGCACGCTTACACACTGCTGGACTCTGACTCTGTTGAAAATGGAGATCACCTGAGCCGTTGGGCAGGTAGTTTAGCCTCTGTAGGGGAAGAGAGCGAGCGGCAAGGTTGTGTTCTCGAGGAACTCGACTTGAGAATGCCGTCTATGGAAGAGCCCCCTCCTAGACCCTGTCCCTGACAAGCAGCTTGCTTAAGGCACCCTCCATGGTGCGAGCTGTCTGGAGACCTTGGAAAGGACTCACTGCTCTTGACAAGCTGTTTCTCCATCCCTGTGCTTGGCGTATGGCAGCTGCTCTCAGCGCTGACGCTGGGAGGTCTGAGGCCTTCTGTAAAAGCTCCGAGTTCATCTACTGGCTCTGGTTTTCCCAGGCTGTCCATCAAATATGGCTTTGTTGAGCCTCAGGTGGGGCTCTTGTTCTGGTCCAGATTTTTTGCTCTGAAACCATTCAAGTGCTGAGGACTGGGATATTTCAAAAGCATCACGTTTCTCGTTGGGCTTCCTGGGGAGGGACTGCAGCCATGCAAGACCTGTTGGGGAGCTCAGTCTTCCTTTGGCATGCTCTCTATGGGACAGGAGGACAATTTCTTTGAGCTGCCTATGCTTCTGGAAGGACTACCCACATTTGCCTTCCATCTGAAATACTGCTTAGCGGCACTTGTTTGTTTTGGTTTGTTTTGTTTTGTTTTAAAAAAAAAAAAAAGTGTGTGTGTGAGTAACTGAGTGCTAGTATGCAGTGAATAATCTTCTCCTGCTTAGAGTAAATGGTTTCATAATTAAAAATATCCATTCAGCGTTACAAAAATTGGTTCCCTTAAAGATTCAAGTGCTTGCTGATGGATTCCTGGCTGACAAAATTGCCCTCCCAGCTTGCTTAAATATTAAATCCTCTTTAAAGTGGCATTCAGATGACCTAGTGTGATTTCTTCCAATGAATCATAATTGTCTAAAGCATGTATTTTTGTTCTTAAAATCTAGGATCAGAAGTTCGTAGAAACATCTTCTGTGTCTGGTTTAAAAGAGTTAAAGCTATTGTCGTGTCAGGTTGAGAGCCTGTAATGTAATTTTTTTCCTCTTTCAGGTCTTTGTACATCTTAATGACATTCACTCTGTGGTGGGGATTCCTCTTTTCAGGTAGGCATTCTGCTCACCAGATTTGTCTTGGCAGTATCAGAACAGGCATAGCTTCTAAATAGTCTTGCTGTCCACTGTGAGTATTTATCTTCTGGTTGAAAGTTCACTGGACTGTCACATTAGTCTTGTGGTCTGTCTGGAGCTTACCTGAGCACGTAGGCCAGACTTTGCAGTGAGTTATGGATAAAAGCAGACTGTGGTTTCTGTCCGTTTGTCTGTCTGTCTGCAGATCTGTCCGGTTCATTTGTTCTTTCATTTTACGTGGGCTTTTCTGGGTGGCTGTACCATTATCTTAGGTTGATTTTTTTGCTGTCTGCAGGCTTCCGTTGGCAAACAGAGAGTATATCAAAACAGCAGGACTGCGGTCAACAATTGCGTGGGCCACGGCATCTCTGGCTGAAATCAGTGTAAGCGAACGTTCGTGGCAAAGATGTAGAGTCCTGAATGAAGCGGGGGGGGGGGGGGGGGTTGCTGCTCGTCAGAGATGGAGCTGGAAGCTTTGAAGAGGTGTGGTGATTTCAATGCTCCATGCTCTAATGCATGTGGACGGGGTTTGCCTTATCTGTGATCAGAGTGCACTGTCACCTGCTGTTCAGCCAGGTCCCTGCTGTAATCCCAGGTCCTTCTCAGCAGAGGTGTTACTCTTTGTACAGATATATGTCTAAATGGCAAGATTTTTTCACTGTCCAGGCTTCAAACCTTGTTTGGGGTGGTTCTCCCAAGGGAAAACAGAAGCAAGGGTGATGTTTTCCACAGATTAAGTTGGTACCAGTATCTGTCTGCAGTCCACTCATCGTTTTTTCCCCTAAATGTCCCCTCAAGGCTAGATGCATTGATGCATTGTCTTTAGTGAAACTACTAATGCTTTTTAACTATATTCTCTTACAAGCAAGTTTGGCCTGGTAAACCAGTGATCATTGTTACCTACACTGGAGTCAGTGGGAGTATGTAGGTGATGTGTACATCCCCAAGTAAGCTTTGTCCTGGGAGAGGAGTCTGTCTTGCTTGGGATGCAATAACCCCTTTATGTTTGCAGGCGGGGGCCTTTGTGCTGGATCCCATGTGTGGGCTAGGAACGATACTGCTGGAAGCTGCCAAAGAGTGGCCCGTGAGTATCACAGCCGCAAGAGGCAGGACCTTTGCAAGACGGCTTGTAGTTGCATCAAGAAAAATCTGTCGCGCAGTTATACCAAGGTCCATTACTGGAAAGCTGGAACCAAACTGATCTTTCTAGGCAGTTGCTAAAAGTGTTTTAGTACAAACTTTCCTCCACAGGAATGTGAAACCAAGTTCTACGTACTTGTGCAGGTGGGTGCTGTATCAGTATAAATCAGTAGTAGAGGCAGCGTGGCTGTCTGTAGCTAGCTAGGATCTTGTTGTTAGGACATAGCCTCAATACTTCTGTAAGTTACAAGTGTCTTGAGCAGAACGTGAAAGCAGTGAAGACAGCACAGGCTTCCCCCATTCTTCCGTCCTCGGGGTCTAGGTGTTGCTCTGCGTAGCGGTAGTAGATCGCCCAGCAAGGGGTTTGTCCTGGAAGAGTCGTTCTTCCAACAAGGCAGTTCTGAGAAGGGTTTATGAAATAAATAGACCTGTTTGTCAACCAAATGGCTTTTCTCTTTTTCTCTGAACAGGAAGCCTGTTACTGGGGTGCTGATATAAGTGATTCACAGCTGGAGGGTGCAGCTGTGAATATTAGGACTGCAGGCTTGATGGATAAGATTGAGTTACTTAGAGCTTCTGTGAAAGGTATGTCTGTAGGCTTTCCAAGTGAGACATGTTTGAAGTTTCTTGTGGTTCTGGGATTACACGGGTAGTGTAGGTTCTCTTGGGGGGATGTGTAGTAGAACTAACGCTCAGCAAATAGCTGAGTAGCGACTCTGTAGTGCTAGCAAACGGATAATTATTTGTTCTCCCCTCTACCCCCACCCCCACCCCCCCCATTTGGTAACTTAAATGTACCAAATGAGTAATAGTGGGGACCCATTAAGCTCAGTGTTGAATTGTTAATGTTTTGCAGTAGGTGTATTTTAGATGACGATGCCTTTTTCCTGGAGAGGGAATTTGTTTGCTCTCAGTTCATGAGCTAGTCTGGGGAAAAGGTAATAATTTTATGACCTTATTCTGGGCCTCAAAGCCCGAGTCTAAATTAGTCCTTTATGAAATTAATGACAGACGAAAGCTGGGTGTTTTTCCCTGTGCATGGGTGATGAAGCGTATGCATATTTTCTTACCTTGCAATGTCTACTTCTTACCAGAATGGTAAGAAACATTACTATTTCTTTTTCTGTAAGAATATAGAGAGCGAGCTTTATTTCTTACTTAAAAGCTGCGACTGGCCCCGGCTTCTAGGGTAATGGAAGGTACTTTGATGTCAAGCTTTTCTAATACTGAACAAGTAATTGGTGTCTTTGTCGCTGGTCAGAAGCTGTTACTTCTGCATGTTTTGAGAAGGACTGTAGGTAACTTGTCCTTCCACTTGTAGATAAAAATTGTTATAAAATTGTTGTGCTGCAAGCGTTGCTCCAAGGGTGGTCCAAGAACCCTCTCCAGCCAATTCTGGAAAGGCTGGCACAGAATCACAGCTGGGTTTGGGTGGGAAGGGACCGCTGGAGGTCTTTAGCCCTGTCATCTGCTCGGAGCAGGGCTAAGCCCAAAGCTGGGTCAGGTTGCTCAGGGCCTTGACCAGTCGAGTTTTGAGCATCCTGAGGGATGGAGAACCCATAGTCTCGTCCTTTCACATGCTGGCTACGCTCTGGCCAGCACAGCCTGGTACGTGGCCAGTCTTCATCACCACAAGGGTGCAGTGCTGCCTCATGGTCAAGAGAACTGACTATTCCCAGGATGCAGAAACTCCAGGGAGATACTTCAAAGACATTAGCTCCAACGGAATCCAAGCGATTGTGGCTGTAACCAGATTCTTGCGGGGGGAGAGAAGGGGGGGGTGGGGGGGGGTGGAGGGGTATTTAACGTGTGGTTCCTTGCCATTCATACGTGTGCGTCTGAACATCTGCGCCAAGTAAAGTGCGTGCAAGGTTAGCTCTTCTTTTGCATTTTGCTTGTAAAGATGTACTGTGAGTCGAGAAGCATCAGTTAGTTTGGACCCATGCAGTCCCCTGTTCGGAGAGTCTTGCTATTGGGGCAAACGTATTGCCAGTAACAGGGACTCTGCAAGCTAAACCACGCTCTCGTGCATTTGTCTCTTCCCAGTCTGCATTGGGTTGGTAGCTTCGTAGTGCCGTTTGTGAGGAAGGGTCCAGAAGGATCTTACAGTTTTGTAAGGTGAATGAGGGCATAGCTGCTGTTCATTTTTCCGATAGTTGGATGTAAAGACCTGCCTTTATTCTGCAGCATTGCCGTTGCCTTCAGAAAGCTTTGACACTGTGATTTCGGATATTCCGTTTGGGAAGAAGTTCAAGATCACAAAAGACATACAGCTCCTTCCGGATATTCTCCAGGAAATGGAGAGGTACGTGTGGCCTTTGACGTGCTTGGGGCTTGGTGTAAATGTCATGATGGTTTGCGATCCGAAGCGTTTAGTCAGCTTCAGGTTTGCTTTATTCCAAACACTCTCCAGCTCTGTAATCTGAGCCTGTGCAGGCTGTGAAAGTCTGAGTCCTTTGCTTGTCCCGTAAAGGCTGTTGTGGCTTGTCTTGCAAGCTGTGGAAGTGCTGATGGCAGCGCAAGCTGACAAGGAATGAGCTGCTTGTGTGAGCCACGCTCACAAAGGTCCTTTACAAGGCGTGATGGTGACAGAAAGGAGAAAGAGAAGAGGCTGACCTTGACAAACTTAAAGCCTGGCCAGGCAAATAAAGCATTAATCCTTTCTCAGTTGAGGACTGCTTGTGTATAAAATCATAGGCTTTCCTTTTGGGTTCACAACCAAGCTTTTACCAGCCTGCCTTGTCAGGAAGGATCTCAGCCCAGAAAAAGGGGGTATGCATTTTCCTTTCTGTCAGCGTGTACTGGCATGTCCAGCTAGCCACCTGGTCTGCTTTTAGATGCCTCCTTTCATCTCTCGCCCTGTCGTTTTGTGGCAGAGTTGAGCCAAGCTAATGGCGGGCCGCTTCTAACGGGCGGTTCAAACCATCTGCCCCTTTCTTTCTTTTTTTGGCTGAAAACAAGCCCTTCCTGTAGGATGGGTCTTCAGCGGGTGTTGGTCTCGCTCACCCGATGCAGGAATGGGGTGGGAAGATGGTGAGGAAGGTGAGGTAGCGCCACAGAACGGCAGGGCAATCTTAGGTCAGCTTACGCTGACCATTCCTCCCTTTGGCCGTGCTTGTCTTCTGGTCTCATTTGCTCTGTTGGGCCATCCTAAGCAAAGTATTTCCTTGGGAAGGTGGGGGCGAGGAAGGGACCATTACCAGGAGAGCCCCACCAGTAAGACTGTTCAGTCCAGTTGCTGTGAACAGAACCAGGATAGTCTTCCCCCCGCCCCCCCCCTTTCAAAGCCAAGTGTAACGTTTCCTCATGTACAAGGAAAAACGGATTGCAAACAATGGTAAATTTTCCTCTGTTTCCTGAGTTTGAAAGCCATTAAGGATCAGTGGAACATGGAAAGGTCAGACCTTTTAAAGTTTCCAAAGGGAAAGGCCAGCTTCAGGATTGCCTTATCAACCTGAAAAGCTCTTGCTGCCCTGGGAAGCTGTTCCTTTGCAGACTGGTGGAGGCTCATGCAACCCAAAAACGGGGTTTGAAGGTGATACTCTCCTCAGTCCTTGGAAGAGTACTAAGAGTGAAAAAACACATGGTCCATCTTCCCTGCTAACACAATGGAAAGAACTCCCGAGGTCGGAAATGTTTGGGAGTCAGGATAGGGCCCAGTTCTCCCATTTAGGAAGAGCTATGAAGATAGGGCATTTAAATTCCATTTGGAGACGTAGCTTACTGAGTTGAGCCATGACCCTTGACGTCTTTAGGTGTTTTATCGAACGCACCTGGCATCTGAAGTGTCAGCAGTGTCGAGTTCTGCACGGGTGAATGAATGCCAGGCAGGATGAACACCTAACCTTTATTTTTCCTGCAATTGCCAGAGTACTTCGTGTTGGAGGCACTATTGTATTGCTGCTGAGCCAAGATCTCCATAAGCGCATGGATGGCATTACCAAGAGTGCTGAAAATGCGTCTCCTAATGCCATTTCTGATGGCGCAAGTGAAGCCGCCACTGCAAAAGCCCTGATTGTTGATGGGAATTCTTCCTCCTTGGGGAATGGTGTTGAAGAATCCTTTCCGAGCAGCCGACAGAGACGTTTTGGGTCTCTGGTGCCAGATGGCGTCTATGGGGTTAGTCTGGGAAAGACTGATGCTTTCATATACAAATACAGGAAGATCTCTACTGCTGGGAATCAGCAGCTTTCCTGCACTGTGCCTACGTGAACCTGAATCCTGCTACACCTGAAGAGCGGCATGGCAGTGATCCGGTGGAGCCCTGCTGATCCGAACCCTGTGCCATTTGTTGGCTCACCTCACTTTCTTTGGATGTCCTAAGGTGTTGCTTCTCTCTCTTTGGTTTTTAGGAGAGGTGGAAGATGCCTACTAGTGTTTCAGATGTTTTTACCATAAAATACTGTAATGAGACACAGCCTCTCAGTATCGGGAGGAGTTTCTCTGGGAGGGAAAGACTTCATTTGCAGAACTGCAAAACCAAATGCGGTAGTATTAACTGTAAATGGATTTCCACCTTCAGCAATGTTTTTAGGAAGCACATCTTGTCTGAAGAAGTCCCCAGCTCTTTTTGAGGGCTGGATGTTTGCTTTACCATGCGCCTTGCAGTCTTGTATTTTATTTTAAAGCTTGTTTCCGATGAGTTTGAAATGTCGCTATTGAGATCTCTTGGAGTGGAAAATAAACTATTTTCTGTATTAATTCTTTGCAGCGTTTGCATGTGTCTGAGGGGTATGCTTTAGGTTTTTAGGGTGGAGAGACTTATTTCTATCAAAAGTAATGCTTTTCCTCACGTGATAATGTTACTCCAAGGGCACAATGTAGAAGATGGAAAATCTTGCCAAGCGGATGAACGATTCAAAGTGACTTCTGCCTGCAAAGAACCATATGGAAAAATTCTGCTGGAAAGAGAGAGGTCTTAGCAATTCTTTTAGTCTATGCAAAAGGGATTTGGGGAGGAATAAGTCTAATTCAAGGCTTTCCCGTGGCTGCTGAGCTGACAGGGAAGTATTTTTAGAGGGAATGACTGCAAATTGCTTTCAGATGTTATTTTGGACAAGCATTTGCAACTTGGCAAGCTGGGATGGACTCGTGCAGTGTGTTCCTCTGCCGGGATTAGTGTGGAGATAACAATTAGTAGTGTGTTTGGGCTTTTTTTTTTTTTCTTCTTTCTTTTTCTTTTTTGAAGTTTGTTGTGTGTAGCCTGTTGGAAGCATTACTTTATCCGTGTGCTTTCCACGGCAGAGCCTCTACTCTGGCAATCTTAGAGTTTGAAGTAAGAGCCTGTGGTGCGGACTGAACTACGGAGGCTCGAAGGGTATGAGGGTATGGGGCAGATTGATATGATCCTGCTGCTGGGAGTCCTGCTGTTTAGCTGGTACCTGGAAACGTGCTAGTGCACCGCAAGTACGGATTTGGGGCTTAAAGCAGTATTTTTATCATTATCTGCCCTCCCACCCAAGTTCAGCTTCCAAAGAGGCCTTGGAGAAGACAATGACGAATTCATCACAAGAAAGGTAACGGGTAACTTGTGCATGCCATTAGCTCTTTATCAGATACGCACAGTCAACAATAACGTGTCTCTTCTAACTAGCACCAGTGCAAGTTTGTTGTAGGAGATGAGGCTTCCTCTGGGTTGCTTAGGTCTTAAGGTATCCCAGGGACATAAACGCTGGCCGTAACACTGTTTTCAGTGCGGGTCTGAAAGAGAGATGAAGTTTGGGTTTTGAAAATTTTTTTCAGTGAAGCTATGTTGCCATGGTAGATAGCTAAAAAGTTCTTACTAGAAGAAAACACAGGACTTATCTCTGGACAAGGGAACAGAGTTTGTCTCCTCTCAAGACTGCTAAAGTTAGTGGTGAAACTGAGTTACTACTTTGTCAGACAGTTGATGTGTCTGTAACAAACCACAGACAGACGATCTGCTGGTAGTGGTTTTCTTGGGGTTGAGTATTCTTGAGTGTTGCATATCACGTATTCATTTGCACGGTTTTGTTTTCTGTGTCTCTGTAAACTTACTTGTCAACTAATTTAGCTTTGTCTAAAGTCTAGTTGAGAGACTGATTGCAAAATTGCTTTTCTGATTGCAGTGACGTGTCAGGAAAATTCTTGCATTTCGCCTTCTGTTTCTGTCAAACTTTCTCACGCAAAATGACACCTGCTAGAAAGGGTGAAAACTAGTTCTGCTGACGTACAAGTCATTTCTGTCTTTTGTGGTTTTGTATTTCACTGCTGCAGAGAATTTAGTTGTGTAGGGTGGTCAGCGAAGTGTAAAAGAATAGTTGTGGGTTTTTTTGGTTGTGAAAAAGAGACGCTGTCCTGTCCTGCTCAGTTTCAGGAAGTGTTTCTAGAGTTAAATGAGGTGGTTGCTTAATTTTGTTTGCTCTGTATTTACTTCATCTCTCATTTAGAAAGACTTCTCTGTGTCTTGGCATGAAATTGCCATTCTAATTGTGCCTGTTCCCAGGACCTCTGGGAATTTATGCCATTCTTGCGGGGTTTGAGTTCCAAGCGCTGCACGCGGTATTCTGACAGAGACCATGTTAATGATTTGTCTTGTTTGCCCCCATCCTAATACCTTTTGGTTTTGGTGGTAGCTGCACATTGATTTTAAGTATATTCCGAGGCGATTGTAGGTCCACTTCTTTTGTTCATATGATTAATTTATATCACAGCGTATCTTGGGGGGGGGGGAGGGGAGGGGAAATCATTGCTTGGGTTTAATAAAGGTTGAACTTCCTTTGCCGTCTGACAGGTCATTCATCTGGTGTGGGTGGACCCTGCCAAAGATTTTCAGCATCTTACAAAACGAAAGGCCCTTCTTTTACTTTCCTCTTTACTGAAATTCAAATAGTTGTGATCATTAGTGAGATTATCGTTCCTGCAAAGGTATCTGTTACACCATGTCTGCCTTGTTTCAGTTCTTTTCGTCATTTATGGCTTCAGCCAGTTAACAAATGAAGACACAGAGCTCCGTAGGGTGCACTTTGCTTGAGGTCTCATTTTAAAAAAGAAAAAGCCCGATTGTCTGCTCCCCAGCCTTTTGGCATGGGCATTGGTTTTGGTGAGGGAAGCCGTGTATCTTACCAGCTCAGCTGCTTCACGCGGAAACTCTCAGATTCCGTGGGTATCTCTGGGGAACACCCGGTGACTGCTAGTGCTTTCTGCTGCCAGCTGTGTTTCGGAGCGTCTGGTTTCTGGTAGCGCTCCTGTATGTTGCTGGAAGGGAATGCGTCCAGAACAGATGAACCCGAGGAGTCTCCTGTTTTGCAGAGTCCTACGAACAAATCTCTTCTCTCTGCATGCGTGCCCTTGCTCTCCTCTTTCCTGGGGTGATCCAGTAAGGCATCAATTCTTCTACAGCTTTGCTGCTTCTGAAATATTGAACCTGTGCCTTTTAGTTGTGTGCTTTTTGATAGGCGTTTTAGTCTTCCTTTCTTCTTGATTGACCTTACAGCTGTTGAAGCTCCTTTTGACTTTGCTAGGAATAAAAGTCTGTGCTTTGAAGGCTCTCTATTTCGGCTTTAATCGTCTTCTGAAGCTTGTCAGGCAGGCAGAGAGGGTGCATGTTTTGCCATCCCGTTTTCACTGCGCTGAGTAAGTACTACCGGGTTTAGTTTCCGTGACTGTGGTTTCCTTAACCAGGAATCCACGCCTTGCGTAGGGATTTTTGTTTGCCTTCGTTTCGCATCTTTTTGTTTAACATGACCTCTATCAAAGCATTGCTTTCTAAAATTGTAGCTCTGTCGGGTTTTGGCATCACGCCTCCTACCAGAATGCGGAACCTAATTCTTTTTAGCATAATTCTTAGTAGTTCAATTCCCGTTACTTACAGCTGTGACGTCGCAGGATGGACTGAACCGATACAACAGCTCACTGTTGCTCGAGAGGGGCGATTCCCTACCCTGCTCCTGGCTGTCTTGCCGCTTACCTCACGTTAGCTCTAGCGCTCAGCATGATGCCAGGGCTGGTGCGGTTAACTAACCTGGCAGAAAACTAGCCAAAAAAAGGGAGGCAGGTGGGTTTCTGCTGGCTTGGAGAGTTGAATCAGCTCCTGGGGGAGTCGTGGGGGTTTGAGAGAGGCTGAAGGGGAGGGCTGTAGGGCAAGGCGGTTGGGAAGCCGTTTGGGTGAGTTTTCCTGAAGAGCGGAGCTAGTCCGGGTCAGGAAGCCTGTCTGTGCCCTGGGTCCAGTTATCCCGTGAAGTAGCAACTTGTTTAGAGATCACTCGTCTGCATTTTGGTCAACAATTCACATAGGAAGTAGTCAAAACCAGAAGGGCCCTGTTGTTACTGTCTTAGACTTTGCTTTCTGGCCTAGTTTTTGTTGCAGCATTATACGCTTTATATTACCAGCTTCCATCTGAAGGACAAATATAAACGGGGCAAGAGATTTACCTCCTTGGACCTTGGGTTTTTCCGTCTACGCCGATTCAACTGCACGGACCTCTCCTTCTCATGAATCTGCTGCTGTGGCATATATTAGGGGCAGTGCTAAATACTAGCCTTCCTCCTCCTTTTCTTCTTTCCCCTCCTCTTCTTTTCAGACACACACCACGCACATCTCTTGCTCGGCTGGTGTTTCCCAGTGGAGCCCATCCGAGCACTGCCCCGCTCCATTGCTCTTTCCGTCTCCATTTCAGAGTAATAAGGTCTTTCCAGTTGTGGGGCATTTTGGTTAATGAATTTTTGTATAATGCAGTAACCTCCAAACCTGGATTTTTCTAGCTTTTATTTCTAGTGGGTGGCAGTTTTCTAGGTAACGTTTTGATCTGATATCCTACTGTTGTCACAGAGGCACTAGTAATTATTTCCTGTTTAATTAGGTAGGGCTTCTCCAGCTTGACTTAGCGGTTGGTGGATTTTTTTAAACGCCTCCCCAGATGTGGCAGTCCAGATCTCTGGAAGAGTATTGTTCTTTTAGCTACTGGCAGAATGAGGATCTCTATATGGTTTTCCAGAGCAGACATTGTATAAAAGCTGCACACATTTAGTAAAGTGTCTGCATGTAGATGCAGGCATTGTAGGCCAATCTTTGCTTCTGGAAAACCTGTGTGATGCATTCCCATTGACATAGTGAAATCTGCATGTGAAGGAATTAGTTTCAGGCTCCTGCTCATGGAAACATGGATGGGAGGGAGAACTTGGCTTTTTGCTGTTAACCTCATCATCAGAAAGGCTGGGAGTTAGAGCGCTTGTGGGGCAAGTGGAAACAAGAAATGAACGTGTGTTTTCTTACACGAGCCTCTTTGAAATTTTTGGTTGCATTTACCAACTCAAAAATACTCGTTTGAAGTTGTTCTTCAGCCCTCATTTATGCTCCTTATTAGTGCCCCAATCTCAAAACCCGTAAGTAACTTTAGCATAATCACGCTAAATGAAAGCATAAGGCGGCGTCCTCAACATACTGAGCTATTGTATGGTACGTGCGCACGCACCCTCAGTGTAAGAGTCGGAGCCAGCTCCAACCTGTCTTGACAAAGACTGAAGTACCGTATGTTTTTTTCAGTCTCTCATTCCTCTGCAGAGCGTAGTGACCTACGGAGCCATAGCCAGAGCAACAAATTCCTGACAGCTGGGGACAATATTGTTAAACATAAATAAAATAAAATAAATTACCAAACTTTTTTTGCTAGACTAGCACTGTCCCTGAAGCCTGTGAAATTTTTCCAGCTTGGCTTCCACATCCCAGCTGAGTGCAGGCTACATAACTTCAGGATCTCCTCACTTGTATCCACTACAGTCGTGTCTCATTGATTACCTTACTAGTACATGTTGTCCCAAAACAGGTCTTCAAGTATTAACGAGACTCCCTGATGATCTCAGGTCTTCATGAAAGCTTCCGTAATTTTTCTTGTTAATCTTGGAGGTTGAAAAAAAAAATGCTGACTTTGATGTGTTTGTTTCTTGCTATGAAAAGAATGTGTTGGGAAAAGAAATAAGGAACAAAAAAAAAATCTTAGTGCATGCTTCGGTGGTGCCACTTTCTCATCTGTTGCCTTCATTCTCTGGTACAGGTAAAAGGAACTCCTATTTTTGCTGTTCTTAATGTCTTTAGCGTCTTTGTTCCAGCATACGGTGATGAGTGGAGACCTTGCTACCATCGGTGGGGTGGGCAGATAATGACTTACAAGGAAGGCTGCCAGAGGAAAATTTATTTTTTAACTGCTCTTTCCATGGTCTGTCAAGTTTGGGCTAATGACTTGTATAGGACTCCCACTGGTCTCGGGATCTCTCCATAACCGCCTGCCTGGAAATTATTTGCAAATGCCAGTACTCCCAGCGCTGCAGAAGAGCATCGCCACACCAAGGAACAGTGGGAGGTTTGAGATCGGCTGTGCTAGGAACGGCCTGGGTAGATCTCTAAACGCAGGAATACACACTGCATTTATTTCCAGACTCTATTGCTGGCTATTTCTTATAGCCTTAGGGTTAGTTTTTCCCTCCACTTGTGGTTCCATAACCAGATCTCAAGATGCCACGTTAAGAATCAATACCTTACAGTATTTGGCGAGTCTCGTGGCCAGTCATTAGAAGGTGTGAGCCCTTGAGCTCCTAAAGTGACTTAAATGAGACTATTAGCCACTGTAAAGGTGGGCACCTATCTGCATCATTAAATTCTGTAATCGTGGCCTTTTTTGATTTGAAAGTGGATGAGGGGAAAAGCAAAAGCAGGACTGGTCTCGCCTTCTGTGCCCTGTGTAGGGGAACGGCGGGCACGGCATTCAGTGCAGGGGTGGTCCAGCACAGTGCAGCTCTGGGTACCAAGACTGCCCTGGGGAGAGGAGAGGCTGTAGCTGAGCATCCTTCAGGAGCTGCTGCTTCAGTGCTGGGGAGCAGCTTTGCTGCCCTCTCCCCATAGCTGGGTACAGGGGCACGGAAGTATCCTGAAAGTACGGGGCAAATGGCTCCCCCGGTTTTCAGCTAGTAGTCAAATGCAATAGTTCTAGCAGAGAAATCATTATCATCATAATTTATGTTGCTTCTTAATGGCTTTTTAAAAATTCAGCTTCCTTGGTTGCTCAGTAGAACGTAGGCTTTAGCCTGACAGAGCCCCGTACAAAATGCAGTTTAGCTGCTGCGTAATTGCTGCTGAAGTTGGCCACAGAGCTGCTGTGTAGAAAACAAATTCAGGATGAGAAGTTTTGGTGGAAGACTGCTTCCTACAAACGTGTAGTGGAGAAGAACATGCTAGCTACAGAGTTCTTGCTGTTTGGTTCACTGGTGGATTATTTTAAATAAGTGTTTTGGATATAACAGAACTCCGTAATGATGCTTATCTCATTAAAATATATTGGGCTTGCAGCATAAAAAAAAAAAATGCATGGTGTATTTGGGAAAAAAAAATTCTGACCTTATATGAAACATCAACATACAAGGTGTTTTAATTTATTGGCTCCTCCTGAGGCTGTTTTTGCTTAATAAAAAAAAAAAAAAACAAACCAACAACCAAGCCAACAAAACCCCAACAAGTGGTTTCACTGCTTTAGACCTTTGTGTATCATCTCAGTTGCTCTTTGAGTCCATGTTGTCAGAGAATGTCAGGTTGAGAACGCAGAGCCGATTGCTGTGTTCTGCTCTCTAAATATTCTTTTTTTTCTTTTAGGCTCGAAATGTCAACAGGGGTGAGCTAGCAGCGATTAAAGTAATAAAACTAGAGCCAGGTGAGTGTTTTCTAATTGAAATAGGCCACGGAACCGAAAATACTTTCATCCTTAAGATACAGTTGTACAAAATCAGTTGAGTCCACTTACTGAAAAGAAAGGATAAGTGTTGCCTTTTAGTATAGGACAGAAATACTTTCTTTCCCCCATCCCACGGGGGTGTGGGAGGAGCGAGCAAGTGGCTGTGTGGTGCTCACACCACTGATTCACGGATGGTGGCAAATGCCCTGTGGGGGTGGTCGCAGCAATGGAAGCGGAGCAATTGGCAGTGCAGAGGCAAACCCATCTGGGCTGCCGCACTGTGGCAAGGTATTGCTGCCCGGGTGGAGAACCTGGCTGTAAAAGTCCGTCACGTAGATGCTCACATACCCAAGAGTCGGGCCACTGAAGAACATCAAAACAACCAGCAGGTGGATCAGGCTGCTAAGATTGAAGTGGCTCAGGTGGATCTGGACTGGCAACATAAGGGTGAATCATTTCTAGCTCGGTGGGCCCATGACACCTCAGGTCACCAAGGAAGAGATGCAACATACAGGTGGGCTCGTGATCGAGGGGTGGACTTGACCATGGACACTATTGCGCGCAGGTTATCCATGAATGCGAAACATGCGCTGCAGTCAAGCAAGCCAAGCAGTTAAAGCCCCTCTGGTATGGAGGACGATGGCTGAAATATAAATATGGGGAGGCCTGACAGATTGATTATATCACACTCCCACAAACCCGCCAAGGCAAGCGCCACATGCTTACAATGGTGGAGGCAACCACCGGATGGCTGGAAACGTATCCCGTGCCCCCTGCCACCGGCCAGAACACTATCCTGGGCCTTGAAAAGCAAGTCCTATGACGACATGATAGACATGACGACAGAAAGAATTGAGTCAGACAACGGGACTCATTTCCAAAACAACCTCATAGACACCTGGGCCAAAGAGCATGGCATGGAGTGAGTATATCTCATCCCCTATCATGCACCAGCCTCCGGGAAAATTGAACGATACAATGGACTGTTAAAGACTATGCTGAGAGCAACGGGTGGCGGGACATTCAAACATTGGGATACGCATTTAGCAAAGGCCACCTGGTTAGTCAACACGAGGGGATCTGCCAATCGAGCTGGCCCTGCCCAGTCAGAACTTTTACGTATTGTAGATGGGAATAAAGTCCCTGTAGTGCACGTAAAAAAATATGTTGGGGAAAACAGTTTGGGTTATTCCTGCCTCGGGCAAAGGCAAACCCGTCCATGGGATTGCTTTTGCTCAAGGACCTGGGTGCACTTGGTGGATAGTGCGGAAGGATGGGGAAGTCCGATGTATACCTCAAGGGGATTTGATTTTGGGTGAGAACAGCCAATGATCTGAATTATGTGATGTTAAGTACTACATAATATTATATGCCACACTAATGTTATTACAGTAAGAATCGCCCAGATTAATGAAGAATAACTTCAGTGAAACCAAGCAAAGCACAGTGATCATGGTACCAGAACTGACTTCAACATGAAACAATCCAACACCACATACCGTCTCCATCTTTCCTGCCCTGGAAGATTATTACGACAGATGGAGCCCAAAGTCATGGACTAAATGAACACACCGAACACTTTAGAGGGATGGCCTGTAGACTAAGGGAATGATATCTCTGTGTATATATCAAAAAACAGGAAAAGGGGTGGTGATTAATGGAAATGTCTTGGAAAGTGGGGGACCTGGGCATGACGTGGATGGCATAGAATCAAGGGTGGATACTGTCCTGGTTTTGGCTGGGACAGAGTTAATTTTCTTCCTCATAGCTGGTACAGTGCTGTGTTTTGGATTTAGTATGAGAGTAACGTTGATAACACACCGATGTTTTTGTTGTTGCTAAGTCGTGCTTATGCTAGTCAAGGACTTTTCAGCTTCCCATGCTCTACCCACTGGGAAGGCTGGAGGTGCACAAGAAGCTGGGAGGGGCACAGCCAGGACAGCTGACCCAAACTGGCCAAAGGGACATTCCATACCATGTGACGTCATGCTCAGTACATAAACTTGAGGGGAAGCTGGCCGGGGGGGGGGGGGGGGGGGGGGGCGGGTCGCTGCTCGGGGACTGGCTGGGCATCGGTCAGCAGGTGGTGAGCAATTGCGTTGTGCATCACTTGCTTTGTATATTCTTCTTATTATTACCACTATTAGTAGTATTTTATTTCAATTAATAAACTGTTTTTATCTCAAACCATGAGTTTTCTCGCTTTTACTCTTCCGATTCTTTCCCCATCGCACCGGGGGGCGGGGGAGGTGTGAGCGAGCGGCTGTGTGGTGCTCAGTTGCCGACTGAGGTTAAACCACAACAACTTCTAATTTAGATTATTTCTCCAACTTGAGGTCATTCCAAGACCCTGCTCTGTCCCCTCCAGGGCACTCTGACTCCTCCCACCCACACACTGTAATACCACTGCAACAGCCATACTCGCCGTTCCCTGCGCCACGTTTTCAGGCACGATGTTCACCCCCATCTCTAACCATCATTCTTCAGGAACTGTCACAGATCCAGGCTGGTTTCATATGACTGTAAGCACAAGCAACGTTTTCTGTTAGCACTTGGAAAACAGTATCGGGCCTCCCCATTCCCAAAGCAGACTTTAAGCTGATTAGTACACCACCCCCGGCTTCTTCCTTTCTCTGGTCTCTAGGACTGCATCCGGTAGACAGGATTTTCAAGAGCCACGTACACCCTGAGACTGGCTCTTGGCGTGTGGAAACTTCCAGGTGCTCCTTCAACTGTGCTCTTCTTGAAGTCCCAACCCCTTTGGCACCGGCCTTAGTGATACCGGTGAGCCATCTAATCGGAGTTGCCTTCTAAGCAAAAGCAGACGAAAAACAACTAATACACAACACAACCTTTTTTTTTTTTTAAACGTCTTCTGAGAACTCTCCTTTCCTTAAGAGGAAATTTACAATTCTACACAATTTTCCTAGTTGTCTTCCTGCTACTTCTGCACCTAAACAATACATCCTTCTTGCCATTTAGCCTCCAGCTATTGCTAGATGACTATTTTGAGCCCAGCTTTTCTGCCTTTGTCCATACATACTTACTTGGGCCATTTTATACTCCTACTCTTTGGAGACTGACATGGCTTTTTTTTTTTTTTTTTTTTTCCCTCCGTTCACTTCTTTCCTGAGCCTCAGGTGCTAGAAGGGAATCTGCTAGATCACTCACCTCCTACGTTCTCAACTTGGATCCATGCTGTGCTTCCTTTCTGAAAACAGCTTAAGGAAATGACACATGATGAACAACGTCTTTCCTGAGCTGGGTGCAGCCTACCCGCTTCCCAGTTCAGCCTATTCTAGCACGCTGCTTTGCAATCTGCTGTCCATCCATCTTCTTCAGAGCCTAAATTTTGTGATCAAATTGCCTTCTGCCTTCATAGTATTGCCAACGCTCCGTATTGCCAGGAATCAAAGCCTAAGAAACCTCTATTGACAAGAAACGGATGCTGTTTGCAGCATGTCCCTAAACTTTTTTTAGATACCTTGTCTTGCAGCACTCTCTTAATTGTTCAAATAAGTTGGCACATTTAAACCAAATCCCAGATGCAGGGTAATTTTGCGATTTGAAGACGCCTTATCGTATCTGACTAGGTAGTGTCTGTACAAAGCTACTGCCGTGGCAGCATTGCCTTCTTTTATTTATCAACAGCTCTGCCGTTTCCACATGTTTATTTCCGCTGCTTTCTGATTTTGGCGAGTGTGCGTAACTGTTGCTCTACAAGCTTACACTGTCTCCCTTTGTCTTACACGTCCACAATTCCTGACTAGCCACATTCTATTAATATTCCAATCACGTGTTACTCTGCTCTTAAGTCGTACCTCTGAGTAAAATCATGTTCATTCCTTTTCTTCCGAACCTCCAATTTTTGCATTCTTACCTCATCCAGAGATAACCTGACAGTGATTTCTTACAGATAATTGATCTTTTGAGCAATTCTTGTCATCATCTTTCATATGAAACTATAAACATATATTTTTTTTCCTCAGCTACAGACCCCAGTCCAAATCAAGCAGCCTTTATCTTAGCCATAAGCATTTCTTAGCAACCTCAGGTCAGAGCCCCAGGCACTCAAGCTATGCGCGGGGTGAACAAGCAAGAACACCAGTACCTGATGTGCTCCGATCACATTTTCTATCAATTGCATTTTTCCACTAGCAGGAACGCTACTATTCCAAAATTATCGTAAGATTCACATTTTATACTCTATAGCAACTTTCACCCAAAGTTTTCAAAAACATTTACAGCATTAGTCGAGTTTCGCAAAGACAATTGACTTTTCTGGGTGAATTGTGCTACAGAGACACTGAACGACCTCCTAGAATAACGTCAGCCACGTGTGACACAGCCAATAATATAACTGAGAAAAGTGCTATGGCTGGCAATCGAAATGCTTTGCAGGACCGACCTAGCAGAAAAGCCTGAAAATGCCAACTGTCGATTTGAGCTGTAATCCACTATTATGCTTGCTAGTTTCTTGCTTATCGAACTTTGGGGAAAATTAATTACGTCCACGTTTACCCGTACCAGCAGAATTTCTTATCAGAATCACAGACTATGGTCCTGCAGAATGAATTATCTCTTGGAGGGGAGAGGTAAAAACAAAGATGCTAAATACGCTAAGAACAAAATCCCTCTTCTCAGACTAAGCTTACAAGAATAATAAGCTCAAGACCCGCTTAGCAAAGAAAAGCTGCTCTTCTTTCTTTCTTCACGGCACCATAGGTGGTACTTTGCAACAGAAGTAGGACTCCGGCAAAACACTGATTACTTCCGTCAAACTATATAGAGACAGTTATTTTTCCTACAAATGTAGGAGGGGCATACTACGTTTTTCCTCCCTGTACGTTAATGCTTTCAGTGATGACACTTCTTTCCATGTCTTCCCACTCCAGCTCTGTCCGCTACGGTTTAATTCAGCCCCACAGCTCCAAAAGCTGCTCATTAAGCACAAGTCTGCCTTTTCTCCGGTGCTGTATTTATCAAGATGACCTTGAAACTTTCTCTGAAACCGTCTGCTCCATGTGGGGAGAAAAAGCTTACTGACCACCTCTTTCAAAGAGTTGTATTTGGAAGTGAGCTGATCAGCTTGCTAGAAAACCTACAAAGAAGTGTGTAGGAGAAGCCTGCGTAGTCCATAGCCGCAGCAGGTCATTCATCTAGGTAGCAACAATGTAGTGACAATTCAATGACAGCATAACTCTGACCTTTTCTTTTGCTTCCTCCCTTACAACCATCCCCGCCCCCCGGTAATTAGCCTCAGCTGATTTCTCAGAACACAGAGCACAGTCTCTCCAGGCAACTTGCAATCCTTCTGGTTAGCAATTAGACTAAAGATGTTAAAAACTAAACACGTCAAATGTGATGTAGACGGTACTCTTCCTTTCTTGGCTGGTGGAGTTTAAATACACTTTTATTAGAGGCAGCTCTCTCTGTTTGGAGGATTTCTTTACGAAATGCCCAGCCACACCTCGGAGACCTCGAGGAAGACAAGCCAGCTCCCCTTTCCACTTGATACGCAGCAATTCCACGTATTCATGCCTTGTTCAGGCCAGTGGAAGTGAAGACTGCATATCGCCAGACTTCAGCCTGCTCTGAAAAGCTCACTTTTAAATTGTTTTAGAAAGACTAGGAAGCTTCACAAGCGGAAGCTGAAACACAAAAGAAGGCTGGAAACAGGCCTGAAGGCTATTTAGAACTGGAGTCTATGCACAAACAACACATGCTGTTGACAGCAGCAAAGCAAGCTAGGTGCGCCTCTGGCTAGTGGAGGAGATATTCATACACAGTATTACAATTTACATTGTCAAAAGAGACTACAGCTTGCCTGTGCTACTACGTAATCCCCACTGAAGACTTGAAAATGAAGTAAGATGGCTACATATGTAGCTGACAGTGAAAGCTTCCCCCAAGTCAAACGCATTAACCTTCTTCTAGCCTTTGGTCCAAACAAGCCAGTATCTTATCTGAAACGTCGTAGTAAGTGTAAGACAAGCTCATCAGCACATGCACAGCTGTTCCTTGGAAGTTATTTAAAAGTCAATGCACTGCAGAAGAAATCTCTCAATCTTTCAAGAGCAATCAATCTAACTTTATGGAGTTACCTTAACCAGCTGTGGATGAACTATTTGGTCCTTTCATCCTATTACGACCCCTGCGTAAGGAAGGAGTAATCGATTTAGCCACATGCATCTTTCTTTAAAACATTTCTTTTCATGTCTGCTTCCAGAGAAGTACAGGTATGCCGACCCAGGAAGCCTGCAACGAATTTGATTCTAGCACTATCACTTGTAAAAAACCAAGCAGAGTTCTACTAAATTGAAATGACTACTGTCTCCTCAGGTGAGTACTATCAAGCATCTCCAACACTCTCAAACGGCCAAAACCAAAGCCGATCAGCTATGCCCATGCTGATTTGCCCACTCATCACCTAAGAACATACTCACCGTTCTTTGAAGTTTGCTGTCGGGTTCCTCTTTTGGTTACAAAAGAAAGGAAAGTTATGAGTCAGGACGGGGTACAGCCCAGCAGACGTGTTACTCATAGAGGGCGCTACAGTGAAAGACTGACCTATTAAAATAATTGCTGCAATGATTGTGCCGTATTTACAAGGATAAAAACTATCCTCCCACCCCAAAAATCCCTGTTTTGTATTGAATGCTTCCTGAAAGATTATCCAGATAAACTGTTCTAAATAGAATTATGAACGATTCCTTCCCTAGAAAAATGTCATCAAGGCTGGTATTTTTATTTTTAAACAGAAAATTGCCGTATTTCAAAGCATTTAATTATTTTACACCCTCGTTCCCATAAAGGCACTTTCTCCTTAATAATCATAGAATCATAGAATAGTTTGGGCTGGAAGGGACCTTTAGATTGGTCATCTAGTCCAATCCCCTGCAATCAGCAGAGGCATCTTCAAGTAGATCAGGCATTATAATGTCATAGCTTGTAATGTCAGAGATTATAATGTCATAACCCTGATTCTTTGAAGTAAATTATGGCATTGCGAGTTAAAGTGGAAAAAATCTCCAAGTCCAATAATCAAGAAAAAGTACCAAAAATGCAAAGTATCTCTTTGAATTCTTGAAGAACGGACAAAAAGTAAACAGTACAGCCCCCTCTGTTTTTCAACAAGTCTACTTACTGGAATACGAAAGACTAGAAAATTTTAGAATTAAAACCTCAGATTCAGCTTTAATTACTATTCCCTCCAATCCTCAAGAGAACACACAGGCAAAAATTTGTTCTCTCGGTAAGAAAACCAGTGGTCCAAAGAAAGATTAAAAAAAAAAGATGACAGGCATGCTTGCCATATTTGTTTTAGAGCATCCCGAGAATTTAAAATTGTATGTTACTTAAGGATTTCCTATCAAAAGAAAAATAAGAATAAATATTAAGTAAGAAGTCTTAAGATCTAAATCTGTACAGTTAAAACATAAAACGTTTCTGTGCGCACAGTTTGCTACGGGGACGGGAGAAAAGCTATAGAAATAATTTACTGTGGTATCCATTCGAAATGCTAAGAAACACGGCAGTAACGCCTAAATATATTCCCCGTTTCCATTGTAATGCTCCGGCTCTGAACGGGGCAAGCAGAATACAGAGAGCCAGTAATGCCACACTATAACATGTTTAATTCTAAATAAAAAAACTACTAAACTCATGAAAATATCCACTTGCCATACAGAATTTTTGTCAATATGGAAGATAGAGGAGCATACCAACCACATCAATTGTGTCTCACTTCAGCTGAAAAACATTTGACAGAATGAGTGCCATTCTGCAGTGGCCAAGCAAGCTTATCACAGAGGAGGGCAAGACCTCAAGCACAAGAAAAGCAAGAGCGCAGTGTAATACACAGCAAATCCAGTTCACCACCGTGTTCCACACTTAAAAAGCTCTGAACACGTTGTATTTTATGGATAATTTTCATTTCTTTTTTAAAATAAAATTCTGTGGCCGGTGCCTTACCGCAGTCTCTCAGCTTATGGACTGTAGGGTGGAAAAAACAAAGCAGGCCTATTGTTTCATCATTAAAAAACTATAGATGGCTGATCAAAACTAAGAGATGAGACAGCTTCCAAAGTTGTAAGATGATACGTGTTCCCCTCCTTCAGGCTGTGATCCAGGTCCTTAACACACCGATGGATCCTCCTCCTGCAGTTATCCGATGCTGCTCGACTGCTTTAACTTAGTCCAACTTCCATTGTGCTAATAGGCCTTGTCAGTAATCGGAGACTTTTCTCAGGGCTGCATGTTACAGTACTTTGAACCGGATTCATTTTTCGTGCAGAAAATTTAAGAAATTTCTCACTTTGGAAGAAAACCAGTTTGGTTATGCTGACTAGGCTTTAACAAGCACTTCGGCTGTGTCACTTCTTAGAGCTGAGCTCGCAGCTTGGCCACACGCAACGGCTGTTCTGCCACAGCCGACAGGGCAATGCAGCAGGGATATAGGGAACCAAAGGGCAGGGCTGTGGGAACTGGCGGGGGGAGGTTATGTTCAACTAATATCCTACCCAAAACCTCCTCTTGTAAGGAAATGCTGCGGTGACAAGCAAAGAGGGGAGCGTCCACCCGTATTGCTCTGCGGGTGTCTATCAGCTGCTGGTAAGCTTTATGCTGAAATGGCCAGGGCTGAGTTTTATGAGCCTTCGTCTGAGGGGAAAAAATGATTCCTGAGAGAGAAGGTGAGAGAGACTCGCCTTGTTGAGCGTGCAGCTCTTTGAGGAAAACTCTGTGGTGTGGCCAAAGAGGATTTTCGGTCCTGTTGTGAAATTGTTCCATCCCTATGCCATTATTAAACTGTTTTTATCTCAACCCACAAGTTTTTCTCACTTGTGCTCTTCCAATTCTCTCCCCCATCCCACCGGGGCGGGGGGGGGGGGGGGGGGGGGGGGGGGGGTGTGAGTGAGCGGCTGTGTGGTGCTCAGTTGCCAACGGAGGTTAAACCATGACGCTTACCAGCTTGTGTTCTGCTGGCACTGTACGTATATGTGTATGTGTAAGACACCTTCCCCCCCACCCCACCCCCCAAAAAAAAAGAAGAAAACAAACACCCCACCCTGAAACTGAAGTCCAGTTCTGGACACCTTGAATGCATTTTACTGATGAGTCATTTTCCTTTAGGCAGAGTGGACCCAGACGTATATGCTGTGTCACTTAACTGTTCAGTACACAGATTTCTTGTAAATCTCAGCTACTCGGGTCACATTCTTTGTCAGTGTTGGAGTAAGAATTTCAAGTAAGATGGATTGGTATCTGTGTGCTGGTGGGATTTTATTTGGGAGATCGCAGATGGCCTTCAGCTTTGAGGATCAAATTCAACCATGATCCTGAAATTTAAAATGAGAAAGAAAAACACCTTCCCCCCCCTCCCCTGACCAGCTTCAAGGTTTGTAAGTGAATTGGCCTCTATATTCCTCGTGCCTCTCTTGTCGTAGCTAGCTCAAGAGGACTACCCACGGGTGTAAGTTTAGGTGTGTGTTGGAGACTTTGCAGGATTGAAGGCAGGTTGATGAACGGCAAGGAGAGATTTCCCCTCCAAACGAATAAACTTGTGGCTTTTCTGAGCTGCATCAAAGTGGTTCGTGTTCATGTCTGTCTTCCAATCCCGGAAAGTGTCCCTCATCTCTAATGCTGGACCGAGTGCTTTCTGGGCAGGATGGCATGGTAGGCTGGTCCTCCGTCCCTGGGAATGACTCTCAGAGGTGGTGGTCTGGTTTTCTAGAGCTGCTGAATTCTTCTGCAGAGCTCAACTCCTGTGCGATTTAATCTTGGTTCTGCAGAGCTTGTAATCGGGGGGATGCCTGGGTCTCTGCTGGTGGGGTACGTGGGTGTTGAGAGCTCAGCTGTGCCTGTGATGTCTGCTGCTGCTGTGGTTCCTGGATTCCCACATGAATGAAATCTGAACACAGTCTCTGTTAACAGCTGTTCTCAGTCTTTAGGAAAATCAGGTGCTGAGACTGAACTACTTAACCTGAAACTGCTTTTTCTTCCAGGGAAAATGCTGCAAGAGATTAAAAGCCTTGTCGCTGGGGAACCAAAGTATTGGCTGGATGTTATTTCTATTTGGCGAAACCTTCGTGGGAGCGAGGGGAAAAAAGACGATGTCTCTCAAGAAAACCGATTGCCCCTGAAGAGAAAATCAGAAGAAGAGAGAAACATTGCAACTAAAAGGCAGAAAGCAGAACAAGTGAGAGAGCCTGTGCCTGGGGAATGTCAAGTGGAAGCTGGAGAGAGGTGTGTGGTACCAGAGAGAAAGAGCGATCAGGACTGCCGGACTGAAAGCAAGACTTCCTTAGAAGACCCTTCCAGAAGCAGTGGAGAGAAACCTATTGCGAATGAGCAGCTTAGGTTCAGTTTCAGAGTCTCCTGTCGTTGTAGTGGGTGGAGCGAGTGCCAAAATACTTCCCTCACAGGTATGCTAAAGTACCTCTGTTTTAAAAGAATTTAGCAAAGGTGAAGGGAGGTGCGTAGTTTGTCGTTTCAATTGCGTGTTGCGTGTTTCAGAATAAGAGACTGATCGAAGCTTTTTCCGTATTTTCTCAAAAAAGCCCTTAACCTGCGTTTACCTTAAACGGGTGGAAATACAAGGGCTGTTGTTAATTTCTGGGCACTGTTGCCCTGAATGTTTTTCAAATCAATGCCTTTTATTGTGGATGAGTAAAGGTAAGAGGTTGAGGTGGCTGGGCTTGTGGAGCCTGGGGAGCGATCTGCTAGTACTTTACAGCTAGTTCAAGGGCCATTGCAAAGACAGTGGACCCAGACTCCTCTCGGTTGCGGCAGACAGCGTAAAAGAAGGGCAAAAGCCAGAACTTGCAGCTTCGGTGGGCTCTGGTTGGGTATTGGGGAGAACTTGTTCCCCAGGCGGGTGGTGCAGCCCTGGGAGGTGTCCTGGGGGGGGGGGGGGTGGATTTTGGTCCTTGGGAGAGAGTGGTGGCATAGAGACCTCCAGGGGCCCTTTCCGTCCAGCCCTCTTCTCATCTAGAAGATCTTTCTACTGTGAGGAAAACTTAAAAAAATTAAAGGAGAAACGCTGTGTAGCTGCAATTTATGTAGATTTCTCTTACTTGAAGGTAACAGTAGTTCAACTAGATTCTGCCCCCCACCCCCCCCCCAAGCTAGTACCTTGGGAAGGTGGGACACGTGAGCCTGCCAGCACTAATGTTTGCTTAAATTTGTGCTGTGTGTTTGAACTCTCATAATCTGAAGGTAGTCAGAGCTTTCTAGATTGCATGAAAGCATTAACATTGTGAGCTGCAGTTGTGCATTCATAGGTTTTCTCTTAGGTAATCTAGTTTACAGCCATCGGAAATATTTTGTGCGTGTCAGAGAGAATCCTGAGATGATGACCAGTTTTGCTGTACCTTGGGCAGGACTTGAACTTCAGCCTCCCGCGCTCCAGCTGAGCGATAGTCATTTTGTCCTGCGGTGTGTTTGTTCTACCCCTGGCTCGCTTGCTGTGCCCTGTTGTACCTCTTCTGGCCTTTGTACGACTTGTTCTCCTAGCGGGGGTAAAGAGGGACTCTTTCTTTTCCCGGGTATTCATGAGGGTTGTGCAGTCAAGGCTGTGACGTGTGGTTTTCTTAAGTCTGTTGTTTTTACTGCCTGTGACTGTTCTTTCCCCTTGCAGGAGATCGGAAGAGCCCTTGGCATAGCGCTCGTGAAGCAGTTTGGGTGGCGGGCTGATCTGCGGGACCCCGATCTGGAGGTAGCGGTGCTTGTCTGCCAGGTGGCCTGTTGCTGCTTCCAGAATTGCCCCCGGTATCTTTTGTTTTGTTCTCTGCTCCCGTTGCACTCAGGACCGTGGCCTCTCCCTGTTTGTCTTTCTGCCGCTGAATTTAACTAGAAATCATCTGGTAGCGCTGAGCAAAGCTTTTTGGTAGCCACTGTGCGCGTGCCTTCCAGAGCGCTTAAATAAATACCAGCATGGCCAGCATGGGCCTGTACGTGAGGGGAAGGAGCCATACAGGCGATGTCTCAGGATCCAGCACGCTTACACACTGCTGGACTCTGACTCTGTTGAAAATGGAGATCACCTGAGCCGTTGGGCAGGTAGTTTAGCCTCTGTAGGGGAAGAGAGCGAGCGGCAAGGTTGTGTTCTCGAGGAACTCGACTTGAGAATGCCGTCTATGGAAGAGCCCCCTCCTAGACCCTGTCCCTGACAAGCAGCTTGCTTAAGGCACCCTCCATGGTGCGAGCTGTCTGGAGACCTTGGAAAGGACTCACTGCTCTTGACAAGCTGTTTCTCCATCCCTGTGCTTGGCGTATGGCAGCTGCTCTCAGCGCTGACGCTGGGAGGTCTGAGGCCTTCTGTAAAAGCTCCGAGTTCATCTACTGGCTCTGGTTTTCCCAGGCTGTCCATCAAATATGGCTTTGTTGAGCCTCAGGTGGGGCTCTTGTTCTGGTCCAGATTTTTTGCTCAGAAACCATTCAAGTGCTGAGGACTGGGATATTTCAAAAGCATCACGTTTCTCGTTGGGCTTCCTGGGGAGGGACTGCAGCCATGCAAGACCTGTTGGGGAGCTCAGTCTTCCTTTGGCATGCTCTCTATGGGACAGGAGGACAATTTCTTTGAGCTGCCTATGCTTCTGGAAGGACTACCCACATTTGCCTTCCATCTGAAATACTGCTTAGCGGCACTTGTTTGTTTTGGTTTGTTTTGTTTTGTTTTAAAAAAAAAAAAAGTGTGTGTGTGAGTAACTGAGTGCTAGTATGCAGTGAATAATCTTCTCCTGCTTAGAGTAAATGGTTTCATAATTAAAAATATCCATTCAGCGTTACAAAAATTGGTTCCCTTAAAGATTCAAGTGCTTGCTGATGGATTCCTGGCTGACAAAATTGCCCTCCCAGCTTGCTTAAATATTAAATCCTCTTTAAAGTGGCATTCAGATGACCTAGTGTGATTTCTTCCAATGAATCATAATTGTCTAAAGCATGTATTTTTGTTCTTAAAATCTAGGATCGGAAGTTCGTAGAAACATCTTCTGTGTCTGGTTTAAAAGAGTTAAAGCTATTGTCGTGTCAGGTTGAGAGCCTGTAATGTAATTTTTTTCCTCTTTCAGGTCTTTGTACATCTTAATGACATTCACTCTGTGGTGGGGATTCCTCTTTTCAGGTAGGCATTCTGCTCACCAGATTTGTCTTGGCAGTATCAGAACAGGCATAGCTTCTAAATAGTCTTGCTGTCCACTGTGAGTATTTATCTTCTGGTTGAAAGTTCACTGGACTGTCACATTAGTCTTGTGGTCTGTCTGGAGCTTACCTGAGCACGTAGGCCAGACTTTGCAGTGAGTTATGGATAAAAGCAGACTGTGGTTTCTGTCCGTTTGTCTGTCTGTCTGCAGATCTGTCCGGTTCATTTGTTCTTTCATTTTACGTGGGCTTTTCTGGGTGGCTGTACCATTATCTTAGGTTGATTTTTTTGCTGTCTGCAGGCTTCCGTTGGCAAACAGAGAGTATATCAAAACAGCAGGACTGCGGTCAACAATTGCGTGGGCCACGGCATCTCTGGCTGAAATCAGTGTAAGCGAACGTTCGTGGCAAAGATGTAGAGTCCTGAATGAAGCGGGGGGGGGGGGGGGGGTTGCTGCTCGTCAGAGATGGAGCTGGAAGCTTTGAAGAGGTGTGGTGATTTCAATGCTCCATGCTCTAATGCATGTGGACGGGGTTTGCCTTATCTGTGATCAGAGTGCACTGTCACCTGCTGTTCAGCCAGGTCCCTGCTGTAATCCCAGGTCCTTCTCAGCAGAGGTGTTACTCTTTGTACAGATATATGTCTAAATGGCAAGATTTTTTCACTGTCCAGGCTTCAAACCTTGTTTGGGGTGGTTCTCCCAAGGGAAAACAGAAGCAAGGGTGATGTTTTCCACAGATTAAGTTGGTACCAGTATCTGTCTGCAGTCCACTCATCGTTTTTTCCCCTAAATGTCCCCTCAAGGCTAGATGCATTGATGCATTGTCTTTAGTGAAACTACTAATGCTTTTTAACTATATTCTCTTACAAGCAAGTTTGGCCTGGTAAACCAGTGATCATTGTTACCTACACTGGAGTCAGTGGGAGTATGTAGGTGATGTGTACATCCCCGAGTAAGCTTTGTCCTGGGAGAGGAGTCTGTCTTGCTTGGGATGCAATAACCCCTTTATGTTTGCAGGCGGGGGCCTTTGTGCTGGATCCCATGTGTGGGCTAGGAACGATACTGCTGGAAGCTGCCAAAGAGTGGCCCGTGAGTATCACAGCCGCAAGAGGCAGGACCTTTGCAAGACGGCTTGTAGTTGCATCAAGAAAAATCTGTCGCGCAGTTATACCAAGGTCCATTACTGGAAAGCTGGAACCAAACTGATCTTTCTAGGCAGTTGCTAAAAGTGTTTTAGTACAAACTTTCCTCCACAGAAATGTGAAACCAAGTTCTACGTACTTGTGCAGGTGGGTGCTGTATCAGTATAAATCAGTAGTAGAGGCAGCGTGGCTGTCTGTAGCTAGCTAGGATCTTGTTGTTAGGACATAGCCTCAATACTTCTGTAAGTTACAAGTGTCTTGAGCAGAACGTGAAAGCAGTGAAGACAGCACAGGCTTCCCCCATTCTTCCGTCCTCGGGGTCTAGGTGTTGCTCTGCGTAGCGGTAGTAGATCGCCCAGCAAGGGGTTTGTCCTGGAAGAGTCGTTCTTCCAACAAGGCAGTTCTGAGAAGGGTTTATGAAATAAATAGACCTGTTTGTCAACCAAATGGCTTTTCTCTTTTTCTCTGAACAGGAAGCCTGTTACTGGGGTGCTGATATAAGTGATTCACAGCTGGAGGGTGCAGCTGTGAATATTAGGACTGCAGGCTTGATGGATAAGATTGAGTTACTTAGAGCTTCTGTGAAAGGTATGTCTGTAGGCTTTCCAAGTGAGACATGTTTGAAGTTTCTTGTGGTTCTGGGATTACACGGGTAGTGTAGGTTCTCTTGGGGGGATGTGTAGTAGAACTAACGCTCAGCAAATAGCTGAGTAGCGACTCTGTAGTGCTAGCAAACGGATAATTATTTGTTCTCCCCTCTACCCCCACCCCCACCCCCCCCATTTGGTAACTTAAATGTACCAAATGAGTAATAGTGGGGACCCATTAAGCTCAGTGTTGAATTGTTAATGTTTTGCAGTAGGTGTATTTTAGATGACGATGCCTTTTTCCTGGAGAGGGAATTTGTTTGCTCTCAGTTCATGAGCTAGTCTGGGGAAAAGGTAATAATTTTATGACCTTATTCTGGGCCTCAAAGCCCGAGTCTAAATTAGTCCTTTATGAAATTAATGACAGACGAAAGCTGGGTGTTTTTCCCTGTGCATGGGTGATGAAGCGTATGCATATTTTCTTACCTTGCAATGTCTACTTCTTACCAGAATGGTAAGAAACATTACTATTTCTTTTTCTGTAAGAATATAGAGAGCGAGCTTTATTTCTTACTTAAAAGCTGCGACTGGCCCCGGCTTCTAGGGTAATGGAAGGTACTTTGATGTCAAGCTTTTCTAATACTGAACAAGTAATTGGTGTCTTTGTCGCTGGTCAGAAGCTGTTACTTCTGCATGTTTTGAGAAGGACTGTAGGTAACTTGTCCTTCCACTTGTAGATAAAAATTGTTATAAAATTGTTGTGCTGCAAGCGTTGCTCCAAGGGTGGTCCAAGAACCCTCTCCAGCCAATTCTGGAAAGGCTGGCACAGAATCACAGCTGGGTTTGGGTGGGAAGGGACCGCTGGAGGTCTTTAGCCCTGTCATCTGCTCGGAGCAGGGCTAAGCCCAAAGCTGGGTCAGGTTGCTCAGGGCCTTGACCAGTCGAGTTTTGAGCATCCTGAGGGATGGAGAACCCATAGTCTCGTCCTTTCACATGCTGGCTACGCTCTGGCCAGCACAGCCTGGTACGTGGCCAGTCTTCATCACCACAAGGGTGCAGTGCTGCCTCATGGTCAAGAGAACTGACTATTCCCAGGATGCAGAAACTCCAGGGAGATACTTCAAAGACATTAGCGCCAACGGAATCCAAGCGATTGTGGCTGTAACCAGATTCTTGCGGGGGGAGAGAAGGGGGGGGTGGGGGGGGTGGAGGGGTATTTAACGTGTGGTTCCTTGCCATTCATACGTGTGCGTCTGAACATCTGCGCCAAGTAAAGTGCGTGCAAGGTTAGCTCTTCTTTTGCATTTTGCTTGTAAAGATGTACTGTGAGTCGAGAAGCATCAGTTAGTTTGGACCCATGCAGTCCCCTGTTCGGAGAGTCTTGCTATTGGGGCAAACGTATTGCCAGTAACAGGGACTCTGCAAGCTAAACCACGCTCTCGTGCATTTGTCTCTTCCCAGTCTGCATTGGGTTGGTAGCTTCGTAGTGCCGTTTGTGAGGAAGGGTCCAGAAGGATCTTACAGTTTTGTAAGGTGAATGAGGGCATAGCTGCTGTTCATTTTTCCGATAGTTGGATGTAAAGACCTGCCTTTATTCTGCAGCATTGCCGTTGCCTTCAGAAAGCTTTGACACTGTGATTTCGGATATTCCGTTTGGGAAGAAGTTCAAGATCACAAAAGACATACAGCTCCTTCCGGATATTCTCCAGGAAATGGAGAGGTACGTGTGGCCTTTGACGTGCTTGGGGCTTGGTGTAAATGTCATGATGGTTTGCGATCCGAAGCGTTTAGTCAGCTTCAGGTTTGCTTTATTCCAAACACTCTCCAGCTCTGTAATCTGAGCCTGTGCAGGCTGTGAAAGTCTGAGTCCTTTGCTTGTCCCGTAAAGGCTGTTGTGGCTTGTCTTGCAAGCTGTGGAAGTGCTGATGGCAGCGCAAGCTGACAAGGAATGAGCTGCTTGTGTGAGCCACGCTCACAAAGGTCCTTTACAAGGCGTGATGGTGACAGAAAGGAGAAAGAGAAGAGGCTGACCTTGACAAACTTAAAGCCTGGCCAGGCAAATAAAGCATTAATCCTTTCTCAGTTGAGGACTGCTTGTGTATAAAATCATAGGCTTTCCTTTTGGGTTCACAACCAAGCTTTTACCAGCCTGCCTTGTCAGGAAGGATCTCAGCCCAGAAAAAGGGGGTATGCATTTTCCTTTCTGTCAGCGTGTACTGGCATGTCCAGCTAGCCACCTGGTCTGCTTTTAGATGCCTCCTTTCATCTCTCGCCCTGTCGTTTTGTGGCAGAGTTGAGCCAAGCTAATGGCGGGCCGCTTCTAACGGGCGGTTCAAACCATCTGCCCCTTTCTTTCTTTTTTTGGCTGAAAACAAGCCCTTCCTGTAGGATGGGTCTTCAGCGGGTGTTGGTCTCGCTCACCCGATGCAGGAATGGGGTGGGAAGATGGTGAGGAAGGTGAGGTAGCGCCACAGAACGGCAGGGCAATCTTAGGTCAGCTTACGCTGACCATTCCTCCCTTTGGCCGTGCTTGTCTTCTGGTCTCATTTGCTCTGTTGGGCCATCCTAAGCAAAGTATTTCCTTGGGAAGGTGGGGGCGAGGAAGGGACCATTACCAGGAGAGCCCCACCAGTAAGACTGTTCAGTCCAGTTGCTGTGAACAGAACCAGGATAGTCTTCCCCCGCCCCCCCCCTTTCAAAGCCAAGTGTAACGTTTCCTCATGTACAAGGAAAAACGGATTGCAAACAATGGTAAATTTTCCTCTGTTTCCTGAGTTTGAAAGCCATTAAGGATCAGTGGAACATGGAAAGGTCAGACCTTTTAAAGTTTCCAAAGGGAAAGGCCAGCTTCAGGATTGCCTTATCAACCTGAAAAGCTCTTGCTGCCCTGGGAAGCTGTTCCTTTGCAGACTGGTGGAGGCTCATGCAACCCAAAAACGGGGTTTGAAGGTGATACTCTCCTCAGTCCTTGGAAGAGTACTAAGAGTGAAAAAACACATGGTCCATCTTCCCTGCTAACACAATGGAAAGAACTCCCGAGGTCGGAAATGTTTGGGAGTCAGGATAGGGCCCAGTTCTCCCATTTAGGAAGAGCTATGAAGATAGGGCATTTAAATTCCATTTGGAGACGTAGCTTACTGAGTTGAGCCATGACCCTTGACGTCTTTAGGTGTTTTATCGAACGCACCTGGCATCTGAAGTGTCAGCAGTGTCGAGTTCTGCACGGGTGAATGAATGCCAGGCAGGATGAACACCTAACCTTTATTTTTCCTGCAATTGCCAGAGTACTTCGTGTTGGAGGCACTATTGTATTGCTGCTGAGCCAAGATCTCCATAAGCGCATGGATGGCATTACCAAGAGTGCTGAAAATGCGTCTCCTAATGCCATTTCTGATGGCGCAAGTGAAGCCGCCACTGCAAAAGCCCTGATTGTTGATGGGAATTCTTCCTCCTTGGGGAATGGTGTTGAAGAATCCTTTCCGAGCAGCCGACAGAGACGTTTTGGGTCTCTGGTGCCAGATGGCGTCTATGGGGTTAGTCTGGGAAAGACTGATGCTTTCATATACAAATACAGGAAGATCTCTACTGCTGGGAATCAGCAGCTTTCCTGCACTGTGCCTACGTGAACCTGAATCCTGCTACACCTGAAGAGCGGCATGGCAGTGATCCGGTGGAGCCCTGCTGATCCGAACCCTGTGCCATTTGTTGGCTCACCTCACTTTCTTTGGATGTCCTAAGGTGTTGCTTCTCTCTCTTTGGTTTTTAGGAGAGGTGGAAGATGCCTACTAGTGTTTCAGATGTTTTTACCATAAAATACTGTAATGAGACACAGCCTCTCAGTATCGGGAGGAGTTTCTCTGGGAGGGAAAGACTTCATTTGCAGAACTGCAAAACCAAATGCGGTAGTATTAACTGTAAATGGATTTCCACCTTCAGCAATGTTTTTAGGAAGCACATCTTGTCTGAAGAAGTCCCCAGCTCTTTTTGAGGGCTGGATGTTTGCTTTACCATGCGCCTTGCAGTCTTGTATTTTATTTTAAAGCTTGTTTCCGATGAGTTTGAAATGTCGCTATTGAGATCTCTTGGAGTGGAAAATAAACTATTTTCTGTATTAATTCTTTGCAGCGTTTGCATGTGTCTGAGGGGTATGCTTTAGGTTTTTAGGGTGGAGAGACTTATTTCTATCAAAAGTAATGCTTTTCCTCACGTGATAATGTTACTCCAAGGGCACAATGTAGAAGATGGAAAATCTTGCCAAGCGGATGAACGATTCAAAGTGACTTCTGCCTGCAAAGAACCATATGGAAAAATTCTGCTGGAAAGAGAGAGGTCTTAGCAATTCTTTTAGTCTATGCAAAAGGGATTTGGGGAGGAATAAGTCTAATTCAAGGCTTTCCCGTGGCTGCTGAGCTGACAGGGAAGTATTTTTAGAGGGAATGACTGCAAATTGCTTTCAGATGTTATTTTGGACAAGCATTTGCAACTTGGCAAGCTGGGATGGACTCGTGCAGTGTGTTCCTCTGCCGGGATTAGTGTGGAGATAACAATTAGTAGTGTGTTTGGGCTTTTTTTTTTTTTCTTCTTTCTTTTTCTTTTTTGAAGTTTGTTGTGTGTAGCCTGTTGGAAGCATTACTTTATCCGTGTGCTTTCCACGGCAGAGCCTCTACTCTGGCAATCTTAGAGTTTGAAGTAAGAGCCTGTGGTGCGGACTGAACTACGGAGGCTCGAAGGGTATGAGGGTATGGGGCAGATTGATATGATCCTGCTGCTGGGAGTCCTGCTGTTTAGCTGGTACCTGGAAACGTGCTAGTGCACCGCAAGTACGGATTTGGGGCTTAAAGCAGTATTTTTATCATTATCTGCCCTCCCACCCAAGTTCAGCTTCCAAAGAGGCCTTGGAGAAGACAATGACGAATTCATCACAAGAAAGGTAACGGGTAACTTGTGCATGCCATTAGCTCTTTATCAGATACGCACAGTCAACAATAACGTGTCTCTTCTAACTAGCACCAGTGCAAGTTTGTTGTAGGAGATGAGGCTTCCTCTGGGTTGCTTAGGTCTTAAGGTATCCCAGGGACATAAACGCTGGCCGTAACACTGTTTTCAGTGCGGGTCTGAAAGAGAGATGAAGTTTGGGTTTTGAAAATTTTTTTCAGTGAAGCTATGTTGCCATGGTAGATAGCTAAAAAGTTCTTACTAGAAGAAAACACAGGACTTATCTCTGGACAAGGGAACAGAGTTTGTCTCCTCTCAAGACTGCTAAAGTTAGTGGTGAAACTGAGTTACTACTTTGTCAGACAGTTGATGTGTCTGTAACAAACCACAGACAGACGATCTGCTGGTAGTGGTTTTCTTGGGGTTGAGTATTCTTGAGTGTTGCATATCACGTATTCATTTGCACGGTTTTGTTTTCTGTGTCTCTGTAAACTTACTTGTCAACTAATTTAGCTTTGTCTAAAGTCTAGTTGAGAGACTGATTGCAAAATTGCTTTTCTGATTGCAGTGACGTGTCAGGAAAATTCTTGCATTTCGCCTTCTGTTTCTGTCAAACTTTCTCACGCAAAATGACACCTGCTAGAAAGGGTGAAAACTAGTTCTGCTGACGTACAAGTCATTTCTGTCTTTTGTGGTTTTGTATTTCACTGCTGCAGAGAATTTAGTTGTGTAGGGTGGTCAGCGAAGTGTAAAAGAATAGTTGTGGGTTTTTTTGGTTGTGAAAAAGAGACGCTGTCCTGTCCTGCTCAGTTTCAGGAAGTGTTTCTAGAGTTAAATGAGGTGGTTGCTTAATTTTGTTTGCTCTGTATTTACTTCATCTCTCATTTAGAAAGACTTCTCTGTGTCTTGGCATGAAATTGCCATTCTAATTGTGCCTGTTCCCAGGACCTCTGGGAATTTATGCCATTCTTGCGGGGTTTGAGTTCCAAGCGCTGCACGCGGTATTCTGACAGAGACCATGTTAATGATTTGTCTTGTTTGCCCCCATCCTAATACCTTTTGGTTTTGGTGGTAGCTGCACATTGATTTTAAGTATATTCCGAGGCGATTGTAGGTCCACTTCTTTTGTTCATATGATTAATTTATATCACAGCGTATCTTGGGGGGGGGGGAGGGGAGGGGAAATCATTGCTTGGGTTTAATAAAGGTTGAACTTCCTTTGCCGTCTGACAGGTCATTCATCTGGTGTGGGTGGACCCTGCCAAAGATTTTCAGCATCTTACAAAACGAAAGGCCCTTCTTTTACTTTCCTCTTTACTGAAATTCAAATAGTTGTGATCATTAGTGAGATTATCGTTCCTGCAAAGGTATCTGTTACACCATGTCTGCCTTGTTTCAGTTCTTTTCGTCATTTATGGCTTCAGCCAGTTAACAAATGAAGACACAGAGCTCCGTAGGGTGCACTTTGCTTGAGGTCTCATTTTAAAAAAGAAAAAGCCCGATTGTCTGCTCCCCAGCCTTTTGGCATGGGCATTGGTTTTGGTGAGGGAAGCCGTGTATCTTACCAGCTCAGCTGCTTCACGCGGAAACTCTCAGATTCCGTGGGTATCTCTGGGGAACACCCGGTGACTGCTAGTGCTTTCTGCTGCCAGCTGTGTTTCGGAGCGTCTGGTTTCTGGTAGCGCTCCTGTATGTTGCTGGAAGGGAATGCGTCCAGAACAGATGAACCCGAGGAGTCTCCTGTTTTGCAGAGTCCTACGAACAAATCTCTTCTCTCTGCATGCGTGCCCTTGCTCTCCTCTTTCCTGGGGTGATCCAGTAAGGCATCAATTCTTCTACAGCTTTGCTGCTTCTGAAATATTGAACCTGTGCCTTTTAGTTGTGTGCTTTTTGATAGGCGTTTTAGTCTTCCTTTCTTCTTGATTGACCTTACAGCTGTTGAAGCTCCTTTTGACTTTGCTAGGAATAAAAGTCTGTGCTTTGAAGGCTCTCTATTTCGGCTTTAATCGTCTTCTGAAGCTTGTCAGGCAGGCAGAGAGGGAGCATGTTTTGCCATCCCGTTTTCACTGCGCTGAGTAAGTACTACCGGGTTTAGTTTCCGTGACTGTGGTTTCCTTAACCAGGAATCCACGCCTTGCGTAGGGATTTTTGTTTGCCTTCGTTTCGCATCTTTTTGTTTAACATGACCTCTATCAAAGCATTGCTTTCTAAAATTGTAGCTCTGTCGGGTTTTGGCATCACGCCTCCTACCAGAATGCGGAACCTAATTCTTTTTAGCATAATTCTTAGTAGTTCAATTCCCGTTACTTACAGCTGTGACGTCGCAGGATGGACTGAACCGATACAACAGCTCACTGTTGCTCGAGAGGGGCGATTCCCTACCCTGCTCCTGGCTGTCTTGCCGCTTACCTCACGTTAGCTCTAGCGCTCAGCATGATGCCAGGGCTGGTGCGGTTAACTAACCTGGCAGAAAACTAGCCAAAAAAAGGGAGGCAGGTGGGTTTCTGCTGGCTTGGAGAGTTGAATCAGCTCCTGGGGGAGTCGTGGGGGTTTGAGAGAGGCTGAAGGGGAGGGCTGTAGGGCAAGGCGGTTGGGAAGCCGTTTGGGTGAGTTTTCCTGAAGAGCGGAGCTAGTCCGGGTCAGGAAGCCTGTCTGTGCCCTGGGTCCAGTTATCCCGTGAAGTAGCAACTTGTTTAGAGATCACTCGTCTGCATTTTGGTCAACAATTCACATAGGAAGTAGTCAAAACCAGAAGGGCCCTGTTGTTACTGTCTTAGACTTTGCTTTCTGGCCTAGTTTTTGTTGCAGCATTATACGCTTTATATTACCAGCTTCCATCTGAAGGACAAATATAAACGGGGCAAGAGATTTACCTCCTTGGACCTTGGGTTTTTCCGTCTACGCCGATTCAACTGCACGGACCTCTCCTTCTCATGAATCTGCTGCTGTGGCATATATTAGGGGCAGTGCTAAATACTAGCCTTCCTCCTCCTTTTCTTCTTTCCCCTCCTCTTCTTTTCAGACACACACCACGCACATCTCTTGCTCGGCTGGTGTTTCCCAGTGGAGCCCATCCGAGCACTGCCCCGCTCCATTGCTCTTTCCGTCTCCATTTCAGAGTAATAAGGTCTTTCCAGTTGTGGGGCATTTTGGTTAATGAATTTTTGTATAATGCAGTAACCTCCAAACCTGGATTTTTCTAGCTTTTATTTCTAGTGGGTGGCAGTTTTCTAGGTAACGTTTTGATCTGATATCCTACTGTTGTCACAGAGGCACTAGTAATTATTTCCTGTTTAATTAGGTAGGGCTTCTCCAGCTTGACTTAGCGGTTGGTGGATTTTTTTAAACGCCTCCCCAGATGTGGCAGTCCAGATCTCTGGAAGAGTATTGTTCTTTTAGCTACTGGCAGAATGAGGATCTCTATATGGTTTTCCAGAGCAGACATTGTATAAAAGCTGCACACATTTAGTAAAGTGTCTGCATGTAGATGCAGGCATTGTAGGCCAATCTTTGCTTCTGGAAAACCTGTGTGATGCATTCCCATTGACATAGTGAAATCTGCATGTGAAGGAATTAGTTTCAGGCTCCTGCTCATGGAAACATGGATGGGAGGGAGAACTTGGCTTTTTGCTGTTAACCTCATCATCAGAAAGGCTGGGAGTTAGAGCGCTTGTGGGGCAAGTGGAAACAAGAAATGAACGTGTGTTTTCTTACACGAGCCTCTTTGAAATTTTTGGTTGCATTTACCAACTCAAAAATACTCGTTTGAAGTTGTTCTTCAGCCCTCATTTATGCTCCTTATTAGTGCCCCAATCTCAAAACCCGTAAGTAACTTTAGCATAATCACGCTAAATGAAAGCATAAGGCGGCGTCCTCAACATACTGAGCTATTGTATGGTACGTGCGCACGCACCCTCAGTGTAAGAGTCGGAGCCAGCTCCAACCTGTCTTGACAAAGACTGAAGTACCGTATGTTTTTTTCAATCTCTCATTCCTCTGCAGAGCGTAGTGACCTACGGAGCCATAGCCAGAGCAACAAATTCCTGACAGCTGGGGACAATATTGTTAAACATAAATAAAATAAAATAAATTACCAAACTTTTTTTGCTAGACTAGCACTGTCCCTGAAGCCTGTGAAATTTTTCCAGCTTGGCTTCCACATCCCAGCTGAGTGCAGGCTACATAACTTCAGGATCTCCTCACTTGTATCCACTACAGTCGTGTCTCATTGATTACCTTACTAGTACATGTTGTCCCAAAACAGGTCTTCAAGTATTAACGAGACTCCCTGATGATCTCAGGTCTTCATGAAAGCTTCCGTAATTTTTCTTGTTAATCTTGGAGGTTGAAAAAAAAATGCTGACTTTGATGTGTTTGTTTCTTGCTATGAAAAGAATGTGTTGGGAAAAGAAATAAGGAACAAAAAAAAATCTTAGTGCATGCTTCGGTGGTGCCACTTTCTCATCTGTTGCCTTCATTCTCTGGTACAGGTAAAAGGAACTCCTATTTTTGCTGTTCTTAATGTCTTTAGCGTCTTTGTTCCAGCATACGGTGATGAGTGGAGACCTTGCTACCATCGGTGGGGTGGGCAGATAATGACTTACAAGGAAGGCTGCCAGAGGAAAATTTATTTTTTAACTGCTCTTTCCATGGTCTGTCAAGTTTGGGCTAATGACTTGTATAGGACTCCCACTGGTCTCGGGATCTCTCCATAACCGCCTGCCTGGAAATTATTTGCAAATGCCAGTACTCCCAGCGCTGCAGAAGAGCATCGCCACACCAAGGAACAGTGGGAGGTTTGAGATCGGCTGTGCTAGGAACGGCCTGGGTAGATCTCTAAACGCAGGAATACACACTGCATTTATTTCCAGACTCTATTGCTGGCTATTTCTTATAGCCTTAGGGTTAGTTTTTCCCTCCACTTGTGGTTCCATAACCAGATCTCAAGATGCCACGTTAAGAATCAATACCTTACAGTATTTGGCGAGTCTCGTGGCCAGTCATTAGAAGGTGTGAGCCCTTGAGCTCCTAAAGTGACTTAAATGAGACTATTAGCCACTGTAAAGGTGGGCACCTATCTGCATCATTAAATTCTGTAATCGTGGCCTTTTTTGATTTGAAAGTGGATGAGGGGAAAAGCAAAAGCAGGACTGGTCTCGCCTTCTGTGCCCTGTGTAGGGGAACGGCGGGCACGGCATTCAGTGCAGGGGTGGTCCAGCACAGTGCAGCTCTGGGTACCAAGACTGCCCTGGGGAGAGGAGAGGCTGTAGCTGAGCATCCTTCAGGAGCTGCTGCTTCAGTGCTGGGGAGCAGCTTTGCTGCCCTCTCCCCATAGCTGGGTACAGGGGCACGGAAGTATCCTGAAAGTACGGGGCAAATGGCTCCCCCGGTTTTCAGCTAGTAGTCAAATGCAATAGTTCTAGCAGAGAAATCATTATCATCATAATTTATGTTGCTTCTTAATGGCTTTTTAAAAATTCAGCTTCCTTGGTTGCTCAGTAGAACGTAGGCTTTAGCCTGACAGAGCCCCGTACAAAATGCAGTTTAGCTGCTGCGTAATTGCTGCTGAAGTTGGCCACAGAGCTGCTGTGTAGAAAACAAATTCAGGATGAGAAGTTTTGGTGGAAGACTGCTTCCTACAAACGTGTAGTGGAGAAGAACATGCTAGCTACAGAGTTCTTGCTGTTTGGTTCACTGGTGGATTATTTTAAATAAGTGTTTTGGATATAACAGAACTCCGTAATGATGCTTATCTCATTAAAATATATTGGGCTTGCAGCATAAAAAAAAAAAATGCACGGTGTATTTGGGAAAAAAAAATTCTGACCTTATATGAAACATCAACATACAAGGTGTTTTAATTTATTGGCTCCTCCTGAGGCTGTTTTTGCTTAATAAAAAAAAAAAAAAACAAACCAACAACCAAGCCAACAAAACCCCAACAAGTGGTTTCACTGCTTTAGACCTTTGTGTATCATCTCAGTTGCTCTTTGAGTCCATGTTGTCAGAGAATGTCAGGTTGAGAACGCAGAGCCGATTGCTGTGTTCTGCTCTCTAAATATTCTTTTTTTTCTTTTAGGCTCGAAATGTCAACAGGGGTGAGCTAGCAGCGATTAAAGTAATAAAACTAGAGCCAGGTGAGTGTTTTCTAATTGAAATAGGCCACGGAACCGAAAATACTTTCATCCTTAAGATACAGTTGTACAAAATCAGTTGAGTCCACTTACTGAAAAGAAAGGATAAGTGTTGCCTTTTAGTATAGGACAGAAATACTTTCTTTCCCCCATCCCACGGGGGTGTGGGAGGAGCGAGCAAGTGGCTGTGTGGTGCTCACACCACTGATTCACGGATGGTGGCAAATGCCCTGTGGGGGTGGTCGCAGCAATGGAAGCGGAGCAATTGGCAGTGCAGAGGCAAACCCATCTGGGCTGCCGCACTGTGGCAAGGTATTGCTGCCCGGGTGGAGAACCTGGCTGTAAAAGTCCGTCACGTAGATGCTCACATACCCAAGAGTCGGGCCACTGAAGAACATCAAAACAACCAGCAGGTGGATCAGGCTGCTAAGATTGAAGTGGCTCAGGTGGATCTGGACTGGCAACATAAGGGTGAATCATTTCTAGCTCGGTGGGCCCATGACACCTCAGGTCACCAAGGAAGAGATGCAACATACAGGTGGGCTCGTGATCGAGGGGTGGACTTGACCATGGACACTATTGCGCGCAGGTTATCCATGAATGCGAAACATGCGCTGCAGTCAAGCAAGCCAAGCAGTTAAAGCCCCTCTGGTATGGAGGACGATGGCTGAAATATAAATATGGGGAGGCCTGACAGATTGATTATATCACACTCCCACAAACCCGCCAAGGCAAGCGCCACGTGCTTACAATGGTGGAGGCAACCACCGGATGGCTGGAAACGTATCCCGTGCCCCCTGCCACCGGCCAGAACACTATCCTGGGCCTTGAAAAGCAAGTCCTATGACGACATGATAGACATGACGACAGAAAGAATTGAGTCAGACAACGGGACTCATTTCCAAAACAACCTCATAGACACCTGGGCCAAAGAGCATGGCATGGAGTGAGTATATCTCATCCCCTATCATGCACCAGCCTCCGGGAAAATTGAACGATACAATGGACTGTTAAAGACTATGCTGAGAGCAACGGGTGGCGGGACATTCAAACATTGGGATACGCATTTAGCAAAGGCCACCTGGTTAGTCAACACGAGGGGATCTGCCAATCGAGCTGGCCCTGCCCAGTCAGAACTTTTACGTATTGTAGATGGGAATAAAGTCCCTGTAGTGCACGTAAAAAAATATGTTGGGGAAAACAGTTTGGGTTATTCCTGCCTCGGGCAAAGGCAAACCCGTCCATGGGATTGCTTTTGCTCAAGGACCTGGGTGCACTTGGTGGATAGTGCGGAAGGATGGGGAAGTCCGATGTATACCTCAAGGGGATTTGATTTTGGGTGAGAACAGCCAATGATCTGAATTATGTGATGTTAAGTACTACATAATATTATATGCCACACTAATGTTATTACAGTAAGAATCGCCCAGATTAATGAAGAATAACTTCAGTGAAACCAAGCAAAGCACAGTGATCATGGTACCAGAACTGACTTCAACATGAAACAATCCAACACCACATACCGTCTCCATCTTTCCTGCCCTGGAAGATTATTACGACAGATGGAGCCCAAAGTCATGGACTAAATGAACACACCGAACACTTTAGAGGGATGGCCTGTAGACTAAGGGAATGATATCTCTGTGTATATATCAAAAAACAGGAAAAGGGGTGGTGATTAATGGAAATGTCTTGGAAAGTGGGGGACCTGGGCATGACGTGGATGGCATAGAATCAAGGGTGGATACTGTCCTGGTTTTGGCTGGGACAGAGTTAATTTTCTTCCTCATAGCTGGTACAGTGCTGTGTTTTGGATTTAGTATGAGAGTAACGTTGATAACACACCGATGTTTTTGTTGTTGCTAAGTCGTGCTTATGCTAGTCAAGGACTTTTCAGCTTCCCATGCTCTACCCACTGGGAAGGCTGGAGGTGCACAAGAAGCTGGGAGGGGCACAGCCAGGACAGCTGACCCAAACTGGCCAAAGGGACATTCCATACCATGTGACGTCATGCTCAGTACATAAACTTGAGGGGAAGCTGGCCGGGGGGGGGGGGGGGGGGGGGCGGGTCGCTGCTCGGGGACTGGCTGGGCATCGGTCAGCAGGTGGTGAGCAATTGCGTTGTGCATCACTTGCTTTGTATATTCTTCTTATTATTACCACTATTAGTAGTATTTTATTTCAATTAATAAACTGTTTTTATCTCAAACCATGAGTTTTCTCGCTTTTACTCTTCCGATTCTTTCCCCATCGCACCGGGGGGCGGGGGAGGTGTGAGCGAGCGGCTGTGTGGTGCTCAGTTGCCGACTGAGGTTAAACCACAACAACTTCTAATTTAGATTATTTCTCCAACTTGAGGTCATTCCAAGACCCTGCTCTGTCCCCTCCAGGGCACTCTGACTCCTCCCACCCACACACTGTAATACCACTGCAACAGCCATACTCGCCGTTCCCTGCGCCACGTTTTCAGGCACGATGTTCACCCCCATCTCTAACCATCATTCTTCAGGAACTGTCACAGATCCAGGCTGGTTTCATATGACTGTAAGCACAAGCAACGTTTTCTGTTAGCACTTGGAAAACAGTATCGGGCCTCCCCATTCCCAAAGCAGACTTTAAGCTGATTAGTACACCACCCCCGGCTTCTTCCTTTCTCTGGTCTCTAGGACTGCATCCGGTAGACAGGATTTTCAAGAGCCACGTACACCCTGAGACTGGCTCTTGGCGTGTGGAAACTTCCAGGTGCTCCTTCAACTGTGCTCTTCTTGAAGTCCCAACCCCTTTGGCACCGGCCTTAGTGATACCGGTGAGCCATCTAATCGGAGTTGCCTTCTAAGCAAAAGCAGACGAAAAACAACTAATACACAACACAACCTTTTTTTTTTTTAAACGTCTTCTGAGAACTCTCCTTTCCTTAAGAGGAAATTTACAATTCTACACAATTTTCCTAGTTGTCTTCCTGCTACTTCTGCACCTAAACAATACATCCTTCTTGCCATTTAGCCTCCAGCTATTGCTAGATGACTATTTTGAGCCCAGCTTTTCTGCCTTTGTCCATACATACTTACTTGGGCCATTTTATACTCCTACTCTTTGGAGACTGACATGGCTTTTTTTTTTTTTTTTTCCCTCCGTTCACTTCTTTCCTGAGCCTCAGGTGCTAGAAGGGAATCTGCTAGATCACTCACCTCCTACGTTCTCAACTTGGATCCATGCTGTGCTTCCTTTCTGAAAACAGCTTAAGGAAATGACACATGATGAACAACGTCTTTCCTGAGCTGGGTGCAGCCTACCCGCTTCCCAGTTCAGCCTATTCTAGCACGCTGCTTTGCAATCTGCTGTCCATCCATCTTCTTCAGAGCCTAAATTTTGTGATCAAATTGCCTTCTGCCTTCATAGTATTGCCAACGCTCCGTATTGCCAGGAATCAAAGCCTAAGAAACCTCTATTGACAAGAAACGGATGCTGTTTGCAGCATGTCCCTAAACTTTTTTTAGATACCTTGTCTTGCAGCACTCTCTTAATTGTTCAAATAAGTTGGCACATTTAAACCAAATCCCAGATGCAGGGTAATTTTGCGATTTGAAGACGCCTTATCGTATCTGACTAGGTAGTGTCTGTACAAAGCTACTGCCGTGGCAGCATTGCCTTCTTTTATTTATCAACAGCTCTGCCGTTTCCACATGTTTATTTCCGCTGCTTTCTGATTTTGGCGAGTGTGCGTAACTGTTGCTCTACAAGCTTACACTGTCTCCCTTTGTCTTACACGTCCACAATTCCTGACTAGCCACATTCTATTAATATTCCAATCACGTGTTACTCTGCTCTTAAGTCGTACCTCTGAGTAAAATCATGTTCATTCCTTTTCTTCCGAACCTCCAATTTTTGCATTCTTACCTCATCCAGAGATAACCTGACAGTGATTTCTTACAGATAATTGATCTTTTGAGCAATTCTTGTCATCATCTTTCATATGAAACTATAAACATATATTTTTTTTCCTCAGCTACAGACCCCAGTCCAAATCAAGCAGCCTTTATCTTAGCCATAAGCATTTCTTAGCAACCTCAGGTCAGAGCCCCAGGCACTCAAGCTATGCGCGGGGTGAACAAGCAAGAACACCAGTACCTGATGTGCTCCGATCACATTTTCTATCAATTGCATTTTTCCACTAGCAGGAACGCTACTATTCCAAAATTATCGTAAGATTCACATTTTATACTCTATAGCAACTTTCACCCAAAGTTTTCAAAAACATTTACAGCATTAGTCGAGTTTCGCAAAGACAATTGACTTTTCTGGGTGAATTGTGCTACAGAGACACTGAACGACCTCCTAGAATAACGTCAGCCACGTGTGACACAGCCAATAATATAACTGAGAAAAGTGCTATGGCTGGCAATCGAAATGCTTTGCAGGACCGACCTAGCAGAAAAGCCTGAAAATGCCAACTGTCGATTTGAGCTGTAATCCACTATTATGCTTGCTAGTTTCTTGCTTATCGAACTTTGGGGAAAATTAATTACGTCCACGTTTACCCGTACCAGCAGAATTTCTTATCAGAATCACAGACTATGGTCCTGCAGAATGAATTATCTCTTGGAGGGGAGAGGTAAAAACAAAGATGCTAAATACGCTAAGAACAAAATCCCTCTTCTCAGACTAAGCTTACAAGAATAATAAGCTCAAGACCCGCTTAGCAAAGAAAAGCTGCTCTTCTTTCTTTCTTCACGGCACCATAGGTGGTACTTTGCAACAGAAGTAGGACTCCGGCAAAACACTGATTACTTCCGTCAAACTATATAGAGACAGTTATTTTTCCTACAAATGTAGGAGGGGCATACTACGTTTTTCCTCCCTGTACGTTAATGCTTTCAGTGATGACACTTCTTTCCATGTCTTCCCACTCCAGCTCTGTCCGCTACGGTTTAATTCAGCCCCACAGCTCCAAAAGCTGCTCATTAAGCACAAGTCTGCCTTTTCTCCGGCGCTGTATTTATCAAGATGACCTTGAAACTTTCTCTGAAACCGTCTGCTCCATGTGGGGAGAAAAAGCTTACTGACCACCTCTTTCAAAGAGTTGTATTTGGAAGTGAGCTGATCAGCTTGCTAGAAAACCTACAAAGAAGTGTGTAGGAGAAGCCTGCGTAGTCCATAGCCGCAGCAGGTCATTCATCTAGGTAGCAACAATGTAGTGACAATTTAATGACAGCATAACTCTGACCTTTTCTTTTGCTTCCTCCCTTACAACCATCCCCGCCCCCCGGTAATTAGCCTCAGCTGATTTCTCAGAACACAGAGCACAGTCTCTCCAGGCAACTTGCAATCCTTCTGGTTAGCAATTAGACTAAAGATGTTAAAAACTAAACACGTCAAATGTGATGTAGACGGTACTCTTCCTTTCTTGGCTGGTGGAGTTTAAATACACTTTTATTAGAGGCAGCTCTCTCTGTTTGGAGGATTTCTTTACGAAATGCCCAGCCACACCTCGGAGACCTCGAGGAAGACAAGCCAGCTCCCCTTTCCACTTGATACGCAGCAATTCCACGTATTCATGCCTTGTTCAGGCCAGTGGAAGTGAAGACTGCATATCGCCAGACTTCAGCCTGCTCTGAAAAGCTCACTTTTAAATTGTTTTAGAAAGACTAGGAAGCTTCACAAGCGGAAGCTGAAACACAAAAGAAGGCTGGAAACAGGCCTGAAGGCTATTTAGAACTGGAGTCTATGCACAAACAACACATGCTGTTGACAGCAGCAAAGCAAGCTAGGTGCGCCTCTGGCTAGTGGAGGAGATATTCATACACAGTATTACAATTTACATTGTCAAAAGAGACTACAGCTTGCCTGTGCTACTACGTAATCCCCACTGAAGACTTGAAAATGAAGTAAGATGGCTACATATGTAGCTGACAGTGAAAGCTTCCCCCAAGTCAAACGCATTAACCTTCTTCTAGCCTTTGGTCCAAACAAGCCAGTATCTTATCTGAAACGTCGTAGTAAGTGTAAGACAAGCTCATCAGCACATGCACAGCTGTTCCTTGGAAGTTATTTAAAAGTCAATGCACTGCAGAAGAAATCTCTCAATCTTTCAAGAGCAATCAATCTAACTTTATGGAGTTACCTTAACCAGCTGTGGATGAACTATTTGGTCCTTTCATCCTATTACGACCCCTGCGTAAGGAAGGAGTAATCGATTTAGCCACATGCATCTTTCTTTAAAACATTTCTTTTCATGTCTGCTTCCAGAGAAGTACAGGTATGCCGACCCAGGAAGCCTGCAACGAATTTGATTCTAGCACTATCACTTGTAAAAAACCAAGCAGAGTTCTACTAAATTGAAATGACTACTGTCTCCTCAGGTGAGTACTATCAAGCATCTCCAACACTCTCAAACGGCCAAAACCAAAGCCGATCAGCTATGCCCATGCTGATTTGCCCACTCATCACCTAAGAACATACTCACCGTTCTTTGAAGTTTGCTGTCGGGTTCCTCTTTTGGTTACAAAAGAAAGGAAAGTTATGAGTCAGGACGGGGTACAGCCCAGCAGACGTGTTACTCATAGAGGGCGCTACAGTGAAAGACTGACCTATTAAAATAATTGCTGCAATGATTGTGCCGTATTTACAAGGATAAAAACTATCCTCCCACCCCAAAAATCCCTGTTTTGTATTGAATGCTTCCTGAAAGATTATCCAGATAAACTGTTCTAAATAGAATTATGAACGATTCCTTCCCTAGAAAAATGTCATCAAGGCTGGTATTTTTATTTTTAAACAGAAAATTGCCGTATTTCAAAGCATTTAATTATTTTACACCCTCGTTCCCATAAAGGCACTTTCTCCTTAATAATCATAGAATCATAGAATAGTTTGGGCTGGAAGGGACCTTTAGATTGGTCATCTAGTCCAATCCCCTGCAATCAGCAGAGGCATCTTCAAGTAGATCAGGCATTATAATGTCATAGCTTGTAATGTCAGAGATTATAATGTCATAACCCTGATTCTTTGAAGTAAATTATGGCATTGCGAGTTAAAGTGGAAAAAATCTCCAAGTCCAATAATCAAGAAAAAGTACCAAAAATGCAAAGTATCTCTTTGAATTCTTGAAGAACGGACAAAAAGTAAACAGTACAGCCCCCTCTGTTTTTCAACAAGTCTACTTACTGGAATACGAAAGACTAGAAAATTTTAGAATTAAAACCTCAGATTCAGCTTTAATTACTATTCCCTCCAATCCTCAAGAGAACACACAGGCAAAAATTTGTTCTCTCGGTAAGAAAACCAGTGGTCCAAAGAAAGATTAAAAAAAAAAGATGACAGGCATGCTTGCCATATTTGTTTTAGAGCATCCCGAGAATTTAAAATTGTATGTTACTTAAGGATTTCCTATCAAAAGAAAAATAAGAATAAATATTAAGTAAGAAGTCTTAAGATCTAAATCTGTACAGTTAAAACATAAAACGTTTCTGTGCGCACAGTTTGCTACGGGGACGGGAGAAAAGCTATAGAAATAATTTACTGTGGTATCCATTCGAAATGCTAAGAAACACGGCAGTAACGCCTAAATATATTCCCCGTTTCCATTGTAATGCTCCGGCTCTGAACGGGGCAAGCAGAATACAGAGAGCCAGTAATGCCACACTATAACATGTTTAATTCTAAATAAAAAAACTACTAAACTCATGAAAATATCCACTTGCCATACAGAATTTTTGTCAATATGGAAGATAGAGGAGCATACCAACCACATCAATTGTGTCTCACTTCAGCTGAAAAACATTTGACAGAATGAGTGCCATTCTGCAGTGGCCAAGCAAGCTTATCACAGAGGAGGGCAAGACCTCAAGCACAAGAAAAGCAAGAGCGCAGTGTAATACACAGCAAATCCAGTTCACCACCGTGTTCCACACTTAAAAAGCTCTGAACACGTTGTATTTTATGGATAATTTTCATTTCTTTTTTAAAATAAAATTCTGTGGCCGGTGCCTTACCGCAGTCTCTCAGCTTATGGACTGTAGGGTGGAAAAAACAAAGCAGGCCTATTGTTTCATCATTAAAAAACTATAGATGGCTGATCAAAACTAAGAGATGAGACAGCTTCCAAAGTTGTAAGATGATACGTGTTCCCCTCCTTCAGGCTGTGATCCAGGTCCTTAACACACCGATGGATCCTCCTCCTGCAGTTATCCGATGCTGCTCGACTGCTTTAACTTAGTCCAACTTCCATTGTGCTAATAGGCCTTGTCAGTAATCGGAGACTTTTCTCAGGGCTGCATGTTACAGTACTTTGAACCGGATTCATTTTTCGTGCAGAAAATTTAAGAAATTTCTCACTTTGGAAGAAAACCAGTTTGGTTATGCTGACTAGGCTTTAACAAGCGCTTCGGCTGTGTCACTTCTTAGAGCTGAGCTCGCAGCTTGGCCACACGCAACGGCTGTTCTGCCACAGCCGACAGGGCAATGCAGCAGGGATATAGGGAACCAAAGGGCAGGGCTGTGGGAACTGGCGGGGGGAGGTTATGTTCAACTAATATCCTACCCAAAACCTCCTCTTGTAAGGAAATGCTGCGGTGACAAGCAAAGAGGGGAGCGTCCACCCGTATTGCTCTGCGGGTGTCTATCAGCTGCTGGTAAGCTTTATGCTGAAATGGCCAGGGCTGAGTTTTATGAGCCTTCGTCTGAGGGGAAAAAATGATTCCTGAGAGAGAAGGTGAGAGAGACTCGCCTTGTTGAGCGTGCAGCTCTTTGAGGAAAACTCTGTGGTGTGGCCAAAGAGGATTTTCGGTCCTGTTGTGAAATTGTTCCATCCCTATGCCATTATTAAACTGTTTTTATCTCAACCCACAAGTTTTTCTCACTTGTGCTCTTCCAATTCTCTCCCCCATCCCACCGGGGCGGGGGGGGGGGGGGGGGGGGGGGGGGGGTGAGTGAGCGGCTGTGTGGTGCTCAGTTGCCAACGGAGGTTAAACCATGACGCTTACCAGCTTGTGTTCTGCTGGCACTGTACGTATATGTGTATGTGTAAGACACCTTCCCCCCCACCCCACCCCCCCAAAAAAAAGAAGAAAACAAACACCCCACCCTGAAACTGAAGTCCAGTTCTGGACACCTTGAATGCATTTTACTGATGAGTCATTTTCCTTTAGGCAGAGTGGACCCAGACGTATATGCTGTGTCACTTAACTGTTCAGTACACAGATTTCTTGTAAATCTCAGCTACTCGGGTCACATTCTTTGTCAGTGTTGGAGTAAGAATTTCAAGTAAGATGGATTGGTATCTGTGTGCTGGTGGGATTTTATTTGGGAGATCGCAGATGGCCTTCAGCTTTGAGGATCAAATTCAACCATGATCCTGAAATTTAAAATGAGAAAGAAAAACACCTTCCCCCCCCCTCCCCTGACCAGCTTCAAGGTTTGTAAGTGAATTGGCCTCTATATTCCTCGTGCCTCTCTTGTCGTAGCTAGCTCAAGAGGACTACCCACGGGTGTAAGTTTAGGTGTGTGTTGGAGACTTTGCAGGATTGAAGGCAGGTTGATGAACAGCAAGGAGAGATTTCCCCTCCAAACGAATGAACTTGTGGCTTTTCTGAGCTGCATCAAAGTGGTTCGTGTTCATGTCTGTCTTCCAATCCCGGAAAGTGTCCCTCATCTCTAATGCTGGACCGAGTGCTTTCTGGGCAGGATGGCATGGTAGGCTGGTCCTCCGTCCCTGGGAATGACTCTCAGAGGTGGTGGTCTGGTTTTCTAGAGCTGCTGAATTCTTCTGCAGAGCTCAACTCCTGTGCGATTTAATCTTGGTTCTGCAGAGCTTGTAATCGGGGGGATGCCTGGGTCTCTGCTGGTGGGGTACGTGGGTGTTGAGAGCTCAGCTGTGCCTGTGATGTCTGCTGCTGCTGTGGTTCCTGGATTCCCACATGAATGAAATCTGAACACAGTCTCTGTTAACAGCTGTTCTCAGTCTTTAGGAAAATCAGGTGCTGAGACTGAACTACTTAACCTGAAACTGCTTTTTCTTCCAGGGAAAATGCTGCAAGAGATTAAAAGCCTTGTCGCTGGGGAACCAAAGTATTGGCTGGACGTTATTTCTATTTGGCGAAACCTTCGTGGGAGCGAGGGGAAAAAAGACGATGTCTCTCAAGAAAACCGATTGCCCCTGAAGAGAAAATCAGAAGAAGAGAGAAACATTGCAACTAAAAGGCAGAAAGCAGAACAAGTGAGAGAGCCTGTGCCTGGGGAATGTCAAGTGGAAGCTGGAGAGAGGTGTGTGGTACCAGAGAGAAAGAGCGATCAGGACTGCCGGACTGAAAGCAAGACTTCCTTAGAAGACCCTTCCAAAAGCAGTGGAGAGAAACCTATTGCGAATGAGCAGCTTAGGTTCAGTTTCAGAGTCTCCTGTCGTTGTAGTGGGTGGAGCGAGTGCCAAAATACTTCCCTCACAGGTATGCTAAAGTACCTCTGTTTTAAAAGAATTTAGCAAAGGTGAAGGGAGGTGCGTAGTTTGTCGTTTCAATTGCGTGTTGCGTGTTTCAGAATAAGAGACTGATCGAAGCTTTTTCCGTATTTTCTCAAAAAAGCCCTTAACCTGCGTTTACCTTAAACGGGTGGAAATACAAGGGCTGTTGTTAATTTCTGGGCACTGTTGCCCTGAATGTTTTTCAAATCAATGCCTTTTATTGTGGATGAGTAAAGGTAAGAGGTTGAGGTGGCTGGGCTTGTGGAGCCTGGGGAGCGATCTGCTAGTACTTTACAGCTAGTTCAAGGGCCATTGCAAAGACAGTGGACCCAGACTCCTCTCGGTTGCGGCAGACAGCGTAAAAGAAGGGCAAAAGCCAGAACTTGCAGCTTCGGTGGGCTCTGGTTGGGTATTGGGGAGAACTTGTTCCCCAGGCGGGTGGTGCAGCCCTGGGAGGTGTCCTGGGAGGGGGGGGGGTGGATTTTGGTCCTTGGGAGAGAGTGGTGGCATAGAGACCTCCAGGGGCCCTTTCCGTCCAGCCCTCTTCTCATCTAGAAGATCTTTCTACTGTGAGGAAAACTTAAAAAATTAAAGGAGAAACGCTGTGTAGCTGCAATTTATGTAGATTTCTCTTACTTGAAGGTAACAGTAGTTCAACTAGATTCTGCCCCCCACCCCCCCCCCAAGCTAGTACCTTGGGAAGGTGGGACACGTGAGCCTGCCAGCACTAATGTTTGCTTAAATTTGTGCTGTGTGTTTGAACTCTCATAATCTGAAGGTAGTCAGAGCTTTCTAGATTGCATGAAAGCATTAACATTGTGAGCTGCAGTTGTGCATTCATAGGTTTTCTCTTAGGTAATCTAGTTTACAGCCATCGGAAATATTTTGTGCGTGTCAGAGAGAATCCTGAGATGATGACCAGTTTTGCTGTACCTTGGGCAGGACTTGAACTTCAGCCTCCCGCGCTCCAGCTGAGCGATAGTCATTTTGTCCTGCGGTGTGTTTGTTCTACCCCTGGCTCGCTTGCTGTGCCCTGTTGTACCTCTTCTGGCCTTTGTACGACTTGTTCTCCTAGCGGGGGTAAAGAGGGACTCTTTCTTTTCCCGGGTATTCATGAGGGTTGTGCAGTCAAGGCTGTGACGTGTGGTTTTCTTAAGTCTGTTGTTTTTACTGCCTGTGACTGTTCTTTCCCCTTGCAGGAGATCGGAAGAGCCCTTGGCATAGCGCTCGTGAAGCAGTTTGGGTGGCGGGCTGATCTGCGGGACCCCGATCTGGAGGTAGCGGTGCTTGTCTGCCAGGTGGCCTGTTGCTGCTTCCAGAATTGCCCCCGGTATCTTTTGTTTTGTTCTCTGCTCCCGTTGCACTCAGGACCGTGGCCTCTCCCTGTTTGTCTTTCTGCCGCTGAATTTAACTAGAAATCATCTGGTAGCGCTGAGCAAAGCTTTTTGGTAGCCACTGTGCGCGTGCCTTCCAGAGCGCTTAAATAAATACCAGCATGGCCAGCATGGGCCTGTACGTGAGGGGAAGGAGCCATACGGGCGATGTCTCAGGATCCAGCACGCTTACACACTGCTGGACTCTGACTCTGTTGAAAATGGAGATCACCTGAGCCGTTGGGCAGGTAGTTTAGCCTCTGTAGGGGAAGAGAGCGAGCGGCAAGGTTGTGTTCTCGAGGAACTCGACTTGAGAATGCCGTCTATGGAAGAGCCCCCTCCTAGACCCTGTCCCTGACAAGCAGCTTGCTTAAGGCACCCTCCATGGTGCGAGCTGTCTGGAGACCTTGGAAAGGACTCACTGCTCTTGACAAGCTGTTTCTCCATCCCTGTGCTTGGCGTATGGCAGCTGCTCTCAGCGCTGACGCTGGGAGGTCTGAGGCCTTCTGTAAAAGCTCCGAGTTCATCTACTGGCTCTGGTTTTCCCAGGCTGTCCATCAAATATGGCTTTGTTGAGCCTCAGGTGGGGCTCTTGTTCTGGTCCAGATTTTTTTGCTCTGAAACCATTCAAGTGCTGAGGACTGGGATATTTCAAAAGCATCACGTTTCTCGTTGGGCTTCCTGGGGAGGGACTGCAGCCATGCAAGACCTGTTGGGGAGCTCAGTCTTCCTTTGGCATGCTCTCTATGGGACAGGAGGACAATTTCTTTGAGCTGCCTATGCTTCTGGAAGGACTACCCACATTTGCCTTCCATCTGAAATACTGCTTAGCGGCACTTGTTTGTTTTGGTTTGTTTTGTTTTGTTTTAAAAAAAAAAAAGTGTGTGTGAGTAACTGAGTGCTAGTATGCAGTGAATAATCTTCTCCTGCTTAGAGTAAATGGTTTCATAATTAAAAATATCCATTCAGCGTTACAAAAATTGGTTCCCTTAAAGATTCAAGTGCTTGCTGATGGATTCCTGGCTGACAAAATTGCCCTCCCAGCTTGCTTAAATATTAAATCCTCTTTAAAGTGGCATTCAGATGACCTAGTGTGATTTCTTCCAATGAATCATAATTGTCTAAAGCATGTATTTTTGTTCTTAAAATCTAGGATCGGAAGTTCGTAGAAACATCTTCTGTGTCTGGTTTAAAAGAGTTAAAGCTATTGTCGTGTCAGGTTGAGAGCCTGTAATGTAATTTTTTTCCTCTTTCAGGTCTTTGTACATCTTAATGACATTCACTCTGTGGTGGGGATTCCTCTTTTCAGGTAGGCATTCTGCTCACCAGATTTGTCTTGGCAGTATCAGAACAGGCATAGCTTCTAAATAGTCTTGCTGTCCACTGTGAGTATTTATCTTCTGGTTGAAAGTTCACTGGACTGTCACATTAGTCTTGTGGTCTGTCTGGAGCTTACCTGAGCACGTAGGCCAGACTTTGCAGTGAGTTATGGATAAAAGCAGACTGTGGTTTCTGTCCGTTTGTCTGTCTGTCTGCAGATCTGTCCGGTTCATTTGTTCTTTCATTTTACGTGGGCTTTTCTGGGTGGCTGTACCATTATCTTAGGTTGATTTTTTTGCTGTCTGCAGGCTTCCGTTGGCAAACAGAGAGTATATCAAAACAGCAGGACTGCGGTCAACAATTGCGTGGGCCACGGCATCTCTGGCTGAAATCAGTGTAAGCGAACGTTCGTGGCAAAGATGTAGAGTCCTGAATGAAGCGGGGGGGGGGGGGGTTGCTGCTCGTCAGAGATGGAGCTGGAAGCTTTGAAGAGGTGTGGTGATTTCAATGCTCCATGCTCTAATGCATGTGGACGGGGTTTGCCTTATCTGTGATCAGAGTGCACTGTCACCTGCTGTTCAGCCAGGTCCCTGCTGTAATCCCAGGTCCTTCTCAGCAGAGGTGTTACTCTTTGTACAGATATATGTCTAAATGGCAAGATTTTTTCACTGTCCAGGCTTCAAACCTTGTTTGGGGTGGTTCTCCCAAGGGAAAACAGAAGCAAGGGTGATGTTTTCCACAGATTAAGTTGGTACCAGTATCTGTCTGCAGTCCACTCATCGTTTTTTCCCCTAAATGTCCCCTCAAGGCTAGATGCATTGATGCATTGTCTTTAGTGAAACTACTAATGCTTTTTAACTATATTCTCTTACAAGCAAGTTTGGCCTGGTAAACCAGTGATCATTGTTACCTACACTGGAGTCAGTGGGAGTATGTAGGTGATGTGTACATCCCCGAGTAAGCTTTGTCCTGGGAGAGGAGTCTGTCTTGCTTGGGATGCAATAACCCCTTTATGTTTGCAGGCGGGGGCCTTTGTGCTGGATCCCATGTGTGGGCTAGGAACGATACTGCTGGAAGCTGCCAAAGAGTGGCCCGTGAGTATCACAGCCGCAAGAGGCAGGACCTTTGCAAGACGGCTTGTAGTTGCATCAAGAAAAATCTGTCGCGCAGTTATACCAAGGTCCATTACTGGAAAGCTGGAACCAAACTGATCTTTCTAGGCAGTTGCTAAAAGTGTTTTAGTACAAACTTTCCTCCACAGGAATGTGAAACCAAGTTCTACGTACTTGTGCAGGTGGGGGCTGTATCTATAAATCAGTAGTAGAGGCAGCGTGGCTGTCTGTAGCTAGCTAGGATCTTGTTGTTAGGACATAGCCTCAATACTTCTGTAAGTTACAAGTGTCTTGAGCAGAACGTGAAAGCAGTGAAGACAGCACAGGCTTCCCCCATTCTTCCGTCCTCGGGGTCTAGGTGTTGCTCTGCGTAGCGGTAGTAGATCGCCCAGCAAGGGGTTTGTCCTGGAAGAGTCGTTCTTCCAACAAGGCAGTTCTGAGAAGGGTTTATGAAATAAATAGACCTGTTTGTCAACCAAATGGCTTTTCTCTTTTTCTCTGAACAGGAAGCCTGTTACTGGGGTGCTGATATAAGTGATTCACAGCTGGAGGGTGCAGCTGTGAATATTAGGACTGCAGGCTTGATGGATAAGATTGAGTTACTTAGAGCTTCTGTGAAAGGTATGTCTGTAGGCTTTCCAAGTGAGACATGTTTGAAGTTTCTTGTGGTTCTGGGATTACACGGGTAGTGTAGGTTCTCTTGGGGGGATGTGTAGTAGAACTAACGCTCAGCAAATAGCTGAGTAGCGACTCTGTAGTGCTAGCAAACGGATAATTATTTGTTCTCCCCTCTACCCCCACCCCCACCCCCCCCATTTGGTAACTTAAATGTACCAAATGAGTAATAGTGGGGACCCATTAAGCTCAGTGTTGAATTGTTAATGTTTTGCAGTAGGTGTATTTTAGATGACGATGCCTTTTTCCTGGAGAGGGAATTTGTTTGCTCTCAGTTCATGAGCTAGTCTGGGGAAAAGGTAATAATTTTATGACCTTATTCTGGGCCTCAAAGCCCGAGTCTAAATTAGTCCTTTATGAAATTAATGACAGACGAAAGCTGGGTGTTTTTCCCTGTGCATGGGTGATGAAGCGTATGCATATTTTCTTACCTTGCAATGTCTACTTCTTACCAGAATGGTAAGAAACATTACTATTTCTTTTTCTGTAAGAATATAGAGAGCGAGCTTTATTTCTTACTTAAAAGCTGCGACTGGCCCCGGCTTCTAGGGTAATGGAAGGTACTTTGATGTCAAGCTTTTCTAATACTGAACAAGTAATTGGTGTCTTTGTCGCTGGTCAGAAGCTGTTACTTCTGCATGTTTTGAGAAGGACTGTAGGTAACTTGTCCTTCCACTTGTAGATAAAAATTGTTATAAAATTGTTGTGCTGCAAGCGTTGCTCCAAGGGTGGTCCAAGAACCCTCTCCAGCCAATTCTGGAAAGGCTGGCACAGAATCACAGCTGGGTTTGGGTGGGAAGGGACCGCTGGAGGTCTTTAGCCCTGTCATCTGCTCGGAGCAGGGCTAAGCCCAAAGCTGGGTCAGGTTGCTCAGGGCCTTGACCAGTCGAGTTTTGAGCATCCTGAGGGATGGAGAACCCATAGTCTCGTCCTTTCACATGCTGGCTACGCTCTGGCCAGCACAGCCTGGTACGTGGCCAGTCTTCATCACCACAAGGGTGCAGTGCTGCCTCATGGTCAAGAGAACTGACTATTCCCAGGATGCAGAAACTCCAGGGAGATACTTCAAAGACATTAGCTCCAACGGAATCCAAGCGATTGTGGCTGTAACCAGATTCTTGCGGGGGGAGAGAAGGGGGGGGTGGGGGGGGGTGGAGGGGTATTTAACGTGTGGTTCCTTGCCATTCATACGTGTGCGTCTGAACATCTGCGCCAAGTAAAGTGCGTGCAAGGTTAGCTCTTCTTTTGCATTTTGCTTGTAAAGATGTACTGTGAGTCGAGAAGCATCAGTTAGTTTGGACCCATGCAGTCCCCTGTTCGGAGAGTCTTGCTATTGGGGCAAACGTATTGCCAGTAACAGGGACTCTGCAAGCTAAACCACGCTCTCGTGCATTTGTCTCTTCCCAGTCTGCATTGGGTTGGTAGCTTCGTAGTGCCGTTTGTGAGGAAGGGTCCAGAAGGATCTTACAGTTTTGTAAGGTGAATGAGGGCATAGCTGCTGTTCATTTTTCCGATAGTTGGATGTAAAGACCTGCCTTTATTCTGCAGCATTGCCGTTGCCTTCAGAAAGCTTTGACACTGTGATTTCGGATATTCCGTTTGGGAAGAAGTTCAAGATCACAAAAGACATACAGCTCCTTCCGGATATTCTCCAGGAAATGGAGAGGTACGTGTGGCCTTTGACGTGCTTGGGGCTTGGTGTAAATGTCATGATGGTTTGCGATCCGAAGCGTTTAGTCAGCTTCAGGTTTGCTTTATTCCAAACACTCTCCAGCTCTGTAATCTGAGCCTGTGCAGGCTGTGAAAGTCTGAGTCCTTTGCTTGTCCCGTAAAGGCTGTTGTGGCTTGTCTTGCAAGCTGTGGAAGTGCTGATGGCAGCGCAAGCTGACAAGGAATGAGCTGCTTGTGTGAGCCACGCTCACAAAGGTCCTTTACAAGGCGTGATGGTGACAGAAAGGAGAAAGAGAAGAGGCTGACCTTGACAAACTTAAAGCCTGGCCAGGCAAATAAAGCATTAATCCTTTCTCAGTTGAGGACTGCTTGTGTATAAAATCATAGGCTTTCCTTTTGGGTTCACAACCAAGCTTTTACCAGCCTGCCTTGTCAGGAAGGATCTCAGCCCAGAAAAAGGGGGTATGCATTTTCCTTTCTGTCAGCGTGTACTGGCATGTCCAGCTAGCCACCTGGTCTGCTTTTAGATGCCTCCTTTCATCTCTCGCCCTGTCGTTTTGTGGCAGAGTTGAGCCAAGCTAATGGCGGGCCGCTTCTAACGGGCGGTTCAAACCATCTGCCCCTTTCTTTCTTTTTTTGGCTGAAAACAAGCCCTTCCTGTAGGATGGGTCTTCAGCGGGTGTTGGTCTCGCTCACCCGATGCAGGAATGGGGTGGGAAGATGGTGAGGAAGGTGAGGTAGCGCCACAGAACGGCAGGGCAATCTTAGGTCAGCTTACGCTGACCATTCCTCCCTTTGGCCGTGCTTGTCTTCTGGTCTCATTTGCTCTGTTGGGCCATCCTAAGCAAAGTATTTCCTTGGGAAGGTGGGGGCGAGGAAGGGACCATTACCAGGAGAGCCCCACCAGTAAGACTGTTCAGTCCAGTTGCTGTGAACAGAACCAGGATAGTCTTCCCCCCGCCCCCCCCCTTTCAAAGCCAAGTGTAACGTTTCCTCATGTACAAGGAAAAACGGATTGCAAACAATGGTAAATTTTCCTCTGTTTCCTGAGTTTGAAAGCCATTAAGGATCAGTGGAACATGGAAAGGTCAGACCTTTTAAAGTTTCCAAAGGGAAAGGCCAGCTTCAGGATTGCCTTATCAACCTGAAAAGCTCTTGCTGCCCTGGGAAGCTGTTCCTTTGCAGACTGGTGGAGGCTCATGCAACCCAAAAACGGGGTTTGAAGGTGATACTCTCCTCAGTCCTTGGAAGAGTACTAAGAGTGAAAAAACACATGGTCCATCTTCCCTGCTAACACAATGGAAAGAACTCCCGAGGTCGGAAATGTTTGGGAGTCAGGATAGGGCCCAGTTCTCCCATTTAGGAAGAGCTATGAAGATAGGGCATTTAAATTCCATTTGGAGACGTAGCTTACTGAGTTGAGCCATGACCCTTGACGTCTTTAGGTGTTTTATCGAACGCACCTGGCATCTGAAGTGTCAGCAGTGTCGAGTTCTGCACGGGTGAATGAATGCCAGGCAGGATGAACACCTAACCTTTATTTTTCCTGCAATTGCCAGAGTACTTCGTGTTGGAGGCACTATTGTATTGCTGCTGAGCCAAGATCTCCATAAGCGCATGGATGGCATTACCAAGAGTGCTGAAAATGCGTCTCCTAATGCCATTTCTGATGGCGCAAGTGAAGCCGCCACTGCAAAAGCCCTGATTGTTGATGGGAATTCTTCCTCCTTGGGGAATGGTGTTGAAGAATCCTTTCCGAGCAGCCGACAGAGACGTTTTGGGTCTCTGGTGCCAGATGGCGTCTATGGGGTTAGTCTGGGAAAGACTGATGCTTTCATATACAAATACAGGAAGATCTCTACTGCTGGGAATCAGCAGCTTTCCTGCACTGTGCCTACGTGAACCTGAATCCTGCTACACCTGAAGAGCGGCATGGCAGTGATCCGGTGGAGCCCTGCTGATCCGAACCCTGTGCCATTTGTTGGCTCACCTCACTTTCTTTGGATGTCCTAAGGTGTTGCTTCTCTCTCTTTGGTTTTTAGGAGAGGTGGAAGATGCCTACTAGTGTTTCAGATGTTTTTACCATAAAATACTGTAATGAGACACAGCCTCTCAGTATCGGGAGGAGTTTCTCTGGGAGGGAAAGACTTCATTTGCAGAACTGCAAAACCAAATGCGGTAGTATTAACTGTAAATGGATTTCCACCTTCAGCAATGTTTTTAGGAAGCACATCTTGTCTGAAGAAGTCCCCAGCTCTTTTTGAGGGCTGGATGTTTGCTTTACCATGCGCCTTGCAGTCTTGTATTTTATTTTAAAGCTTGTTTCCGATGAGTTTGAAATGTCGCTATTGAGATCTCTTGGAGTGGAAAATAAACTATTTTCTGTATTAATTCTTTGCAGCGTTTGCATGTGTCTGAGGGGTATGCTTTAGGTTTTTAGGGTGGAGAGACTTATTTCTATCAAAAGTAATGCTTTTCCTCACGTGATAATGTTACTCCAAGGGCACAATGTAGAAGATGGAAAATCTTGCCAAGCGGATGAACGATTCAAAGTGACTTCTGCCTGCAAAGAACCATATGGAAAAATTCTGCTGGAAAGAGAGAGGTCTTAGCAATTCTTTTAGTCTATGCAAAAGGGATTTGGGGAGGAATAAGTCTAATTCAAGGCTTTCCCGTGGCTGCTGAGCTGACAGGGAAGTATTTTTAGAGGGAATGACTGCAAATTGCTTTCAGATGTTATTTTGGACAAGCATTTGCAACTTGGCAAGCTGGGATGGACTCGTGCAGTGTGTTCCTCTGCCGGGATTAGTGTGGAGATAACAATTAGTAGTGTGTTTGGGCTTTTTTTTTTTTCTTCTTTCTTTTTCTTTTTTGAAGTTTGTTGTGTGTAGCCTGTTGGAAGCATTACTTTATCCGTGTGCTTTCCACGGCAGAGCCTCTACTCTGGCAATCTTAGAGTTTGAAGTAAGAGCCTGTGGTGCGGACTGAACTACGGAGGCTCGAAGGGTATGAGGGTATGGGGCAGATTGATATGATCCTGCTGCTGGGAGTCCTGCTGTTTAGCTGGTACCTGGAAACGTGCTAGTGCACCGCAAGTACGGATTTGGGGCTTAAAGCAGTATTTTTATCATTATCTGCCCTCCCACCCAAGTTCAGCTTCCAAAGAGGCCTTGGAGAAGACAATGACGAATTCATCACAAGAAAGGTAACGGGTAACTTGTGCATGCCATTAGCTCTTTATCAGATACGCACAGTCAACAATAACGTGTCTCTTCTAACTAGCACCAGTGCAAGTTTGTTGTAGGAGATGAGGCTTCCTCTGGGTTGCTTAGGTCTTAAGGTATCCCAGGGACATAAACGCTGGCCGTAACACTGTTTTCAGTGCGGGTCTGAAAGAGAGATGAAGTTTGGGTTTTGAAAATTTTTTTCAGTGAAGCTATGTTGCCATGGTAGATAGCTAAAAAGTTCTTACTAGAAGAAAACACAGGACTTATCTCTGGACAAGGGAACAGAGTTTGTCTCCTCTCAAGACTGCTAAAGTTAGTGGTGAAACTGAGTTACTACTTTGTCAGACAGTTGATGTGTCTGTAACAAACCACAGACAGACGATCTGCTGGTAGTGGTTTTCTTGGGGTTGAGTATTCTTGAGTGTTGCATATCACGTATTCATTTGCACGGTTTTGTTTTCTGTGTCTCTGTAAACTTACTTGTCAACTAATTTAGCTTTGTCTAAAGTCTAGTTGAGAGACTGATTGCAAAATTGCTTTTCTGATTGCAGTGACGTGTCAGGAAAATTCTTGCATTTCGCCTTCTGTTTCTGTCAAACTTTCTCACGCAAAATGACACCTGCTAGAAAGGGTGAAAACTAGTTCTGCTGACGTACAAGTCATTTCTGTCTTTTGTGGTTTTGTATTTCACTGCTGCAGAGAATTTAGTTGTGTAGGGTGGTCAGCGAAGTGTAAAAGAATAGTTGTGGGTTTTTTTGGTTGTGAAAAAGAGACGCTGTCCTGTCCTGCTCAGTTTCAGGAAGTGTTTCTAGAGTTAAATGAGGTGGTTGCTTAATTTTGTTTGCTCTGTATTTACTTCATCTCTCATTTAGAAAGACTTCTCTGTGTCTTGGCATGAAATTGCCATTCTAATTGTGCCTGTTCCCAGGACCTCTGGGAATTTATGCCATTCTTGCGGGGTTTGAGTTCCAAGCGCTGCACGCGGTATTCTGACAGAGACCATGTTAATGATTTGTCTTGTTTGCCCCCATCCTAATACCTTTTGGTTTTGGTGGTAGCTGCACATTGATTTTAAGTATATTCCGAGGCGATTGTAGGTCCACTTCTTTTGTTCATATGATTAATTTATATCACAGCGTATCTTGGGGGGGGGGGAGGGGAGGGGAAATCATTGCTTGGGTTTAATAAAGGTTGAACTTCCTTTGCCGTCTGACAGGTCATTCATCTGGTGTGGGTGGACCCTGCCAAAGATTTTCAGCATCTTACAAAACGAAAGGCCCTTCTTTTACTTTCCTCTTTACTGAAATTCAAATAGTTGTGATCATTAGTGAGATTATCGTTCCTGCAAAGGTATCTGTTACACCATGTCTGCCTTGTTTCAGTTCTTTTCGTCATTTATGGCTTCAGCCAGTTAACAAATGAAGACACAGAGCTCCGTAGGGTGCACTTTGCTTGAGGTCTCATTTTAAAAAAGAAAAAGCCCGATTGTCTGCTCCCCAGCCTTTTGGCATGGGCATTGGTTTTGGTGAGGGAAGCCGTGTATCTTACCAGCTCAGCTGCTTCACGCGGAAACTCTCAGATTCCGTGGGTATCTCTGGGGAACACCCGGTGACTGCTAGTGCTTTCTGCTGCCAGCTGTGTTTCGGAGCGTCTGGTTTCTGGTAGCGCTCCTGTATGTTGCTGGAAGGGAATGCGTCCAGAACAGATGAACCCGAGGAGTCTCCTGTTTTGCAGAGTCCTACGAACAAATCTCTTCTCTCTGCATGCGTGCCCTTGCTCTCCTCTTTCCTGGGGTGATCCAGTAAGGCATCAATTCTTCTACAGCTTTGCTGCTTCTGAAATATTGAACCTGTGCCTTTTAGTTGTGTGCTTTTTGATAGGCGTTTTAGTCTTCCTTTCTTCTTGATTGACCTTACAGCTGTTGAAGCTCCTTTTGACTTTGCTAGGAATAAAAGTCTGTGCTTTGAAGGCTCTCTATTTCGGCTTTAATCGTCTTCTGAAGCTTGTCAGGCAGGCAGAGAGGGAGCATGTTTTGCCATCCCGTTTTCACTGCGCTGAGTAAGTACTACCGGGTTTAGTTTCCGTGACTGTGGTTTCCTTAACCAGGAATCCACGCCTTGCGTAGGGATTTTTGTTTGCCTTCGTTTCGCATCTTTTTGTTTAACATGACCTCTATCAAAGCATTGCTTTCTAAAATTGTAGCTCTGTCGGGTTTTGGCATCACGCCTCCTACCAGAATGCGGAACCTAATTCTTTTTAGCATAATTCTTAGTAGTTCAATTCCCGTTACTTACAGCTGTGACGTCGCAGGATGGACTGAACCGATACAACAGCTCACTGTTGCTCGAGAGGGGCGATTCCCTACCCTGCTCCTGGCTGTCTTGCCGCTTACCTCACGTTAGCTCTAGCGCTCAGCATGATGCCAGGGCTGGTGCGGTTAACTAACCTGGCAGAAAACTAGCCAAAAAAAGGGAGGCAGGTGGGTTTCTGCTGGCTTGGAGAGTTGAATCAGCTCCTGGGGGAGTCGTGGGGGTTTGAGAGAGGCTGAAGGGGAGGGCTGTAGGGCAAGGCGGTTGGGAAGCCGTTTGGGTGAGTTTTCCTGAAGAGCGGAGCTAGTCCGGGTCAGGAAGCCTGTCTGTGCCCTGGGTCCAGTTATCCCGTGAAGTAGCAACTTGTTTAGAGATCACTCGTCTGCATTTTGGTCAACAATTCACATAGGAAGTAGTCAAAACCAGAAGGGCCCTGTTGTTACTGTCTTAGACTTTGCTTTCTGGCCTAGTTTTTGTTGCAGCATTATACGCTTTATATTACCAGCTTCCATCTGAAGGACAAATATAAACGGGGCAAGAGATTTACCTCCTTGGACCTTGGGTTTTTCCGTCTACGCCGATTCAACTGCACGGACCTCTCCTTCTCATGAATCTGCTGCTGTGGCATATATTAGGGGCAGTGCTAAATACTAGCCTTCCTCCTCCTTTTCTTCTTTCCCCTCCTCTTCTTTTCAGACACACACCACGCACATCTCTTGCTCGGCTGGTGTTTCCCAGTGGAGCCCATCCGAGCACTGCCCCGCTCCATTGCTCTTTCCGTCTCCATTTCAGAGTAATAAGGTCTTTCCAGTTGTGGGGCATTTTGGTTAATGAATTTTTGTATAATGCAGTAACCTCCAAACCTGGATTTTTCTAGCTTTTATTTCTAGTGGGTGGCAGTTTTCTAGGTAACGTTTTGATCTGATATCCTACTGTTGTCACAGAGGCACTAGTAATTATTTCCTGTTTAATTAGGTAGGGCTTCTCCAGCTTGACTTAGCGGTTGGTGGATTTTTTTAAACGCCTCCCCAGATGTGGCAGTCCAGATCTCTGGAAGAGTATTGTTCTTTTAGCTACTGGCAGAATGAGGATCTCTATATGGTTTTCCAGAGCAGACATTGTATAAAAGCTGCACACATTTAGTAAAGTGTCTGCATGTAGATGCAGGCATTGTAGGCCAATCTTTGCTTCTGGAAAACCTGTGTGATGCATTCCCATTGACATAGTGAAATCTGCATGTGAAGGAATTAGTTTCAGGCTCCTGCTCATGGAAACATGGATGGGAGGGAGAACTTGGCTTTTTGCTGTTAACCTCATCATCAGAAAGGCTGGGAGTTAGAGCGCTTGTGGGGCAAGTGGAAACAAGAAATGAACGTGTGTTTTCTTACACGAGCCTCTTTGAAATTTTTGGTTGCATTTACCAACTCAAAAATACTCGTTTGAAGTTGTTCTTCAGCCCTCATTTATGCTCCTTATTAGTGCCCCAATCTCAAAACCCGTAAGTAACTTTAGCATAATCACGCTAAATGAAAGCATAAGGCGGCGTCCTCAACATACTGAGCTATTGTATGGTACGTGCGCACGCACCCTCAGTGTAAGAGTCGGAGCCAGCTCCAACCTGTCTTGACAAAGACTGAAGTACCGTATGTTTTTTTCAATCTCTCATTCCTCTGCAGAGCGTAGTGACCTACGGAGCCATAGCCAGAGCAACAAATTCCTGACAGCTGGGGACAATATTGTTAAACATAAATAAAATAAAATAAATTACCAAACTTTTTTTGCTAGACTAGCACTGTCCCTGAAGCCTGTGAAATTTTTCCAGCTTGGCTTCCACATCCCAGCTGAGTGCAGGCTACATAACTTCAGGATCTCCTCACTTGTATCCACTACAGTCGTGTCTCATTGATTACCTTACTAGTACATGTTGTCCCAAAACAGGTCTTCAAGTATTAACGAGACTCCCTGATGATCTCAGGTCTTCATGAAAGCTTCCGTAATTTTTCTTGTTAATCTTGGAGGTTGAAAAAAAAATGCTGACTTTGATGTGTTTGTTTCTTGCTATGAAAAGAATGTGTTGGGAAAAGAAATAAGGAACAAAAAAAAAATCTTAGTGCATGCTTCGGTGGTGCCACTTTCTCATCTGTTGCCTTCATTCTCTGGTACAGGTAAAAGGAACTCCTATTTTTGCTGTTCTTAATGTCTTTAGCGTCTTTGTTCCAGCATACGGTGATGAGTGGAGACCTTGCTACCATCGGTGGGGTGGGCAGATAATGACTTACAAGGAAGGCTGCCAGAGGAAAATTTATTTTTTAACTGCTCTTTCCATGGTCTGTCAAGTTTGGGCTAATGACTTGTATAGGACTCCCACTGGTCTCGGGATCTCTCCATAACCGCCTGCCTGGAAATTATTTGCAAATGCCAGTACTCCCAGCGCTGCAGAAGAGCATCGCCACACCAAGGAACAGTGGGAGGTTTGAGATCGGCTGTGCTAGGAACGGCCTGGGTAGATCTCTAAACGCAGGAATACACACTGCATTTATTTCCAGACTCTATTGCTGGCTATTTCTTATAGCCTTAGGGTTAGTTTTTCCCTCCACTTGTGGTTCCATAACCAGGTCTCAAGATGCCACGTTAAGAATCAATACCTTACAGTATTTGGCGAGTCTCGTGGCCAGTCATTAGAAGGTGTGAGCCCTTGAGCTCCTAAAGTGACTTAAATGAGACTATTAGCCACTGTAAAGGTGGGCACCTATCTGCATCATTAAATTCTGTAATCGTGGCCTTTTTTGATTTGAAAGTGGATGAGGGGAAAAGCAAAAGCAGGACTGGTCTCGCCTTCTGTGCCCTGTGTAGGGGAACGGCGGGCACGGCATTCAGTGCAGGGGTGGTCCAGCACAGTGCAGCTCTGGGTACCAAGACTGCCCTGGGGAGAGGAGAGGCTGTAGCTGAGCATCCTTCAGGAGCTGCTGCTTCAGTGCTGGGGAGCAGCTTTGCTGCCCTCTCCCCATAGCTGGGTACAGGGGCACGGAAGTATCCTGAAAGTACGGGGCAAATGGCTCCCCCGGTTTTCAGCTAGTAGTCAAATGCAATAGTTCTAGCAGAGAAATCATTATCATCATAATTTATGTTGCTTCTTAATGGCTTTTTAAAAATTCAGCTTCCTTGGTTGCTCAGTAGAACGTAGGCTTTAGCCTGACAGAGCCCCGTACAAAATGCAGTTTAGCTGCTGCGTAATTGCTGCTGAAGTTGGCCACAGAGCTGCTGTGTAGAAAACAAATTCAGGATGAGAAGTTTTGGTGGAAGACTGCTTCCTACAAACGTGTAGTGGAGAAGAACATGCTAGCTACAGAGTTCTTGCTGTTTGGTTCACTGGTGGATTATTTTAAATAAGTGTTTTGGATATAACAGAACTCCGTAATGATGCTTATCTCATGAAAATATATTGGGCTTGCAGCATAAAAAAAAAAAATGCATGGTGTATTTGGAAAAAAAAATTCTGACCTTATATGAAACATCAACATACAAGGTGTTTTAATTTATTGGCTCCTCCTGAGGCTGTTTTTGCTTAATAAAAAAAAAAAAAAACAAACCAACAACCAAGCCAACAAAACCCCAACAAGTGGTTTCACTGCTTTAGACCTTTGTGTATCATCTCAGTTGCTCTTTGAGTCCATGTTGTCAGAGAATGTCAGGTTGAGAACGCAGAGCCGATTGCTGTGTTCTGCTCTCTAAATATTCTTTTTTTTCTTTTAGGCTCGAAATGTCAACAGGGGTGAGCTAGCAGCGATTAAAGTAATAAAACTAGAGCCAGGTGAGTGTTTTCTAATTGAAATAGGCCACGGAACCGAAAATACTTTCATCCTTAAGATACAGTTGTACAAAATCAGTTGAGTCCACTTACTGAAAAGAAAGGATAAGTGTTGCCTTTTAGTATAGGACAGAAATACTTTCTTTCCCCCATCCCACGGGGGTGTGGGAGGAGCGAGCAAGTGGCTGTGTGGTGCTCACACCACTGATTCACGGATGGTGGCAAATGCCCTGTGGGGGTGGTCGCAGCAATGGAAGCGGAGCAATTGGCAGTGCAGAGGCAAACCCATCTGGGCTGCCGCACTGTGGCAAGGTATTGCTGCCCGGGTGGAGAACCTGGCTGTAAAAGTCCGTCACGTAGATGCTCACATACCCAAGAGTCGGGCCACTGAAGAACATCAAAACAACCAGCAGGTGGATCAGGCTGCTAAGATTGAAGTGGCTCAGGTGGATCTGGACTGGCAACATAAGGGTGAATCATTTCTAGCTCGGTGGGCCCATGACACCTCAGGTCACCAAGGAAGAGATGCAACATACAGGTGGGCTCGTGATCGAGGGGTGGACTTGACCATGGACACTATTGCGCGCAGGTTATCCATGAATGCGAAACATGCGCTGCAGTCAAGCAAGCCAAGCAGTTAAAGCCCCTCTGGTATGGAGGACGATGGCTGAAATATAAATATGGGGAGGCCTGACAGATTGATTATATCACACTCCCACAAACCCGCCAAGGCAAGCGCCACGTGCTTACAATGGTGGAGGCAACCACCGGATGGCTGGAAACGTATCCCGTGCCCCCTGCCACCGGCCAGAACACTATCCTGGGCCTTGAAAAGCAAGTCCTATGACGACATGATAGACATGACGACAGAAAGAATTGAGTCAGACAACGGGACTCATTTCCAAAACAACCTCATAGACACCTGGGCCAAAGAGCATGGCATGGAGTGAGTATATCTCATCCCCTATCATGCACCAGCCTCCGGGAAAATTGAACGATACAATGGACTGTTAAAGACTATGCTGAGAGCAACGGGTGGCGGGACATTCAAACATTGGGATACGCATTTAGCAAAGGCCACCTGGTTAGTCAACACGAGGGGATCTGCCAATCGAGCTGGCCCTGCCCAGTCAGAACTTTTACGTATTGTAGATGGGAATAAAGTCCCTGTAGTGCACGTAAAAAAATATGTTGGGGAAAACAGTTTGGGTTATTCCTGCCTCGGGCAAAGGCAAACCCGTCCATGGGATTGCTTTTGCTCAAGGACCTGGGTGCACTTGGTGGATAGTGCGGAAGGATGGGGAAGTCCGATGTATACCTCAAGGGGATTTGATTTTGGGTGAGAACAGCCAATGATCTGAATTATGTGATGTTAAGTACTACATAATATTATATGCCACACTAATGTTATTACAGTAAGAATCGCCCAGATTAATGAAGAATAACTTCAGTGAAACCAAGCAAAGCACAGTGATCATGGTACCAGAACTGACTTCAACATGAAACAATCCAACACCACATACCGTCTCCATCTTTCCTGCCCTGGAAGATTATTACGACAGATGGAGCCCAAAGTCATGGACTAAATCAACACACCGAACACTTTAGAATGTTCACAAAACAAAAAAAGAGCGGGGGACTTCTTCAGACAAGATGTGCTTCCTAAAAACATTGCTGAAGGTGGAAATCCATTTACAGTTAATACTACCGCATTTGGTTTTGCAGTTCTGCAAATGAAGTCTTTCCCTCCCAGAGAAACTCCTCCCGATACTGAGAGGCTGTGTCTCATTACAGTATTTTATGGTAAAAACATCTGAAACACTAGTAGGCATCTTCCACCTCTCCTAAAAACCAAAGAGAGAGAAGCAACACCTTAGGACATCCAAAGAAAGTGAGGTGAGCCAACAAATGGCACAGGGTTCGGATCAGCAGGGCTCCACCGGATCACTGCCATGCCGCTCTTCAGGTGTAGCAGGATTCAGGTTCACGTAGGCACAGTGCAGGAAAGCTGCTGATTCCCAGCAGTAGAGATCTTCCTGTATTTGTATATGAAAGCATCAGTCTTTCCCAGACTAACCCCATAGACGCCATCTGGCACCAGAGACCCAAAACGTCTCTGTCGGCTGCTCGGAAAGGATTCTTCAACACCATTCCCCAAGGAGGAAGAATTCCCATCAACAATCAGGGCTTTTGCAGTGGCGGCTTCACTTGCGCCATCAGAAATGGCATTAGGAGACGCATTTTCAGCACTCTTGGTAATGCCATCCATGCGCTTATGGAGATCTTGGCTCAGCAGCAATACAATAGTGCCTCCAACACGAAGTACTCTGGCAATTGCAGGAAAAATAAAGGTTAGGTGTTCATCCTGCCTGGCATTCATTCACCCGTGCAGAACTCGACACTGCTGACACTTCAGATGCCAGGTGCGTTCGATAAAACACCTAAAGACGTCAAGGGTCATGGCTCAACTCAGTAAGCTACGTCTCCAAATGGAATTTAAATGCCCTATCTTCATAGCTCTTCCTAAATGGGAGAACTGGGCCCTATCCTGACTCCCAAACATTTCCGACCTCGGGAGTTCTTTCCATTGTGTTAGCAGGGAAGATGGACCATGTGTTTTTTCACTCTTAGTACTCTTCCAAGGACTGAGGAGAGTATCACCTTCAAACCCCGTTTTTGGGTTGCATGAGCCTCCACCAGTCTGCAAAGGAACAGCTTCCCAGGGCAGCAAGAGCTTTTCAGGTTGATAAGGCAATCCTGAAGCTGGCCTTTCCCTTTGGAAACTTTAAAAGGTCTGACCTTTCCATGTTCCACTGATCCTTAATGGCTTTCAAACTCAGGAAACAGAGGAAAATTTACCATTGTTTGCAATCCGTTTTTCCTTGTACATGAGGAAACGTTACACTTGGCTTTGAAAGGGGGGGGGCGGGGGGAAGACTATCCTGGTTCTGTTCACAGCAACTGGACTGAACAGTCTTACTGGTGGGGCTCTCCTGGTAATGGTCCCTTCCTCGCCCCCACCTTCCCAAGGAAATACTTTGCTTAGGATGGCCCAACAGAGCAAATGAGACCAGAAGACAAGCACGGCCAAAGGGAGGAATGGTCAGCGTAAGCTGACCTAAGATTGCCCTGCCGTTCTGTGGCGCTACCTCACCTTCCTCACCATCTTCCCACCCCATTCCTGCATCGGGTGAGCGAGACCAACACCCGCTGAAGACCCATCCTACAGGAAGGGCTTGTTTTCAGCCAAAAAAAGAAAGAAAGGGGCAGATGGTTTGAACCGCCCGTTAGAAGCGGCCCGCCATTAGCTTGGCTCAACTCTGCCACAAAACGACAGGGCGAGAGATGAAAGGAGGCATCTAAAAGCAGACCAGGTGGCTAGCTGGACATGCCAGTACACGCTGACAGAAAGGAAAATGCATACCCCCTTTTTCTGGGCTGAGATCCTTCCTGACAAGGCAGGCTGGTAAAAGCTTGGTTGTGAACCCAAAAGGAAAGCCTATGATTTTATACACAAGCAGTCCTCAACTGAGAAAGGATTAATGCTTTATTTGCCTGGCCAGGCTTTAAGTTTGTCAAGGTCAGCCTCTTCTCTTTCTCCTTTCTGTCACCATCACGCCTTGTAAAGGACCTTTGTGAGCGTGGCTCACACAAGCAGCTCATTCCTTGTCAGCTTGCGCTGCCATCAGCACTTCCACAGCTTGCAAGACAAGCCACAACAGCCTTTACGGGACAAGCAAAGGACTCAGACTTTCACAGCCTGCACAGGCTCAGATTACAGAGCTGGAGAGTGTTTGGAATAAAGCAAACCTGAAGCTGACTAAACGCTTCGGATCGCAAACCATCATGACATTTACACCAAGCCCCAAGCACGTCAAAGGCCACACGTACCTCTCCATTTCCTGGAGAATATCCGGAAGGAGCTGTATGTCTTTTGTGATCTTGAACTTCTTCCCAAACGGAATATCCGAAATCACAGTGTCAAAGCTTTCTGAAGGCAACGGCAATGCTGCAGAATAAAGGCAGGTCTTTACATCCAACTATCGGAAAAATGAACAGCAGCTATGCCCTCATTCACCTTACAAAACTGTAAGATCCTTCTGGACCCTTCCTCACAAACGGCACTACGAAGCTACCAACCCAATGCAGACTGGGAAGAGACAAATGCACGAGAGCGTGGTTTAGCTTGCAGAGTCCCTGTTACTGGCAATACGTTTGCCCCAATAGCAAGACTCTCCGAACAGGGGACTGCATGGGTCCAAACTAACTGATGCTTCTCGACTCACAGTACATCTTTACAAGCAAAATGCAAAAGAAGAGCTAACCTTGCACGCACTTTACTTGGCGCAGATGTTCAGACGCACACGTATGAATGGCAAGGAACCACACGTTAAATACCCCTCCACCCCCCCCCACCCCCCCCTTCTCTCCCCCCGCAAGAATCTGGTTACAGCCACAATCGCTTGGATTCCGTTGGAGCTAATGTCTTTGAAGTATCTCCCTGGAGTTTCTGCATCCTGGGAATAGTCAGTTCTCTTGACCATGAGGCAGCACTGCACCCTTGTGGTGATGAAGACTGGCCACGTACCAGGCTGTGCTGGCCAGAGCGTAGCCAGCATGTGAAAGGACGAGACTATGGGTTCTCCATCCCTCAGGATGCTCAAAACTCGACTGGTCAAGGCCCTGAGCAACCTGACCCAGCTTTGGGCTTAGCCCTGCTCCGAGCAGATGACAGGGCTAAAGACCTCCAGCGGTCCCTTCCCACCCAAACCCAGCTGTGATTCTGTGCCAGCCTTTCCAGAATTGGCTGGAGAGGGTTCTTGGACCACCCTTGGAGCAACGCTTGCAGCACAACAATTTTATAACAATTTTTATCTACAAGTGGAAGGACAAGTTACCTACAGTCCTTCTCAAAACATGCAGAAGTAACAGCTTCTGACCAGCGACAAAGACACCAATTACTTGTTCAGTATTAGAAAAGCTTGACATCAAAGTACCTTCCATTACCCTAGAAGCCGGGGCCAGTCGCAGCTTTTAAGTAAGAAATAAAGCTCGCTCTCTATATTCTTACAGAAAAAGAAATAGTAATGTTTCTTACCATTCTGGTAAGAAGTAGACATTGCAAGGTAAGAAAATATGCATACGCTTCATCACCCATGCACAGGGAAAAACACCCAGCTTTCGTCTGTCATTAATTTCATAAAGGACTAATTTAGACTCGGGCTTTGAGGCCCAGAATAAGGTCATAAAATTATTACCTTTTCCCCAGACTAGCTCATGAACTGAGAGCAAACAAATTCCCTCTCCAGGAAAAAGGCATCGTCATCTAAAATACACCTACTGCAAAACATTAACAATTCAACACTGAGCTTAATGGGTCCCCACTATTACTCATTTGGTACATTTAAGTTACCAAATGGGGGGGGTGGGGGTGGGGGTAGAGGGGAGAACAAATAATTATCCGTTTGCTAGCACTACAGAGTCGCTACTCAGCTATTTGCTGAGCGTTAGTTCTACTACACATCCCCCCAAGAGAACCTACACTACCCGTGTAATCCCAGAACCACAAGAAACTTCAAACATGTCTCACTTGGAAAGCCTACAGACATACCTTTCACAGAAGCTCTAAGTAACTCAATCTTATCCATCAAGCCTGCAGTCCTAATATTCACAGCTGCACCCTCCAGCTGTGAATCACTTATATCAGCACCCCAGTAACAGGCTTCCTGTTCAGAGAAAAAGAGAAAAGCCATTTGGTTGACAAACAGGTCTATTTATTTCATAAACCCTTCTCAGAACTGCCTTGTTGGAAGAACGACTCTTCCAGGACAAACCCCTTGCTGGGCGATCTACTACCGCTACGCAGAGCAACACCTAGACCCCGAGGACGGAAGAATGGGGGAAGCCTGTGCTGTCTTCACTGCTTTCACGTTCTGCTCAAGACACTTGTAACTTACAGAAGTATTGAGGCTATGTCCTAACAACAAGATCCTAGCTAGCTACAGACAGCCACGCTGCCTCTACTACTGATTTATACTGATACAGCACCCACCTGCACAAGTACGTAGAACTTGGTTTCACATTCCTGTGGAGGAAAGTTTGTACTAAAACACTTTTAGCAACTGCCTAGAAAGATCAGTTTGGTTCCAGCTTTCCAGTAATGGACCTTGGTATAACTGCGCGACAGATTTTTCTTGATGCAACTACAAGCCGTCTTGCAAAGGTCCTGCCTCTTGCGGCTGTGATACTCACGGGCCACTCTTTGGCAGCTTCCAGCAGTATCGTTCCTAGCCCACACATGGGATCCAGCACAAAGGCCCCCGCCTGCAAACATAAAGGGGTTATTGCATCCCAAGCAAGACAGACTCCTCTCCCAGGACAAAGCTTACTCGGGGATGTACACATCACCTACATACTCCCACTGACTCCAGTGTAGGTAACAATGATCACTGGTTTACCAGGCCAAACTTGCTTGTAAGAGAATATAGTTAAAAAGCATTAGTAGTTTCACTAAAGACAATGCATCAATGCATCTAGCCTTGAGGGGACATTTAGGGGAAAAAACGATGAGTGGACTGCAGACAGATACTGGTACCAACTTAATCTGTGGAAAACATCACCCTTGCTTCTGTTTTCCCTTGGGAGAACCACCCCAAACAAGGTTTGAAGCCTGGACAGTGAAAAAATCTTGCCATTTAGACATATATCTGTACAAAGAGTAACACCTCTGCTGAGAAGGACCTGGGATTACAGCAGGGACCTGGCTGAACAGCAGGTGACAGTGCACTCTGATCACAGATAAGGCAAACCCCGTCCACATGCATTAGAGCATGGAGCATTGAAATCACCACACCTCTTCAAAGCTTCCAGCTCCATCTCTGACGAGCAGCAACCCCCCCCCCCCGCTTCATTCAGGACTCTACATCTTTGCCACGAACGTTCGCTTACACTGATTTCAGCCAGAGATGCCGTGGCCCACGCAATTGTTGACCGCAGTCCTGCTGTTTTGATATACTCTCTGTTTGCCAACGGAAGCCTGCAGACAGCAAAAAAATCAACCTAAGATAATGGTACAGCCACCCAGAAAAGCCCACGTAAAATGAAAGAACAAATGAACCGGACAGATCTGCAGACAGACAGACAAACGGACAGAAACCACAGTCTGCTTTTATCCATAACTCACTGCAAAGTCTGGCCTACGTGCTCAGGTAAGCTCCAGACAGACCACAAGACTAATGTGACAGTCCAGTGAACTTTCAACCAGAAGATAAATACTCACAGTGGACAGCAAGACTATTTAGAAGCTATGCCTGTTCTGATACTGCCAAGACAAATCTGGTGAGCAGAATGCCTACCTGAAAAGAGGAATCCCCACCACAGAGTGAATGTCATTAAGATGTACAAAGACCTGAAAGAGGAAAAAAATTACATTACAGGCTCTCAACCTGACACGACAATAGCTTTAACTCTTTTAAACCAGACACAGAAGATGTTTCTACGAACTTCTGATCCTAGATTTTAAGAACAAAAATACATGCTTTAGACAATTATGATTCATTGGAAGAAATCACACTAGGTCATCTGAATGCCACTTTAAAGAGGATTTAATATTTAAGCAAGCTGGGAGGGCAATTTTGTCAGCCAGGAATCCATCAGCAAGCACTTGAATCTTTAAGGGAACCAATTTTTGTAATGCTGAATGGATATTTTTAATTATGAAACCATTTACTCTAAGCAGGAGAAGATTATTCACTGCATACTAGCACTCAGTTACTCACACACACACTTTTTTTTTTTTTTAAAACAAAACAAAACAAACCAAAACAAACAAGTGCCGCTAAGCAGTATTTCAGATGGAAGGCAAATGTGGGTAGTCCTTCCAGAAGCATAGGCAGCTCAAAGAAATTGTCCTCCTGTCCCATAGAGAGCATGCCAAAGGAAGACTGAGCTCCCCAACAGGTCTTGCATGGCTGCAGTCCCTCCCCAGGAAGCCCAACGAGAAACGTGATGCTTTTGAAATATCCCAGTCCTCAGCACTTGAATGGTTTCAGAGCAAAAAATCTGGACCAGAACAAGAGCCCCACCTGAGGCTCAACAAAGCCATATTTGATGGACAGCCTGGGAAAACCAGAGCCAGTAGATGAACTCGGAGCTTTTACAGAAGGCCTCAGACCTCCCAGCGTCAGCGCTGAGAGCAGCTGCCATACGCCAAGCACAGGGATGGAGAAACAGCTTGTCAAGAGCAGTGAGTCCTTTCCAAGGTCTCCAGACAGCTCGCACCATGGAGGGTGCCTTAAGCAAGCTGCTTGTCAGGGACAGGGTCTAGGAGGGGGCTCTTCCATAGACGGCATTCTCAAGTCGAGTTCCTCGAGAACACAACCTTGCCGCTCGCTCTCTTCCCCTACAGAGGCTAAACTACCTGCCCAACGGCTCAGGTGATCTCCATTTTCAACAGAGTCAGAGTCCAGCAGTGTGTAAGCGTGCTGGATCCTGAGACATCGCCCGTATGGCTCCTTCCCCTCACGTACAGGCCCATGCTGGCCATGCTGGTATTTATTTAAGCGCTCTGGAAGGCACGCGCACAGTGGCTACCAAAAAGCTTTGCTCAGCGCTACCAGATGATTTCTAGTTAAATTCAGCGGCAGAAAGACAAACAGGGAGAGGCCACGGTCCTGAGTGCAACGGGAGCAGAGAACAAAACAAAAGATACCGGGGGCAATTCTGGAAGCAGCAACAGGCCACCTGGCAGACAAGCACCGCTACCTCCAGATCGGGGTCCCGCAGATCAGCCCGCCACCCAAACTGCTTCACGAGCGCTATGCCAAGGGCTCTTCCGATCTCCTGCAAGGGGAAAGAACAGTCACAGGCAGTAAAAACAACAGACTTAAGAAAACCACACGTCACAGCCTTGACTGCACAACCCTCATGAATACCCGGGAAAAGAAAGAGTCCCTCTTTACCCCCGCTAGGAGAACAAGTCGTACAAAGGCCAGAAGAGGTACAACAGGGCACAGCAAGCGAGCCAGGGGTAGAACAAACACACCGCAGGACAAAATGACTATCGCTCAGCTGGAGCGCGGGAGGCTGAAGTTCAAGTCCTGCCCAAGGTACAGCAAAACTGGTCATCATCTCAGGATTCTCTCTGACACGCACAAAATATTTCCGATGGCTGTAAACTAGATTACCTAAGAGAAAACCTATGAATGCACAACTGCAGCTCACAATGTTAATGCTTTCATGCAATCTAGAAAGCTCTGACTACCTTCAGATTATGAGAGTTCAAACACACAGCACAAATTTAAGCAAACATTAGTGCTGGCAGGCTCACGTGTCCCACCTTCCCAAGGTACTAGCTTGGGGGGGGGTGGGGGGCAGAATCTAGTTGAACTACTGTTACCTTCAAGTAAGAGAAATCTACATAAATTGCAGCTACACAGTGTTTCTCCTTTAATTTTTTAAGTTTTCCTCACAGTAGAAAGATCTTCTAGATGAGAAGAGGGCTGGACGGAAAGGGCCCCTGGAGGTCTCTATGCCACCACTCTCTCCCAAGGACCAAAATCCACCCCCCCCCCTCCCAGGACACCTCCCAGGGCTGCACCACCCGCCTGGGGAACAAGTTCTCCCCAATACCCAACCAGAGCCCACCGAAGCTGCAAGTTCTGGCTTTTGCCCTTCTTTTACGCTGTCTGCCGCAACCGAGAGGAGTCTGGGTCCACTGTCTTTGCAATGGCCCTTGAACTAGCTGTAAAGTACTAGCAGATCGCTCCCCAGGCTCCACAAGCCCAGCCACCTCAACCTCTTACCTTTACTCATCCACAATAAAAGGCATTGATTTGAAAAACATTCAGGGCAACAGTGCCCAGAAATTAACAACAGCCCTTGTATTTCCACCCGTTTAAGGTAAACGCAGGTTAAGGGCTTTTTTGAGAAAATACGGAAAAAGCTTCGATCAGTCTCTTATTCTGAAACACGCAACACGCAATTGAAACGACAAACTACGCACCTCCCTTCACCTTTGCTGAATTCTTTTAAAACAGAGGTACTTTAGCATACCTGTGAGGGAAGTATTTTGGCACTCGCTCCACCCACTACAACGACAGGAGACTCTGAAACTGAACCTAAGCTGCTCATTCGCAATAGGTTTCTCTCCACTGCTTCTGGAAGGGTCTTCTAAGGAAGTCTTGCTTTCAGTCCGGCAGTCCTGATCGCTCTTTCTCTCTGGTACCACACACCTCTCTCCAGCTTCCACTTGACATTCCCCAGGCACAGGCTCTCTCACTTGTTCTGCTTTCTGCCTTTTAGTTGCAATGTTTCTCTCTTCTTCTGATTTTCTCTTCAGGGGCAATCGGTTTTCTTGAGAGACATCGTCTTTTTTCCCCTCGCTCCCACGAAGGTTTCGCCAAATAGAAATAACGTCCAGCCAATACTTTGGTTCCCCAGCGACAAGGCTTTTAATCTCTTGCAGCATTTTCCCTGGAAGAAAAAGCAGTTTCAGGTTAAGTAGTTCAGTCTCAGCACCTGATTTTCCTAAAGACTGAGAACAGCTGTTAACAGAGACTGTGTTCAGATTTCATTCATGTGGGAATCCAGGAACCACAGCAGCAGCAGACATCACAGGCACAGCTGAGCTCTCAACACCCACGTACCCCACCAGCAGAGACCCAGGCATCCCCCCGATTACAAGCTCTGCAGAACCAAGATTAAATCGCGCAGGAGTTGAGCTCTGCAGAAGAATTCAGCAGCTCTAGAAAACCAGACCACCACCTCCGAGAGTCATTCCCAGGGACGGAGGACCAGCCTACCATGCCATCCTGCCCAAAAAGCACTCGGTCCAGCATTAGAGATGAGGGACACTTTCCGGGATTGGAAGACAGACATGAACACGAACCACTTTGATGCAGCTCAGAAAAGCCACAAGTTCATTCGTTTGGAGGGGAAATCTCTCCTTGCCGTTCATCAACCTGCCTTCAATCCTGCAAAGTCTCCAACACACACCTAAACTTACACCCGTGGGTAGTCCTCTTGAGCTAGCTACGACAAGAGAGGCACGAGGAATATAGAGGCCAATTCACTTACAAACCTTGAAGCTGGTCAGGGGAGGGGGGGGGAAGGTGTTTTTCTTTCTCATTTTAAATTTCAGGATCATGGTTGAATTTGATCCTCAAAGCTGAAGGCCATCTGCGATCTCCCAAATAAAATCCCACCAGCACACAGATACCAATCCATCTTACTTGAAATTCTTACTCCAACACTGAAAAAGAATGTGACCCGAGTAGCTGAGATTTACAAGAAATCTGTGTACTGAACAGTTAAGTGACACAGCATATACGTCTGGGTCCACTCTGCCTAAAGGAAAATGACTCATCAGTAAAATGCATTCAAGGTGTCCAGAACTGGACTTCAGTTTCAGGGTGGGGTGTTTGTTTTCTTCTTTTTTTTTTGGGGGGTGGGGTGGGGGGGAAGGTGTCTTACACATACACATATACGTACAGTGCCAGCAGAACACAAGCTGGTAAGCGTCATGGTTTAACCTCCGTTGGCAACTGAGCACCACACAGCCGCTCAATCACCCCCCCCCCGCCCCGGTGGGATGGGGGAGAGAATTGGAAGAGCACAAGTGAGAAAAACTTGTGGGTTGAGATAAAAACAGTTTAATAATGGCATAGGGATGGAACAATTTCACAACAGGACCGAAAATCCTCTTTGGCCACACCACAGAGTTTTCCTCAAAGAGCTGCACGCTCAACAAGGCGAGTCTCTCTCACCTTCTCTCTCAGGAATCATTTTTTCCCCTCAGACGAAGGCTCATAAAACTCAGCCCTGGCCATTTCAGCATAAAGCTTACCAGCAGCTGATAGACACCCGCAGAGCAATACGGGTGGACGCTCCCCTCTTTGCTTGTCACCGCAGCATTTCCTTACAAGAGGAGGTTTTGGGTAGGATATTAGTTGAACATAACCTCCCCCCGCCAGTTCCCACAGCCCTGCCCTTTGGTTCCCTATATCCCTGCTGCATTGCCCTGTCGGCTGTGGCAGAACAGCCGTTGCGTGTGGCCAAGCTGCGAGCTCAGCTCTAAGAAGTGACACAGCCGAAGCGCTTGTTAAAGCCTAGTCAGCATAACCAAACTGGTTTTCTTCCAAAGTGAGAAATTTCTTAAATTTTCTGCACGAAAAATGAATCCGGTTCAAAGTACTGTAACATGCAGCCCTGAGAAAAGTCTCCGATTACTGACAAGGCCTATTAGCACAATGGAAGTTGGACTAAGTTAAAGCAGTCGAGCAGCATCGGATAACTGCAGGAGGAGGATCCATCGGTGTGTTAAGGACCTGGATCACAGCCTGAAGGAGGGGAACACGTATCATCTTACAACTTTGGAAGCTGTCTCATCTCTTAGTTTTGATCAGCCATCTATAGTTTTTTAATGATGAAACAATAGGCCTGCTTTGTTTTTTCCACCCTACAGTCCATAAGCTGAGAGACTGCGGTAAGGCACCGGCCACAGAATTTTATTTTAAAAAAGAAATGAAAATTATCCATAAAATACAACGTGTTCAGAGCTTTTTAAGTGTGGAACACGGTGGTGAACTGGATTTGCTGTGTATTACACTGCGCTCTTGCTTTTCTTGTGCTTGAGGTCTTGCCCTCCTCTGTGATAAGCTTGCTTGGCCACTGCAGAATGGCACTCATTCTGTCAAATGTTTTTCAGCTGAAGTGAGACACAATTGATGTGGTTGGTATGCTCCTCTATCTTCCATATTGACAAAAATTCTGTATGGCAAGTGGATATTTTCATGAGTTTAGTAGTTTTTTTATTTAGAATTAAACATGTTATAGTGTGGCATTACTGGCTCTCTGTATTCTGCTTGCCCCGTTCAGAGCCGGAGCATTACAATGGAAACGGGGAATATATTTAGGCGTTACTGCCGTGTTTCTTAGCATTTCGAATGGATACCACAGTAAATTATTTCTATAGCTTTTCTCCCGTCCCCGTAGCAAACTGTGCGCACAGAAACGTTTTATGTTTTAACTGTACAGATTTAGATCTTAAGACTTCTTACTTAATATTTATTCTTATTTTTCTTTTGATAGGAAATCCTTAAGTAACATACAATTTTAAATTCTCGGGATGCTCTAAAACAAATATGGCAAGCATGCCTGTCATCTTTTTTTTTTAATCTTTCTTTGGACCACTGGTTTTCTTACCGAGAGAACAAATTTTTGCCTGTGTGTTCTCTTGAGGATTGGAGGGAATAGTAATTAAAGCTGAATCTGAGGTTTTAATTCTAAAATTTTCTAGTCTTTCGTATTCCAGTAAGTAGACTTGTTGAAAAACAGAGGGGGCTGTACTGTTTACTTTTTGTCCGTTCTTCAAGAATTCAAAGAGATACTTTGCATTTTTGGTACTTTTTCTTGATTATTGGACTTGGAGATTTTTTCCACTTTAACTCGCAATGCCATAATTTACTTCAAAGAATCAGGGTTATGACATTATAATCTCTGACATTACAAGCTATGACATTATAATGCCTGATCTACTTGAAGATGCCTCTGCTGATTGCAGGGGATTGGACTAGATGACCAATCTAAAGGTCCCTTCCAGCCCAAACTATTCTATGATTCTATGATTATTAAGGAGAAAGTGCCTTTATGGGAACGAGGGTGTAAAATAATTAAATGCTTTGAAATACGGCAATTTTCTGTTTAAAAATAAAAATACCAGCCTTGATGACATTTTTCTAGGGAAGGAATCGTTCATAATTCTATTTAGAACAGTTTATCTGGATAATCTTTCAGGAAGCATTCAATACAAAACAGGGATTTTTGGGGTGGGAGGATAGTTTTTATCCTTGTAAATACGGCACAATCATTGCAGCAATTATTTTAATAGGTCAGTCTTTCACTGTAGCGCCCTCTATGAGTAACACGTCTGCTGGGCTGTACCCCGTCCTGACTCATAACTTTCCTTTCTTTTGTAACCAAAAGAGGAACCCGACAGCAAACTTCAAAGAACGGTGAGTATGTTCTTAGGTGATGAGTGGGCAAATCAGCATGGGCATAGCTGATCGGCTTTGGTTTTGGCCGTTTGAGAGTGTTGGAGATGCTTGATAGTACTCACCTGAGGAGACAGTAGTCATTTCAATTTAGTAGAACTCTGCTTGGTTTTTTACAAGTGATAGTGCTAGAATCAAATTCGTTGCAGGCTTCCTGGGTCGGCATACCTGTACTTCTCTGGAAGCAGACATGAAAAGAAATGTTTTAAAGAAAGATGCATGTGGCTAAATCGATTACTCCTTCCTTACGCAGGGGTCGTAATAGGATGAAAGGACCAAATAGTTCATCCACAGCTGGTTAAGGTAACTCCATAAAGTTAGATTGATTGCTCTTGAAAGATTGAGAGATTTCTTCTGCAGTGCATTGACTTTTAAATAACTTCCAAGGAACAGCTGTGCATGTGCTGATGAGCTTGTCTTACACTTACTACGACGTTTCAGATAAGATACTGGCTTGTTTGGACCAAAGGCTAGAAGAAGGTTAATGCGTTTGACTTGGGGGAAGCTTTCACTGTCAGCTACATATGTAGCCATCTTACTTCATTTTCAAGTCTTCAGTGGGGATTACGTAGTAGCACAGGCAAGCTGTAGTCTCTTTTGACAATGTAAATTGTAATACTGTGTATGAATATCTCCTCCACTAGCCAGAGGCGCACCTAGCTTGCTTTGCTGCTGTCAACAGCATGTGTTGTTTGTGCATAGACTCCAGTTCTAAATAGCCTTCAGGCCTGTTTCCAGCCTTCTTTTGTGTTTCAGCTTCCGCTTGTGAAGCTTCCTAGTCTTTCTAAAACAATTTAAAAGTGAGCTTTTCAGAGCAGGCTGAAGTCTGGCGATATGCAGTCTTCACTTCCACTGGCCTGAACAAGGCATGAATACGTGGAATTGCTGCGTATCAAGTGGAAAGGGGAGCTGGCTTGTCTTCCTCGAGGTCTCCGAGGTGTGGCTGGGCATTTCGTAAAGAAATCCTCCAAACAGAGAGAGCTGCCTCTAATAAAAGTGTATTTAAACTCCACCAGCCAAGAAAGGAAGAGTACCGTCTACATCACATTTGACGTGTTTAGTTTTTAACATCTTTAGTCTAATTGCTAACCAGAAGGATTGCAAGTTGCCTGGAGAGACTGTGCTCTGTGTTCTGAGAAATCAGCTGAGGCTAATTACCGGGGGGCGGGGATGGTTGTAAGGGAGGAAGCAAAAGAAAAGGTCAGAGTTATGCTGTCATTAAATTGTCACTACATTGTTGCTACCTAGATGAATGACCTGCTGCGGCTATGGACTACGCAGGCTTCTCCTACACACTTCTTTGTAGGTTTTCTAGCAAGCTGATCAGCTCACTTCCAAATACAACTCTTTGAAAGAGGTGGTCAGTAAGCTTTTTCTCCCCACATGGAGCAGACGGTTTCAGAGAAAGTTTCAAGGTCATCTTGATAAATACAGCGCCGGAGAAAAGGCAGACTTGTGCTTAATGAGCAGCTTTTGGAGCTGTGGGGCTGAATTAAACCGTAGCGGACAGAGCTGGAGTGGGAAGACATGGAAAGAAGTGTCATCACTAAAAGCATTAATGTACAGGGAGGAAAAACATAGTATGCCCCTCCTACATCTGTAGGAAAAATAACCGTCTCTATATAGTTTGACGGAAGTAATCAGTGTTTTGCCGGAGTCCTACTTCTGTTGCAAAATACCACCTATGGTGCCGTGAAGAAAGAAAGAAGAGCAGCTTTTCTTTGCTAAGCGGGTCTTGAGCTTATTATTCTTGTAAGCTTAGTCTGAGAAGAGGGATTTTGTTCTTAGCGTATTTAGCATCTTTGTTTTTACCTCTCCCCTCCAAGAGATAATTCATTCTGCAGGACCATAGTCTGTGATTCTGATAAGAAATTCTGCTGGTACGGGTAAACGTGGACGTAATTAATTTTCCCCAAAGTTCGATAAGCAAGAAACTAGCAAGCATAATAGTGGATTACAGCTCAAATCGACAGTTGGCATTTTCAGGCTTTTCTGCTAGGTCGGTCCTGCAAAGCATTTCGATTGCCAGCCATAGCACTTTTCTCAGTTATATTATTGGCTGTGTCACACGTGGCTGACGTTATTCTAGGAGGTCGTTCAGTGTCTCTGTAGCACAATTCACCCAGAAAAGTCAATTGTCTTTGCGAAACTCGACTAATGCTGTAAATGTTTTTGAAAACTTTGGGTGAAAGTTGCTATAGAGTATAAAATGTGAATCTTACGATAATTTTGGAATAGTAGCGTTCCTGCTAGTGGAAAAATGCAATTGATAGAAGACGTGATCGGAGCACATCAGGTACTGGTGTTCTTGCTTGTTCACCCCGCGCATAGCTTGAGTGCCTGGGGCTCTGACCTGAGGTTGCTAAGAAATGCTTATGGCTAAGATAAACGCTGCTTGATTTGGACTGGGGTCTGTAGCTGAGGAAAAAAAATATATGTTTATAGTTTCATATGAAAGATAATGACAAGAATTGCTCAAAAGATCAATTATCTGTAAGAAATCACTGTCAGGTTATCTCTGGATGAGGTAAGAATGCAAAAATTGGAGGTTCGGAAGAAAAGGAAAGAACATGATTTTACTCAGAGGTACGACTTAAGAGCAGAGTAACACGTGATTGGAATATTAATAGAATGTGGCTAGTCAGGAATTGTGGACGTGTAAGACAAAGGGAGACAGTGTAAGCTTGTAGAGCAACAGTTACGCACACTCGCCAAAATCAGAAAGCAGCGGAAATAAACATGTGGAAACGGCAGAGCTGTTGATAAATAAAAGAAGGCAATGCTGCCACGGCAGTAGCTTTGTACAGACACTACCTAGTCAGATACGATAAGGCGTCTTCAAATCGCAAAATTACCCTGCATCTGGGATTTGGTTTAAATGTGCCAACTTATTTGAACAATTAAGAGAGTGCTGCAAGACAAGGTATCTAAAAAAAGTTTAGGGACATGCTGCAAACAGCATCCGTTTCTTGTCAATAGAGGTTTCTTAGGCTTTGATTCCTGGCAATACGGAGCGTTGGCAATACTGTGAAGGCAGAAGGCAATTTGATCACAAAATTTAGGCTCTGAAGAAGATGGATGGACAGCAGATTGCAAAGCAGCGTGCTAGAATAGGCTGAACTGGGAAGCGGGTAGGCTGCACCCAGCTCAGGAAAGACGTTGTTCATCATGTGTCATTTCCTTAAGCTGTTTTCAGAAAGGAAGCACAGCATGGATCCAAGTTGAGAACGTAGGAGGTGAGTGATCTAGCAGATTCCCTTCTAGCACCTGAGGCTCAGGAAAGAAGTGAACGGAGGGAAAAAAAAAAAAAAAAAAAAAGCCATGTCAGTCTCCAAAGAGTAGGAGTATAAAATGGCCCAAGTAAGTATGTATGGACAAAGGCAGAAAAGCTGGGCTCAAAATAGTCATCTAGCAATAGCTGGAGGCTAAATGGCAAGAAGGATGTATTGTTTAGGTGCAGAAGTAGCAGGAAGACAACTAGGAAAATTGTGTAGAATTGTAAATTTCCTCTTAAGGAAAGGAGAGTTCTCAGAAGACGTTTAAAAAAAAAAAAGGTTGTGTTGTGTATTAGTTGTTTTTCGTCTGCTTTTGCTTAGAAGGCAACTCCGATTAGATGGCTCACCGGTATCACTAAGGCCGGTGCCAAAGGGGTTGGGACTTCAAGAAGAGCACAGTTGAAGGAGCACCTGGAAGTTTCCACACGCCAAGAGCCAGTCTCAGGGTGTACGTGGCTCTTGAAAATCCTGTCTACCGGATGCAGTCCTAGAGACCAGAGAAAGGAAGAAGCCGGGGGTGGTGTACTAATCAGCTTAAAGTCTGCTTTGGGAATGGGGAGGCCCGATACTGTTTTCCAAGTGCTAACAGAAAACGTTGCTTGTGCTTACAGTCATATGAAACCAGCCTGGATCTGTGACAGTTCCTGAAGAATGATGGTTAGAGATGGGGGTGAACATCGTGCCTGAAAACGTGGCGCAGGGAACGGCGAGTATGGCTGTTGCAGTGGTATTACAGTGTGTGGGTGGGAGGAGTCAGAGTGCCCTGGAGGGGACAGAGCAGGGTCTTGGAATGACCTCAAGTTGGAGAAATAATCTAAATTAGAAGTTGTTGTGGTTTAACCTCAGTCGGCAACTGAGCACCACACAGCCGCTCGCTCACACCTCCCCCGCCCCCCGGTGCGATGGGGAAAGAATCGGAAGAGTAAAAGCGAGAAAACTCATGGTTTGAGATAAAAACAGTTTATTAATTGAAATAAAATACTACTAATAGTGGTAATAATAAGAAGAATATACAAAGCAAGTGATGCACAACGCAATTGCTCACCACCTGCTGACCGATGCCCAGCCAGTCCCCGAGCAGCGACCCGCCCCCCCCCCCCCCCCCCCCCCCGGCCAGCTTCCCCTCAAGTTTATGTACTGAGCATGACGTCACATGGTATGGAATGTCCCTTTGGCCAGTTTGGGTCAGCTGTCCTGGCTGTGCCCCTCCCAGCTTCTTGTGCACCTCCAGCCTTCCCAGTGGGTAGAGCATGGGAAGCTGAAAAGTCCTTGACTAGCATAAGCACGACTTAGCAACAACAAAAACATCGGTGTGTTATCAACGTTACTCTCATACTAAATCCAAAACACAGCACTGTACCAGCTACGAGGAAGAAAATTAACTCTGTCCCAGCCAAAACCAGGACAGTATCCACCCTTGATTCTATGCCATCCACGTCATGCCCAGGTCCCCCACTTTCCAAGACATTTCCATTAATCACCACCCCTTTTCCTGTTTTTTGATATATACACAGAGATATCATTCCCTTAGTCTACAGGCCATCCCTCTAAAGTGTTCGGTGTGTTCATTTAGTCCATGACTTTGGGCTCCATCTGTCGTAATAATCTTCCAGGGCAGGAAAGATGGAGACGGTATGTGGTGTTGGATTGTTTCATGTTGAAGTCAGTTCTGGTACCATGATCACTGTGCTTTGCTTGGTTTCACTGAAGTTATTCTTCATTAATCTGGGCGATTCTTACTGTAATAACATTAGTGTGGCATATAATATTATGTAGTACTTAACATCACATAATTCAGATCATTGGCTGTTCTCACCCAAAATCAAATCCCCTTGAGGTATACATCGGACTTCCCCATCCTTCCGCACTATCCACCAAGTGCACCCAGGTCCTTGAGCAAAAGCAATCCCACGGATGGGTTTGCCTTTGCCCGAGGCAGGAATAACCCAAACTGTTTTCCCCAACATATTTTTTTACGTGCACTACAGGGACTTTATTCCCATCTACAATACGTAAAAGTTCTGACTGGGCAGGGCCAGCTCGATTGGCAGATCCCCTCGTGTTGACTAACCAGGTGGCCTTTGCTAAATGCGTATCCCAATGTTTGAATGTCCCGCCACCCGTTGCTCTCAGCATAGTCTTTAACAGTCCATTGTATCGTTCAATTTTCCCGGAGGCTGGTGCATGATAGGGGATGAGATATACTCACTCCATGCCATGCTCTTTGGCCCAGGTGTCTATGAGGTTGTTTTGGAAATGAGTCCCGTTGTCTGACTCAATTCTTTCTGTCGTCATGTCTATCATGTCGTCATAGGACTTGCTTTTCAAGGCCCAGGATAGTGTTCTGGCCGGTGGCAGGGGGCACGGGATACGTTTCCAGCCATCCGGTGGTTGCCTCCACCATTGTAAGCATGTGGCGCTTGCCTTGGCGGGTTTGTGGGAGTGTGATATAATCAATCTGTCAGGCCTCCCCATATTTATATTTCAGCCATCGTCCTCCATACCAGAGGGGCTTTAACTGCTTGGCTTGCTTGACTGCAGCGCATGTTTCGCATTCATGGATAACCTGCGCGCAATAGTGTCCATGGTCAAGTCCACCCCTCGATCACGAGCCCACCTGTATGTTGCATCTCTTCCTTGGTGACCTGAGGTGTCATGGGCCCACCGAGCTAGAAATGATTCACCCTTATGTTGCCAGTCCAGATCCACCTGAGCCACTTCAATCTTAGCAGCCTGATCCACCTGCTGGTTGTTTTGATGTTCTTCAGTGGCCCGACTCTTGGGTATGTGAGCATCTACGTGACGGACTTTTACAGCCAGGTTCTCCACCCGGGCAGCAATACCTTGCCACAGTGCGGCAGCCCAGATGGGTTTGCCTCTGCACTGCCAATTGCTCCGCTTCCATTGCTGCGACCACCCCCACAGGGCATTTGCCACCATCCGTGAATCAGTGGTGTGAGCACCACACAGCCACTTGCTCGCTCCTCCCACACCCCCGTGGGATGGGGGAAAGAAAGTATTTCTGTCCTATACTAAAAGGCAACACTTATCCTTTCTTTTCAGTAAGTGGACTCAACTGATTTTGTACAACTGTATCTTAAGGATGAAAGTATTTTCGGTTCCGTGGCCTATTTCAATTAGAAAACACTCACCTGGCTCTAGTTTTATTACTTTAATCGCTGCTAGCTCACCCCTGTTGACATTTCGAGCCTAAAAGAAAAAAAAGAATATTTAGAGAGCAGAACACAGCAATCGGCTCTGCGTTCTCAACCTGACATTCTCTGACAACATGGACTCAAAGAGCAACTGAGATGATACACAAAGGTCTAAAGCAGTGAAACCACTTGTTGGGGTTTTGTTGGCTTGGTTGTTGGTTTGTTTTTTTTTTTTTTTTATTAAGCAAAAACAGCCTCAGGAGGAGCCAATAAATTAAAACACCTTGTATGTTGATGTTTCATATAAGGTCAGAATTTTTTTTTCCCAAATACACCATGCATTTTTTTTTTTTATGCTGCAAGCCCAATATATTTTCATGAGATAAGCATCATTACGGAGTTCTGTTATATCCAAAACACTTATTTAAAATAATCCACCAGTGAACCAAACAGCAAGAACTCTGTAGCTAGCATGTTCTTCTCCACTACACATTTGTAGGAAGCAGTCTTCCACCAAAACTTCTCATCCTGAATTTGTTTTCTACACAGCAGCTCTGTGGCCAACTTCAGCAGCAATTACGCAGCAGCTAAACTGCATTTTGTACGGGGCTCTGTCAGGCTAAAGCCTACGTTCTACTGAGCAACCAAGGAAGCTGAATTTTTAAAAAGCCATTAAGAAGCAACATAAATTATGATGATAATGATTTCTCTGCTAGAACTATTGCATTTGACTACTAGCTGAAAACCGGGGGAGCCATTTGCCCCGTACTTTCAGGATACTTCCGTGCCCCTGTACCCAGCTATGGGGAGAGGGCAGCAAAGCTGCTCCCCAGCACTGAAGCAGCAGCTCCTGAAGGATGCTCAGCTACAGCCTCTCCTCTCCCCAGGGCAGTCTTGGTACCCAGAGCTGCACTGTGCTGGACCACCCCTGCACTGAATGCCGTGCCCGCCGTTCCCCTACACAGGGCACAGAAGGCGAGACCAGTCCTGCTTTTGCTTTTCCCCTCATCCACTTTCAAATCAAAAAAGGCCACGATTACAGAATTTAATGATGCAGATAGGTGCCCACCTTTACAGTGGCTAATAGTCTCATTTAAGTCACTTTAGGAGCTCAAGGGCTCACACCTTCTAATGACTGGCCACGAGACTCGCCAAATACTGTAAGGTATTGATTCTTAACGTGGCATCTTGAGACCTGGTTATGGAACCACAAGTGGAGGGAAAAACTAACCCTAAGGCTATAAGAAATAGCCAGCAATAGAGTCTGGAAATAAATGCAGTGTGTATTCCTGCGTTTAGAGATCTACCCAGGCCGTTCCTAGCACAGCCGATCTCAAACCTCCCACTGTTCCTTGGTGTGGCGATGCTCTTCTGCAGCGCTGGGAGTACTGGCATTTGCAAATAATTTCCAGGCAGGCGGTTATGGAGAGATCCCGAGACCAGTGGGAGTCCTATACAAGTCATTAGCCCAAACTTGACAGACCATGGAAAGAGCAGTTAAAAAATAAATTTTCCTCTGGCAGCCTTCCTTGTAAGTCATTATCTGCCCACCCCACCGATGGTAGCAAGGTCTCCACTCATCACCGTATGCTGGAACAAAGACGCTAAAGACATTAAGAACAGCAAAAATAGGAGTTCCTTTTACCTGTACCAGAGAATGAAGGCAACAGATGAGAAAGTGGCACCACCGAAGCATGCACTAAGATTTTTTTTTTGTTCCTTATTTCTTTTCCCAACACATTCTTTTCATAGCAAGAAACAAACACATCAAAGTCAGCATTTTTTTTTCAACCTCCAAGATTAACAAGAAAAATTACGGAAGCTTTCATGAAGACCTGAGATCATCAGGGAGTCTCGTTAATACTTGAAGACCTGTTTTGGGACAACATGTACTAGTAAGGTAATCAATGAGACACGACTGTAGTGGATACAAGTGAGGAGATCCTGAAGTTATGTAGCCTGCACTCAGCTGGGATGTGGAAGCCAAGCTGGAAAAATTTCACAGGCTTCAGGGACAGTGCTAGTCTAGCAAAAAAAGTTTGGTAATTTATTTTATTTTATTTATGTTTAACAATATTGTCCCCAGCTGTCAGGAATTTGTTGCTCTGGCTATGGCTCCGTAGGTCACTACGCTCTGCAGAGGAATGAGAGATTGAAAAAAACATACGGTACTTCAGTCTTTGTCAAGACAGGTTGGAGCTGGCTCCGACTCTTACACTGAGGGTGCGTGCGCACGTACCATACAATAGCTCAGTATGTTGAGGACGCCGCCTTATGCTTTCATTTAGCGTGATTATGCTAAAGTTACTTACGGGTTTTGAGATTGGGGCACTAATAAGGAGCATAAATGAGGGCTGAAGAACAACTTCAAACGAGTATTTTTGAGTTGGTAAATGCAACCAAAAATTTCAAAGAGGCTCGTGTAAGAAAACACACGTTCATTTCTTGTTTCCACTTGCCCCACAAGCGCTCTAACTCCCAGCCTTTCTGATGATGAGGTTAACAGCAAAAAGCCAAGTTCTCCCTCCCATCCATGTTTCCATGAGCAGGAGCCTGAAACTAATTCCTTCACATGCAGATTTCACTATGTCAATGGGAATGCATCACACAGGTTTTCCAGAAGCAAAGATTGGCCTACAATGCCTGCATCTACATGCAGACACTTTACTAAATGTGTGCAGCTTTTATACAATGTCTGCTCTGGAAAACCATATAGAGATCCTCATTCTGCCAGTAGCTAAAAGAACAATACTCTTCCAGAGATCTGGACTGCCACATCTGGGGAGGCGTTTAAAAAAATCCACCAACCGCTAAGTCAAGCTGGAGAAGCCCTACCTAATTAAACAGGAAATAATTACTAGTGCCTCTGTGACAACAGTAGGATATCAGATCAAAACGTTACCTAGAAAACTGCCACCCACTAGAAATAAAAGCTAGAAAAATCCAGGTTTGGAGGTTACTGCATTATACAAAAATTCATTAACCAAAATGCCCCACAACTGGAAAGACCTTATTACTCTGAAATGGAGACGGAAAGAGCAATGGAGCGGGGCAGTGCTCGGATGGGCTCCACTGGGAAACACCAGCCGAGCAAGAGATGTGCGTGGTGTGTGTCTGAAAAGAAGAGGAGGGGAAAGAAGAAAAGGAGGAGGAAGGCTAGTATTTAGCACTGCCCCTAATATATGCCACAGCAGCAGATTCATGAGAAGGAGAGGTCCGTGCAGTTGAATCGGCGTAGACGGAAAAACCCAAGGTCCAAGGAGGTAAATCTCTTGCCCCGTTTATATTTGTCCTTCAGATGGAAGCTGGTAATATAAAGCGTATAATGCTGCAACAAAAACTAGGCCAGAAAGCAAAGTCTAAGACAGTAACAACAGGGCCCTTCTGGTTTTGACTACTTCCTATGTGAATTGTTGACCAAAATGCAGACGAGTGATCTCTAAACAAGTTGCTACTTCACGGGATAACTGGACCCAGGGCACAGACAGGCTTCCTGACCCGGACTAGCTCCGCTCTTCAGGAAAACTCACCCAAACGGCTTCCCAACCGCCTTGCCCTACAGCCCTCCCCTTCAGCCTCTCTCAAACCCCCACGACTCCCCCAGGAGCTGATTCAACTCTCCAAGCCAGCAGAAACCCACCTGCCTCCCTTTTTTTGGCTAGTTTTCTGCCAGGTTAGTTAACCGCACCAGCCCTGGCATCATGCTGAGCGCTAGAGCTAACGTGAGGTAAGCGGCAAGACAGCCAGGAGCAGGGTAGGGAATCGCCCCTCTCGAGCAACAGTGAGCTGTTGTATCGGTTCAGTCCATCCTGCGACGTCACAGCTGTAAGTAACGGGAATTGAACTACTAAGAATTATGCTAAAAAGAATTAGGTTCCGCATTCTGGTAGGAGGCGTGATGCCAAAACCCGACAGAGCTACAATTTTAGAAAGCAATGCTTTGATAGAGGTCATGTTAAACAAAAAGATGCGAAACGAAGGCAAACAAAAATCCCTACGCAAGGCGTGGATTCCTGGTTAAGGAAACCACAGTCACGGAAACTAAACCCGGTAGTACTTACTCAGCGCAGTGAAAACGGGATGGCAAAACATGCTCCCTCTCTGCCTGCCTGACAAGCTTCAGAAGACGATTAAAGCCGAAATAGAGAGCCTTCAAAGCACAGACTTTTATTCCTAGCAAAGTCAAAAGGAGCTTCAACAGCTGTAAGGTCAATCAAGAAGAAAGGAAGACTAAAACGCCTATCAAAAAGCACACAACTAAAAGGCACAGGTTCAATATTTCAGAAGCAGCAAAGCTGTAGAAGAATTGATGCCTTACTGGATCACCCCAGGAAAGAGGAGAGCAAGGGCACGCATGCAGAGAGAAGAGATTTGTTCGTAGGACTCTGCAAAACAGGAGACTCCTCGGGTTCATCTGTTCTGGACGCATTCCCTTCCAGCAACATACAGGAGCGCTACCAGAAACCAGACGCTCCGAAACACAGCTGGCAGCAGAAAGCACTAGCAGTCACCGGGTGTTCCCCAGAGATACCCACGGAATCTGAGAGTTTCCGCGTGAAGCAGCTGAGCTGGTAAGATACACGGCTTCCCTCACCAAAACCAATGCCCATGCCAAAAGGCTGGGGAGCAGACAATCGGGCTTTTTCTTTTTTAAAATGAGACCTCAAGCAAAGTGCACCCTACGGAGCTCTGTGTCTTCATTTGTTAACTGGCTGAAGCCATAAATGACGAAAAGAACTGAAACAAGGCAGACATGGTGTAACAGATACCTTTGCAGGAACGATAATCTCACTAATGATCACAACTATTTGAATTTCAGTAAAGAGGAAAGTAAAAGAAGGGCCTTTCGTTTTGTAAGATGCTGAAAATCTTTGGCAGGGTCCACCCACACCAGATGAATGACCTGTCAGACGGCAAAGGAAGTTCAACCTTTATTAAACCCAAGCAATGATTTCCCCTCCCCTCCCCCCCCCCCAAGATACGCTGTGATATAAATTAATCATATGAACAAAAGAAGTGGACCTACAATCGCCTCGGAATATACTTAAAATCAATGTGCAGCTACCACCAAAACCAAAAGGTATTAGGATGGGGGCAAACAAGACAAATCATTAACATGGTCTCTGTCAGAATACCGCGTGCAGCGCTTGGAACTCAAACCCCGCAAGAATGGCATAAATTCCCAGAGGTCCTGGGAACAGGCACAATTAGAATGGCAATTTCATGCCAAGACACAGAGAAGTCTTTCTAAATGAGAGATGAAGTAAATACAGAGCAAACAAAATTAAGCAACCACCTCATTTAACTCTAGAAACACTTCCTGAAACTGAGCAGGACAGGACAGCGTCTCTTTTTCACAACCAAAAAAACCCACAACTATTCTTTTACACTTCGCTGACCACCCTACACAACTAAATTCTCTGCAGCAGTGAAATACAAAACCACAAAAGACAGAAATGACTTGTACGTCAGCAGAACTAGTTTTCACCCTTTCTAGCAGGTGTCATTTTGCGTGAGAAAGTTTGACAGAAACAGAAGGCGAAATGCAAGAATTTTCCTGACACGTCACTGCAATCAGAAAAGCAATTTTGCAATCAGTCTCTCAACTAGACTTTAGACAAAGCTAAATTAGTTGACAAGTAAGTTTACAGAGACACAGAAAACAAAACCGTGCAAATGAATACGTGATATGCAACACTCAAGAATACTCAACCCCAAGAAAACCACTACCAGCAGATCGTCTGTCTGTGGTTTGTTACAGACACATCAACTGTCTGACAAAGTAGTAACTCAGTTTCACCACTAACTTTAGCAGTCTTGAGAGGAGACAAACTCTGTTCCCTTGTCCAGAGATAAGTCCTGTGTTTTCTTCTAGTAAGAACTTTTTAGCTATCTACCATGGCAACATAGCTTCACTGAAAAAAATTTTCAAAACCCAAACTTCATCTCTCTTTCAGACCCGCACTGAAAACAGTGTTACGGCCAGCGTTTATGTCCCTGGGATACCTTAAGACCTAAGCAACCCAGAGGAAGCCTCATCTCCTACAACAAACTTGCACTGGTGCTAGTTAGAAGAGACACGTTATTGTTGACTGTGCGTATCTGATAAAGAGCTAATGGCATGCACAAGTTACCCGTTACCTTTCTTGTGATGAATTCGTCATTGTCTTCTCCAAGGCCTCTTTGGAAGCTGAACTTGGGTGGGAGGGCAGATAATGATAAAAATACTGCTTTAAGCCCCAAATCCGTACTTGCGGTGCACTAGCACGTTTCCAGGTACCAGCTAAACAGCAGGACTCCCAGCAGCAGGATCATATCAATCTGCCCCATACCCTCATACCCTTCGAGCCTCCGTAGTTCAGTCCGCACCACAGGCTCTTACTTCAAACTCTAAGATTGCCAGAGTAGAGGCTCTGCCGTGGAAAGCACACGGATAAAGTAATGCTTCCAACAGGCTACACACAACAAACTTCAAAAAAGAAAAAGAAAGAAGAAAAAAAAAAAAAGCCCAAACACACTACTAATTGTTATCTCCACACTAATCCCGGCAGAGGAACACACTGCACGAGTCCATCCCAGCTTGCCAAGTTGCAAATGCTTGTCCAAAATAACATCTGAAAGCAATTTGCAGTCATTCCCTCTAAAAATACTTCCCTGTCAGCTCAGCAGCCACGGGAAAGCCTTGAATTAGACTTATTCCTCCCCAAATCCCTTTTGCATAGACTAAAAGAATTGCTAAGACCTCTCTCTTTCCAGCAGAATTTTTCCATATGGTTCTTTGCAGGCAGAAGTCACTTTGAATCGTTCATCCGCTTGGCAAGATTTTCCATCTTCTACATTGTGCCCTTGGAGTAACATTATCACGTGAGGAAAAGCATTACTTTTGATAGAAATAAGTCTCTCCACCCTAAAAACCTAAAGCATACCCCTCAGACACATGCAAACGCTGCAAAGAATTAATACAGAAAATAGTTTATTTTCCACTCCAAGAGATCTCAATAGCGACATTTCAAACTCATCGGAAACAAGCTTTAAAATAAAATACAAGACTGCAAGGCGCATGGTAAAGCAAACATCCAGCCCTCAAAAAGAGCTGGGGACTTCTTCAGACAAGATGTGCTTCCTAAAAACATTGCTGAAGGTGGAAATCCATTTACAGTTAATACTACCGCATTTGGTTTTGCAGTTCTGCAAATGAAGTCTTTCCCTCCCAGAGAAACTCCTCCCGATACTGAGAGGCTGTGTCTCATTACAGTATTTTATGGTAAAAACATCTGAAACACTAGTAGGCATCTTCCACCTCTCCTAAAAACCAAAGAGAGAGAAGCAACACCTTAGGACATCCAAAGAAAGTGAGGTGAGCCAACAAATGGCACAGGGTTCGGATCAGCAGGGCTCCACCGGATCACTGCCATGCCGCTCTTCAGGTGTAGCAGGATTCAGGTTCACGTAGGCACAGTGCAGGAAAGCTGCTGATTCCCAGCAGTAGAGATCTTCCTGTATTTGTATATGAAAGCATCAGTCTTTCCCAGACTAACCCCATAGACGCCATCTGGCACCAGAGACCCAAAACGTCTCTGTCGGCTGCTCGGAAAGGATTCTTCAACACCATTCCCCAAGGAGGAAGAATTCCCATCAACAATCAGGGCTTTTGCAGTGGCGGCTTCACTTGCGCCATCAGAAATGGCATTAGGAGACGCATTTTCAGCACTCTTGGTAATGCCATCCATGCGCTTATGGAGATCTTGGCTCAGCAGCAATACAATAGTGCCTCCAACACGAAGTACTCTGGCAATTGCAGGAAAAATAAAGGTTAGGTGTTCATCCTGCCTGGCATTCATTCACCCGTGCAGAACTCGACACTGCTGACACTTCAGATGCCAGGTGCGTTCGATAAAACACCTAAAGACGTCAAGGGTCATGGCTCAACTCAGTAAGCTACGTCTCCAAATGGAATTTAAATGCCCTATCTTCATAGCTCTTCCTAAATGGGAGAACTGGGCCCTATCCTGACTCCCAAACATTTCCGACCTCGGGAGTTCTTTCCATTGTGTTAGCAGGGAAGATGGACCATGTGTTTTTTCACTCTTAGTACTCTTCCAAGGACTGAGGAGAGTATCACCTTCAAACCCCGTTTTTGGGTTGCATGAGCCTCCACCAGTCTGCAAAGGAACAGCTTCCCAGGGCAGCAAGAGCTTTTCAGGTTGATAAGGCAATCCTGAAGCTGGCCTTTCCCTTTGGAAACTTTAAAAGGTCTGACCTTTCCATGTTCCACTGATCCTTAATGGCTTTCAAACTCAGGAAACAGAGGAAAATTTACCATTGTTTGCAATCCGTTTTTCCTTGTACATGAGGAAACGTTACACTTGGCTTTGAAAGGGGGGGGGCGGGGGGAAGACTATCCTGGTTCTGTTCACAGCAACTGGACTGAACAGTCTTACTGGTGGGGCTCTCCTGGTAATGGTCCCTTCCTCGCCCCCACCTTCCCAAGGAAATACTTTGCTTAGGATGGCCCAACAGAGCAAATGAGACCAGAAGACAAGCACGGCCAAAGGGAGGAATGGTCAGCGTAAGCTGACCTAAGATTGCCCTGCCGTTCTGTGGCGCTACCTCACCTTCCTCACCATCTTCCCACCCCATTCCTGCATCGGGTGAGCGAGACCAACACCCGCTGAAGACCCATCCTACAGGAAGGGCTTGTTTTCAGCCAAAAAAAGAAAGAAAGGGGCAGATGGTTTGAACCGCCCGTTAGAAGCGGCCCGCCATTAGCTTGGCTCAACTCTGCCACAAAACGACAGGGCGAGAGATGAAAGGAGGCATCTAAAAGCAGACCAGGTGGCTAGCTGGACATGCCAGTACACGCTGACAGAAAGGAAAATGCATACCCCCTTTTTCTGGGCTGAGATCCTTCCTGACAAGGCAGGCTGGTAAAAGCTTGGTTGTGAACCCAAAAGGAAAGCCTATGATTTTATACACAAGCAGTCCTCAACTGAGAAAGGATTAATGCTTTATTTGCCTGGCCAGGCTTTAAGTTTGTCAAGGTCAGCCTCTTCTCTTTCTCCTTTCTGTCACCATCACGCCTTGTAAAGGACCTTTGTGAGCGTGGCTCACACAAGCAGCTCATTCCTTGTCAGCTTGCGCTGCCATCAGCACTTCCACAGCTTGCAAGACAAGCCACAACAGCCTTTACGGGACAAGCAAAGGACTCAGACTTTCACAGCCTGCACAGGCTCAGATTACAGAGCTGGAGAGTGTTTGGAATAAAGCAAACCTGAAGCTGACTAAACGCTTCGGATCGCAAACCATCATGACATTTACACCAAGCCCCAAGCACGTCAAAGGCCACACGTACCTCTCCATTTCCTGGAGAATATCCGGAAGGAGCTGTATGTCTTTTGTGATCTTGAACTTCTTCCCAAACGGAATATCCGAAATCACAGTGTCAAAGCTTTCTGAAGGCAACGGCAATGCTGCAGAATAAAGGCAGGTCTTTACATCCAACTATCGGAAAAATGAACAGCAGCTATGCCCTCATTCACCTTACAAAACTGTAAGATCCTTCTGGACCCTTCCTCACAAACGGCACTACGAAGCTACCAACCCAATGCAGACTGGGAAGAGACAAATGCACGAGAGCGTGGTTTAGCTTGCAGAGTCCCTGTTACTGGCAATACGTTTGCCCCAATAGCAAGACTCTCCGAACAGGGGACTGCATGGGTCCAAACTAACTGATGCTTCTCGACTCACAGTACATCTTTACAAGCAAAATGCAAAAGAAGAGCTAACCTTGCACGCACTTTACTTGGCGCAGATGTTCAGACGCACACGTATGAATGGCAAGGAACCACACGTTAAATACCCCTCCACCCCCCCCCACCCCCCCCTTCTCTCCCCCCGCAAGAATCTGGTTACAGCCACAATCGCTTGGATTCCGTTGGAGCTAATGTCTTTGAAGTATCTCCCTGGAGTTTCTGCATCCTGGGAATAGTCAGTTCTCTTGACCATGAGGCAGCACTGCACCCTTGTGGTGATGAAGACTGGCCACGTACCAGGCTGTGCTGGCCAGAGCGTAGCCAGCATGTGAAAGGACGAGACTATGGGTTCTCCATCCCTCAGGATGCTCAAAACTCGACTGGTCAAGGCCCTGAGCAACCTGACCCAGCTTTGGGCTTAGCCCTGCTCCGAGCAGATGACAGGGCTAAAGACCTCCAGCGGTCCCTTCCCACCCAAACCCAGCTGTGATTCTGTGCCAGCCTTTCCAGAATTGGCTGGAGAGGGTTCTTGGACCACCCTTGGAGCAACGCTTGCAGCACAACAATTTTATAACAATTTTTATCTACAAGTGGAAGGACAAGTTACCTACAGTCCTTCTCAAAACATGCAGAAGTAACAGCTTCTGACCAGCGACAAAGACACCAATTACTTGTTCAGTATTAGAAAAGCTTGACATCAAAGTACCTTCCATTACCCTAGAAGCCGGGGCCAGTCGCAGCTTTTAAGTAAGAAATAAAGCTCGCTCTCTATATTCTTACAGAAAAAGAAATAGTAATGTTTCTTACCATTCTGGTAAGAAGTAGACATTGCAAGGTAAGAAAATATGCATACGCTTCATCACCCATGCACAGGGAAAAACACCCAGCTTTCGTCTGTCATTAATTTCATAAAGGACTAATTTAGACTCGGGCTTTGAGGCCCAGAATAAGGTCATAAAATTATTACCTTTTCCCCAGACTAGCTCATGAACTGAGAGCAAACAAATTCCCTCTCCAGGAAAAAGGCATCGTCATCTAAAATACACCTACTGCAAAACATTAACAATTCAACACTGAGCTTAATGGGTCCCCACTATTACTCATTTGGTACATTTAAGTTACCAAATGGGGGGGGTGGGGGTGGGGGTAGAGGGGAGAACAAATAATTATCCGTTTGCTAGCACTACAGAGTCGCTACTCAGCTATTTGCTGAGCGTTAGTTCTACTACACATCCCCCCAAGAGAACCTACACTACCCGTGTAATCCCAGAACCACAAGAAACTTCAAACATGTCTCACTTGGAAAGCCTACAGACATACCTTTCACAGAAGCTCTAAGTAACTCAATCTTATCCATCAAGCCTGCAGTCCTAATATTCACAGCTGCACCCTCCAGCTGTGAATCACTTATATCAGCACCCCAGTAACAGGCTTCCTGTTCAGAGAAAAAGAGAAAAGCCATTTGGTTGACAAACAGGTCTATTTATTTCATAAACCCTTCTCAGAACTGCCTTGTTGGAAGAACGACTCTTCCAGGACAAACCCCTTGCTGGGCGATCTACTACCGCTACGCAGAGCAACACCTAGACCCCGAGGACGGAAGAATGGGGGAAGCCTGTGCTGTCTTCACTGCTTTCACGTTCTGCTCAAGACACTTGTAACTTACAGAAGTATTGAGGCTATGTCCTAACAACAAGATCCTAGCTAGCTACAGACAGCCACGCTGCCTCTACTACTGATTTATACTGATACAGCACCCACCTGCACAAGTACGTAGAACTTGGTTTCACATTCCTGTGGAGGAAAGTTTGTACTAAAACACTTTTAGCAACTGCCTAGAAAGATCAGTTTGGTTCCAGCTTTCCAGTAATGGACCTTGGTATAACTGCGCGACAGATTTTTCTTGATGCAACTACAAGCCGTCTTGCAAAGGTCCTGCCTCTTGCGGCTGTGATACTCACGGGCCACTCTTTGGCAGCTTCCAGCAGTATCGTTCCTAGCCCACACATGGGATCCAGCACAAAGGCCCCCGCCTGCAAACATAAAGGGGTTATTGCATCCCAAGCAAGACAGACTCCTCTCCCAGGACAAAGCTTACTCGGGGATGTACACATCACCTACATACTCCCACTGACTCCAGTGTAGGTAACAATGATCACTGGTTTACCAGGCCAAACTTGCTTGTAAGAGAATATAGTTAAAAAGCATTAGTAGTTTCACTAAAGACAATGCATCAATGCATCTAGCCTTGAGGGGACATTTAGGGGAAAAAACGATGAGTGGACTGCAGACAGATACTGGTACCAACTTAATCTGTGGAAAACATCACCCTTGCTTCTGTTTTCCCTTGGGAGAACCACCCCAAACAAGGTTTGAAGCCTGGACAGTGAAAAAATCTTGCCATTTAGACATATATCTGTACAAGGAGTAACACCTCTGCTGAGAAGGACCTGGGATTACAGCAGGGACCTGGCTGAACAGCAGGTGACAGTGCACTCTGATCACAGATAAGGCAAACCCCGTCCACATGCATTAGAGCATGGAGCATTGAAATCACCACACCTCTTCAAAGCTTCCAGCTCCATCTCTGACGAGCAGCAACCCCCCCCCGCTTCATTCAGGACTCTACATCTTTGCCACGAACGTTCGCTTACACTGATTTCAGCCAGAGATGCCATGGCCCACGCAATTGTTGACCGCAGTCCTGCTGTTTTGATATACTCTCTGTTTGCCAACGGAAGCCTGCAGACAGCAAAAAAATCAACCTAAGATAATGGTACAGCCACCCAGAAAAGCCCACGTAAAATGAAAGAACAAATGAACCGGACAGATCTGCAGACAGACAGACAAACGGACAGAAACCACAGTCTGCTTTTATCCATAACTCACTGCAAAGTCTGGCCTACGTGCTCAGGTAAGCTCCAGACAGACCACAAGACTAATGTGACAGTCCAGTGAACTTTCAACCAGAAGATAAATACTCACAGTGGACAGCAAGACTATTTAGAAGCTATGCCTGTTCTGATACTGCCAAGACAAATCTGGTGAGCAGAATGCCTACCTGAAAAGAGGAATCCCCACCACAGAGTGAATGTCATTAAGATGTACAAAGACCTGAAAGAGGAAAAAAATTACATTACAGGCTCTCAACCTGACACGACAATAGCTTTAACTCTTTTAAACCAGACACAGAAGATGTTTCTACGAACTTCCGATCCTAGATTTTAAGAACAAAAATACATGCTTTAGACAATTATGATTCATTGGAAGAAATCACACTAGGTCATCTGAATGCCACTTTAAAGAGGATTTAATATTTAAGCAAGCTGGGAGGGCAATTTTGTCAGCCAGGAATCCATCAGCAAGCACTTGAATCTTTAAGGGAACCAATTTTTGTAACGCTGAATGGATATTTTTAATTATGAAACCATTTACTCTAAGCAGGAGAAGATTATTCACTGCATACTAGCACTCAGTTACTCACACACACACTTTTTTTTTTTTTAAAAACAAAACAAAACAAACCAAAACAAACAAGTGCCGCTAAGCAGTATTTCAGATGGAAGGCAAATGTGGGTAGTCCTTCCAGAAGCATAGGCAGCTCAAAGAAATTGTCCTCCTGTCCCATAGAGAGCATGCCAAAGGAAGACTGAGCTCCCCAACAGGTCTTGCATGGCTGCAGTCCCTCCCCAGGAAGCCCAACGAGAAACGTGATGCTTTTGAAATATCCCAGTCCTCAGCACTTGAATGGTTTCAGAGCAAAAAATCTGGACCAGAACAAGAGCCCCACCTGAGGCTCAACAAAGCCATATTTGATGGACAGCCTGGGAAAACCAGAGCCAGTAGATGAACTCGGAGCTTTTACAGAAGGCCTCAGACCTCCCAGCGTCAGCGCTGAGAGCAGCTGCCATACGCCAAGCACAGGGATGGAGAAACAGCTTGTCAAGAGCAGTGAGTCCTTTCCAAGGTCTCCAGACAGCTCGCACCATGGAGGGTGCCTTAAGCAAGCTGCTTGTCAGGGACAGGGTCTAGGAGGGGGCTCTTCCATAGACGGCATTCTCAAGTCGAGTTCCTCGAGAACACAACCTTGCCGCTCGCTCTCTTCCCCTACAGAGGCTAAACTACCTGCCCAACGGCTCAGGTGATCTCCATTTTCAACAGAGTCAGAGTCCAGCAGTGTGTAAGCGTGCTGGATCCTGAGACATCGCCCGTATGGCTCCTTCCCCTCACGTACAGGCCCATGCTGGCCATGCTGGTATTTATTTAAGCGCTCTGGAAGGCACGCGCACAGTGGCTACCAAAAAGCTTTGCTCAGCGCTACCAGATGATTTCTAGTTAAATTCAGCGGCAGAAAGACAAACAGGGAGAGGCCACGGTCCTGAGTGCAACGGGAGCAGAGAACAAAACAAAAGATACCGGGGGCAATTCTGGAAGCAGCAACAGGCCACCTGGCAGACAAGCACCACTACCTCCAGATCGGGGTCCCGCAGATCAGCCCGCCACCCAAACTGCTTCATGAGCGCTATGCCAAGGGCTCTTCCGATCTCCTGCAAGGGGAAAGAACAGTCACAGGCAGTAAAAACAACAGACTTAAGAAAACCACATGTCACAGCCTTGACTGCACAACCCTCATGAATACCCGGGAAAAGAAAGAGTCCCTCTTTACCCCCGCTAGGAGAACAAGTCGTACAAAGGCCAGAAGAGGTACAACAGGGCACAGCAAGCGAGCCAGGGGTAGAACAAACACACCGCAGGACAAAATGACTATCGCTCAGCTGGAGCGCGGGAGGCTGAAGTTCAAGTCCTGCCCAAGGTACAGCAAAACTGGTCATCATCTCAGGATTCTCTCTGACACGCACAAAATATTTCCGATGGCTGTAAACTAGATTACCTAAGAGAAAACCTATGAATGCACAACTGCAGCTCACAATGTTAATGCTTTCATGGCATCTAGAAAGCTCTGACTACCTTCAGAGTATGAGAGTTCAAACACACAGCACAAATTTAAGCAAACATTAGTGCTGGCAGGCTCACGTGTCCCACCTTCCCAAGGTACTAGCTTGGGGGGGGTGGGGGGGGCGCAGAATCTAGTTCAACTACTGTTACCTTCAAGTAAGAGAAATCTACATAAATTGCAGCTACACAGCGTTTCTCCTTTAATTTTTTAAGTTTTCCTCACAGTAGAAAGATCTTCTAGATGAGAAGAGGGCTGGACGGAAAGGGCCCCTGGAGGTCTCTATGCCACCACTCTCTCCCAAGGACCAAAATCCACACACACCCCCCCCCCCCCCCCCCAGGACACCTCCCAGGGCTGCACCACCCGCCTGGGGAACAAGTTCTCCCCAATACCCAACCAGAGCCCACCGAAGCTGCAAGTTCTGGCTTTTGCCCTTCTTTTACGCTGTCTGCCGCAACCGAGAGGAGTCTGGGTCCACTGTCTTTGCAATGGCCCTTGAACTAGCTGTAAAGTACTAGCAGATCGCTCCCCAGGCTCCACAAGCCCAGCCACCTCAACCTCTTACCTTTACTCATCCACGGTAAAAGGCATTGATTTGAAAAACATTCAGGGCAACAGTGCCCAGAAATTAACAACAGCCCTTGTATTTCCACCCGTTCAAGGTAAACGCAGGTTAAGGGCTTTTTTGAGAAAATACGGAAAAAGCTTCGATCAGTCTCTTATTCTGAAACACGCAACACGCAATTGAAACGACAAACTACGCACCTCCCTTCACCTTTGCTAAATTCTTTTAAAACAGAGGTACTTTAGCGTACCTGTGAGGGAAGTATTTTGGCACTCGCTCCACTACAACGACAGGAGACTCTGAAACTGAACCTAAGCTGCTCATTCGCAATAGGTTTCTCTCCACTGCTTCTGGAAGGGTCTAAGGAAGTCTTGCTTTCAGTCCGGCAGTCCTGATCGCTCTTTCTCTCTGGTACCACACACCTCTCTCCAGCTTCCACTTGACATTCCCCAGGCACAGGCTCTCTCACTTGTTCTGCTTTCTGCCTTTTAGTTGCAATGTTTCTCTCTTCTTCTGATTTTCTCTTCAGGGGCAATCGGTTTTCTTGAGAGACATCGTCTTTTTTCCCCTCGCTCCCACGAAGGTTTCGCCAAATAGAAATAACGTCCAGCCAATACTTTGGTTCCCCAGCGACAAGGCTTTTAATCTCTTGCAGCATTTTCCCTGGAAGAAAAAGCAGTTTCAGGTTAAGTAGTTCAGTCTCAGCACCTGATTTTCCTAAAGACTGAGAACAGCTGTTAACAGAGACTGTGTTCAGATTTCATTCATGTGGGAATCCAGGAACCACAGCAGCAGCAGACATCACAGGCACAGCTGAGCTCTCAACACCCACGTACCCCACCAGCAGAGACCCAGGCATCCCCCCGATTACAAGCTCTGCAGAACCAAGATTAAATCGCGCAGGAGTTGAGCTCTGCAGAAGAATTCAGCAGCTCTAGAAAACCAGACCACCACCTCTGAGAGTCATTCCCAGGGACGGAGGACCAGCCTACCATGCCATCCTGCCCAGAAAGCACTCGGTCCAGCATTAGAGATGAGGGACACTTTCCGGGATTGGAAGACAGACATGAACACGAACCACTTTGATGCAGCTCAGAAAAGCCACAAGTTTATTCGTTTGGAGGGGAAATCTCTCCTTGCCGTTCATCAACCTGCCTTCAATCCTGCAAAGTCTCCAACACACACCTAAACTTACACCCGTGGGTAGTCCTCTTGAGCTAGCTACGACAAGAGAGGCACGAGGAATATAGAGGCCAATTCACTTACAAACCTTGAAGCTGGTCAGGGGAGGGGGGGGAAGGTGTTTCTCTTTCTCATTTTAAATTTTAGGATCATGGTTGAATTTGATCCTCAAAGCTGAAGGCCATCTGCGATCTCCCAAATAAAATCCCACCAGCACACAGATACCAATCCATCTTACTTGAAATTCTTACTCCAACACTGACAAAGAATGTGACCCGAGTAGCTGAGATTTACAAGAAATCTGTGTACTGAACAGTTAAGTGACACAGCATATACGTCTGGGTCCACTCTGCCTAAAGGAAAATGACTCATCAGTAAAATGCATATACGGGGTCCAGAGCTGGACTTCAGTTTCGTTAATTTTTTGTGGTGTGGGGTGCGGTGTTACACATACACATATATGTACAGTGCCAGCAGAACGCAAGCTGGTAAGACACCTATTTAGAACATTTTAAAAGCCGTTTTCAGCACTAAAGAAGCATCGAAAACATATCTGGGTGAAAGATACCGCAAAATTGATTATTATCAATTAGAACTAGAGTTGTTAGTATATAAATAAAATAAATATTAACAAATATTAATTTTATAAATAGAACTCGAACGGGGGCTTCACGTTTCTGAGCACCCACCGTGTGCAAACCGGAGGGGATGACTCGAGGGCAGGAGTCAGTGCCGTACCTTTATTTCTAGAAACTACAAGTGGGGGTTGTTTCTTAAGCAGTAGAAACAGTCGCTCTCCAGATTTCAGTTTCCTCAGCTCGCCCGGCTCCGCCTCTGTGCTGAAGAAGACTTTTCCTGAGACGCAGTCCACCTCAGGGGAAAAACAGAAACCAAACCAAAGCAGAAAGGTGTTTTGGGTGAGCACTTCCAGCAGCCCCTCACACCCGCTCGCCCCTTCGCAGGGAGGAGGGCAGCGCAGACCTCAGCTCACCGGGGGTGGCGAGGGGACACGGCCTGACCGACTGGCAGATGTCCCTGCCCACGGCAGGGGCGGCGCCAGGCGGTCCTTAGGGGTCCTTCCGACCCAGACCCAGACCCAGACCCAGACCCAGACCAGACCCGACCCGTGGGGCCCCACGCAGGTGGCGGCACAGCCCACACCGCTGCCGCCCGGCTCCAGGGCGCGAAGCGAACGAGACCGCGTTCCCCGCCGATCCGCGCCGATCCGCACCGGACCGCACCGCCCCGCCCCGGGCGGGCACCGGCGCCGGCTCCCCCCTCACCTCTGTGGCACCGAGCCGCGCCCGCACCTCCCGCGCAAGGAAGGCCTCCAGCCCGCGGCCCGCCGTGCAGAAGTACCGCCAGCCTCCCGCCGCCATCTTGGCCCGCCCCGCCGTCCTCAGCGCGGGCTGGGGGCCGGGCGGGACCGGCCCTCCTCCGCGGGGCCCCTCCCCGGGGGCAGCTCTACCGCGGTGAGCCCGCCCTGGCAGCGGGCTGGCGGGGCAGGGCGGAAGGCAGGACTGCCGCCTGCGTCGGTACCAGACAAAGGTACTTGAAAGCACCTGGTCCGGAGTCTGTTTGCACACTCGGGGGGACAAAGCTTCACCTGTCCCCACGGGACGGCTTCACCGCTAAATGCCGTCATCACCGTGGCGGGAGGTGACGCCCTGAGGGACCATCAGTGCAGGCGGCGAGATCAATTACTGCAGCGCAGCTCTCACTCGTCCTGTTCCAGCAGAAGACCGCGCCACCGCTCCTGAGAGGGCTGATGAGGGAGAGGAGCTTTGCTGTGGCGCAGAATTGGTGTCTGCATCCACACCATGCAGGCAATCTGTAGACACCCCCCGTGAGTGATTCAGCACCCACGGCACCGGAGGAAGCACCAGCAGGGCAGCTGCGAGCCAGCAGCTCCCCCCCCCCCGACAGGCGACCTGCTCTGCTGCAGGATGTGCAGGAACTTCTATTCTCCAGACTACTCTGCTGTATGGGGCGATGTTGCCTGGAGAGAATGTGCTCTGTGTTCTGAGAAATCAGCTGAGGCTAATTACCGGGGGGCGGGGATGGTTGTAAGGGAGGAAGCAAAAGAAAAGGTCAGAGTTATGCTGTCATTGAATTGTCACTACATTGTTGCTACCTAGATGAATGACCTGCTGCGGCTATGGACTACGCAGGCTTCTCCTACACACTTCTTTGTAGGTTTTCTAGCAAGCTGATCAGCTCACTTCCAAATATAACTCTTTGAAAGAGGTCGTCGGTAAGCTTTTTCTCCCCACATGGAGCAGACGGTTTCAGAGAAAGTTTCAAGGTCATCTTGATAAATACAGCGCCGGAGAAAAGGCAGACTTGTGCTTAATGAGCAGCTTTTGGAGCTGTGGGGCTGAATTAAACCGTAGCGGACAGAGCTGGAGTGGGAAGACATGGAAAGAAGTGTCATCACTGAAAGCATTAACGTACAGGGAGGAAAAACGTAGTATGCCCCTCCTACATTTGTAGGAAAAATAACTGTCTCTATATAGTTTGACGGAAGTAATCAGTGTTTTGCCGGAGTCCTACTTCTGTTGCAAAATACCACCTATGGTGCCGTGAAGAAAGAAAGAAGAGCAGCTTTTCTTTGCTAAGCGGGTCTTGAGCTTATTATTCTTGTAAGCTTAGTCTGAGAAGAGGGATTTTGTTCTTAGCGTATTTAGCATCTTTGTTTTTACCTCTCCCCTCCAAGAGATAATTCATTCTGCAGGACCATAGTCTGTGATTCTGATAAGAAATTCTGCCGGTACGGGCTCGATCACGAGCCCGCCTGTATGTTGCATCTCTTCCTTGGTGACCTGAGGTGTCATGGGCCCACCGAGCTAGAAATGATTCACCCTTATGTTGCCAGTCCAGATCCACCTGAGCCACTTCAATCTTAGCAGCCTGATCCACCTGCTGGTTGTTTTGATGTTCTTCAGTGGCCCGACTCTTGGGTATGTGAGCATCTACGTGACGGACTTTTACAGCCAGGTTCTCCACCCGGGCAGCAATACCTTGCCACAGTGCGGCAGCCCAGATGGGTTTGCCTCTGCACTGCCAATTGCTCCGCTTCCATTGCTGCGACCACCCCCACAGGGCATTTGCCACCATCCGTGAATCAGTGGTGTGAGCACCACACAGCCACTTGCTCGCTCCTCCCACACCCCCGTGGGATGGGGGAAAGAAAGTATTTCTGTCCTATACTAAAAGGCAACACTTATCCCTTCTTTCAGTAAGTGGACTTACTCCAACACTGACAAAGAATGTGACCCGAGTAGCTGAGATTTACAAGAAATCTGTGTACTGAACAGTTAAGTGACACAGCATATACGTCTGGGTCCACTCTGCCTAAAGGAAAATGACTCATCAGTAAAATGCATATACGGGGTCCAGAGCTGGACTTCAGTTTCGTTAATTTTTTGTGGTGTGGGGTGCGGTGTTACACATACACATATATGTACAGTGCCAGCAGAACGCAAGCTGGTAAGACACCTATTTAGAACATTTTAAAAGCCGTTTTCAGCACTAAAGAAGCATCGAAAACATATCTGGGTGAAAGATACCGCAAAATTGATTATTATCAATTAGAACTAGAGTTGTTAGTATATAAATAAAATAAATATTAACAAATATTAATTTTATAAATAGAACTCGAACGGGGGCTTCACGTTTCTGAGCACCCACCGTGTGCAAACCGGAGGGGATGACTCGAGGGCAGGAGTCAGTGCCGTACCTTTATTTCTAGAAACTACAAGTGGGGGTTGTTTCTTAAGCAGTAGAAACAGTCGCTCTCCAGATTTCAGTTTCCTCAGCTCGCCCGGCTCCGCCTCTGTGCTGAAGAAGACTTTTCCTGAGACGCAGTCCACCTCAGGGGAAAAACAGAAACCAAACCAAAGCAGAAAGGTGTTTTGGGTGAGCACTTCCAGCAGCCCCTCACACCCGCTCGCCCCTTCGCAGGGAGGAGGGCAGCGCAGACCTCAGCTCACCGGGGGTGGCGAGGGGACACGGCCTGACCGACTGGCAGATGTCCCTGCCCACGGCAGGGGCGGCGCCAGGCGGTCCTTAGGGGTCCTTCCGACCCAGACCCAGACCCAGACCCAGACCCAGACCCAGACCAGACCCGACCCGTGGGGCCCCACGCAGGTGGCGGCACAGCCCACACCGCTGCCGCCCGGCTCCAGGGCGCGAAGCGAACGAGACCGCGTTCCCCGCCGATCCGCGCCGATCCGCACCGGACCGCACCGCCCCGCCCCGGGCGGGCACCGGCGCCGGCTCCCCCCTCACCTCTGTGGCACCGAGCCGCGCCCGCACCTCCCGCGCAAGGAAGGCCTCCAGCCCGCGGCCCGCCGTGCAGAAGTACCGCCAGCCTCCCGCCGCCATCTTGGCCCGCCCCGCCGTCCTCAGCGCGGGCTGGGGGCCGGGCGGGACCGGCCCTCCTCCGCGGGGCCCCTCCCCGGGGGCAGCTCTACCGCGGTGAGCCCGCCCTGGCAGCGGGCTGGCGGGGCAGGGCGGAAGGCAGGACTGCCGCCTGCGTCGGTACCAGACAAAGGTACTTGAAAGCACCTGGTCCGGAGTCTGTTTGCACACTCGGGGGGACAAAGCTTCACCTGTCCCCACGGGACGGCTTCACCGCTAAATGCCGTCATCACCGTGGCGGGAGGTGACGCCCTGAGGGACCATCAGTGCAGGCGGCGAGATCAATTACTGCAGCGCAGCTCTCACTCGTCCTGTTCCAGCAGAAGACCGCGCCACCGCTCCTGAGAGGGCTGATGAGGGAGAGGAGCTTTGCTGTGGCGCAGAATTGGTGTCTGCATCCACACCATGCAGGCAATCTGTAGACACCCCCCGTGAGTGATTCAGCACCCACGGCACCGGAGGAAGCACCAGCAGGGCAGCTGCGAGCCAGCAGCTCCCCCCCCCCCGACAGGCGACCTGCTCTGCTGCAGGATGTGCAGGAACTTCTATTCTCCAGACTACTCTGCTGTATGGGGCGATGTTGCCTGGAGAGAATGTGCTCTGTGTTCTGAGAAATCAGCTGAGGCTAATTACCGGGGGGCGGGGATGGTTGTAAGGGAGGAAGCAAAAGAAAAGGTCAGAGTTATGCTGTCATTGAATTGTCACTACATTGTTGCTACCTAGATGAATGACCTGCTGCGGCTATGGACTATGCAGGCTTCTCCTACACACTTCTTTGTAGGTTTTCTAGCAAGCTGATCAGCTCACTTCCAAATATAACTCTTTGAAAGAGGTCGTCGGTAAGCTTTTTCTCCCCACATGGAGCAGACGGTTTCAGAGAAAGTTTCAAGGTCATCTTGATAAATACAGCGCCGGAGAAAAGGCAGACTTGTGCTTAATGAGCAGCTTTTGGAGCTGTGGGGCTGAATTAAACCGTAGCGGACAGAGCTGGAGTGGGAAGACATGGAAAGAAGTGTCATCACTGAAAGCATTAACGTACAGGGAGGAAAAACGTAGTATGCCCCTCCTACATTTGTAGGAAAAATAACTGTCTCTATATAGTTTGACGGAAGTAATCAGTGTTTTGCCGGAGTCCTACTTCTGTTGCAAAATACCACCTATGGTGCCGTGAAGAAAGAAAGAAGAGCAGCTTTTCTTTGCTAAGCGGGTCTTGAGCTTATTATTCTTGTAAGCTTAGTCTGAGAAGAGGGATTTTGTTCTTAGCGTATTTAGCATCTTTGTTTTTACCTCTCCCCTCCAAGAGATAATTCATTCTGCAGGACCATAGTCTGTGATTCTGATAAGAAATTCTGCCGGTACGGGCTCGATCACGAGCCCGCCTGTATGTTGCATCTCTTCCTTGGTGACCTGAGGTGTCATGGGCCCACCGAGCTAGAAATGATTCACCCTTATGTTGCCAGTCCAGATCCACCTGAGCCACTTCAATCTTAGCAGCCTGATCCACCTGCTGGTTGTTTTGATGTTCTTCAGTGGCCCGACTCTTGGGTATGTGAGCATCTACGTGACGGACTTTTACAGCCAGGTTCTCCACCCGGGCAGCAATACCTTGCCACAGTGCGGCAGCCCAGATGGGTTTGCCTCTGCACTGCCAATTGCTCCGCTTCCATTGCTGCGACCACCCCCACAGGGCATTTGCCACCATCCGTGAATCAGTGGTGTGAGCACCACACAGCCACTTGCTCGCTCCTCCCACACCCCCGTGGGATGGGGGAAAGAAAGTATTTCTGTCCTATACTAAAAGGCAACACTTATCCCTTCTTTCAGTAAGTGGACTTACTCCAACACTGACAAAGAATGTGACCCGAGTAGCTGAGATTTACAAGAAATCTGTGTACTGAACAGTTAAGTGACACAGCATATACGTCTGGGTCCACTCTGCCTAAAGGAAAATGACTCATCAGTAAAATGCATATACGGGGTCCAGAGCTGGACTTCAGTTTCGTTAATTTTTTGTGGTGTGGGGTGCGGTGTTACACATACACATATATGTACAGTGCCAGCAGAACGCAAGCTGGTAAGACACCTATTTAGAACATTTTAAAAGCCGTTTTCAGCACTAAAGAAGCATCGAAAACATATCTGGGTGAAAGATACCGCAAAATTGATTATTATCAATTAGAACTAGAGTTGTTAGTATATAAATAAAATAAATATTAACAAATATTAATTTTATAAATAGAACTCGAACGGGGGCTTCACGTTTCTGAGCACCCACCGTGTGCAAACCGGAGGGGATGACTCGAGGGCAGGAGTCAGTGCCGTACCTTTATTTCTAGAAACTACAAGTGGGGGTTGTTTCTTAAGCAGTAGAAACAGTCGCTCTCCAGATTTCAGTTTCCTCAGCTCGCCCGGCTCCGCCTCTGTGCTGAAGAAGACTTTTCCTGAGACGCAGTCCACCTCAGGGGAAAAACAGAAACCAAACCAAAGCAGAAAGGTGTTTTGGGTGAGCACTTCCAGCAGCCCCTCACACCCGCTCGCCCCTTCGCAGGGAGGAGGGCAGCGCAGACCTCAGCTCACCGGGGGTGGCGAGGGGACACGGCCTGACCGACTGGCAGATGTCCCTGCCCACGGCAGGGGCGGCGCCAGGCGGTCCTTAGGGGTCCTTCCGACCCAGACCCAGACCCAGACCCAGACCCAGACCCAGACCAGACCCGACCCGTGGGGCCCCACGCAGGTGGCGGCACAGCCCACACCGCTGCCGCCCGGCTCCAGGGCGCGAAGCGAACGAGACCGCGTTCCCCGCCGATCCGCGCCGATCCGCACCGGACCGCACCGCCCCGCCCCGGGCGGGCACCGGCGCCGGCGCCGGCTCCCCCCTCACCTCTGTGGCACCGAGCCGCGCCCGCACCTCCCGCGCAAGGAAGGCCTCCAGCCCGCGGCCCGCCGTGCAGAAGTACCGCCAGCCTCCCGCCGCCATCTTGGCCCGCCCCGCCGTCCTCAGCGCGGGCTGGGGGCCGGGCGGGACCGGCCCTCCTCCGCGGGGCCCCTCCCCGGGGGCAGCTCTACCGCGGTGAGCCCGCCCTGGCAGCGGGCTGGCGGGGCAGGGCGGAAGGCAGGACTGCCGCCTGCGTCGGTACCAGACAAAGGTACTTGAAAGCACCTGGTCCGGAGTCTGTTTGCACACTCGGGGGGACAAAGCTTCACCTGTCCCCACGGGACGGCTTCACCGCTAAATGCCGTCATCACCGTGGCGGGAGGTGACGCCCTGAGGGACCATCAGTGCAGGCGGCGAGATCAATTACTGCAGCGCAGCTCTCACTCGTCCTGTTCCAGCAGAAGACCGCGCCACCGCTCCTGAGAGGGCTGATGAGGGAGAGGAGCTTTGCTGTGGCGCAGAATTGGTGTCTGCATCCACACCATGCAGGCAATCTGTAGACACCCCCCGTGAGTGATTCAGCACCCACGGCACCGGAGGAAGCACCAGCAGGGCAGCTGCGAGCCAGCAGCTCCCCCCCCCCCGACAGGCGACCTGCTCTGCTGCAGGATGTGCAGGAACTTCTATTCTCCAGACTACTCTGCTGTATGGGGCGATGTTGCCTGGAGAGAATGTGCTCTGTGTTCTGAGAAATCAGCTGAGGCTAATTACCGGGGGGCGGGGATGGTTGTAAGGGAGGAAGCAAAAGAAAAGGTCAGAGTTATGCTGTCATTGAATTGTCACTACATTGTTGCTACCTAGATGAATGACCTGCTGCGGCTATGGACTACGCAGGCTTCTCCTACACACTTCTTTGTAGGTTTTCTAGCAAGCTGATCAGCTCACTTCCAAATATAACTCTCTGAAAGAGGTCGTCGGTAAGCTTTTTCTCCCCACATGGAGCAGACGGTTTCAGAGAAAGTTTCAAGGTCATCTTGATAAATACAGCGCCGGAGAAAAGGCAGACTTGTGCTTAATGAGCAGCTTTTGGAGCTGTGGGGCTGAATTAAACCGTAGCGGACAGAGCTGGAGTGGGAAGACATGGAAAGAAGTGTCATCACTGAAAGCATTAACGTACAGGGAGGAAAAACGTAGTATGCCCCTCCTACATTTGTAGGAAAAATAACTGTCTCTATATAGTTTGACGGAAGTAATCAGTGTTTTGCCGGAGTCCTACTTCTGTTGCAAAATACCACCTATGGTGCCGTGAAGAAAGAAAGAAGAGCAGCTTTTCTTTGCTAAGCGGGTCTTGAGCTTATTATTCTTGTAAGCTTAGTCTGAGAAGAGGGATTTTGTTCTTAGCGTATTTAGCATCTTTGTTTTTACCTCTCCCCTCCAAGAGATAATTCATTCTGCAGGACCATAGTCTGTGATTCTGATAAGAAATTCTGCCGGTACGGGCTCGATCACGAGCCCGCCTGTATGTTGCATCTCTTCCTTGGTGACCTGAGGTGTCATGGGCCCACCGAGCTAGAAATGATTCACCCTTATGTTGCCAGTCCAGATCCACCTGAGCCACTTCAATCTTAGCAGCCTGATCCACCTGCTGGTTGTTTTGATGTTCTTCAGTGGCCCGACTCTTGGGTATGTGAGCATCTACGTGACGGACTTTTACAGCCAGGTTCTCCACCCGGGCAGCAATACCTTGCCACAGTGCGGCAGCCCAGATGGGTTTGCCTCTGCACTGCCAATTGCTCCGCTTCCATTGCTGCGACCACCCCCACAGGGCATTTGCCACCATCCGTGAATCAGTGGTGTGAGCACCACACAGCCACTTGCTCGCTCCTCCCACACCCCCGTGGGATGGGGGAAAGAAAGTATTTCTGTCCTATACTAAAAGGCAACACTTATCCCTTCTTTCAGTAAGTGGACTTACTCCAACACTGACAAAGAATGTGACCCGAGTAGCTGAGATTTACAAGAAATCTGTGTACTGAACAGTTAAGTGACACAGCATATACGTCTGGGTCCACTCTGCCTAAAGGAAAATGACTCATCAGTAAAATGCATATACGGGGTCCAGAGCTGGACTTCAGTTTCGTTAATTTTTTGTGGTGTGGGGTGCGGTGTTACACATACACATATATGTACAGTGCCAGCAGAACGCAAGCTGGTAAGACACCTATTTAGAACATTTTAAAAGCCGTTTTCAGCACTAAAGAAGCATCGAAAACATATCTGGGTGAAAGATACCGCAAAATTGATTATTATCAATTAGAACTAGAGTTGTTAGTATATAAATAAAATAAATATTAACAAATATTAATTTTATAAATAGAACTCGAACGGGGGCTTCACGTTTCTGAGCACCCACCGTGTGCAAACCGGAGGGGATGACTCGAGGGCAGGAGTCAGTGCCGTACCTTTATTTCTAGAAACTACAAGTGGGGGTTGTTTCTTAAGCAGTAGAAACAGTCGCTCTCCAGATTTCAGTTTCCTCAGCTCGCCCGGCTCCGCCTCTGTGCTGAAGAAGACTTTTCCTGAGACGCAGTCCACCTCAGGGGAAAAACAGAAACCAAACCAAAGCAGAAAGGTGTTTTGGGTGAGCACTTCCAGCAGCCCCTCACACCCGCTCGCCCCTTCGCAGGGAGGAGGGCAGCGCAGACCTCAGCTCACCGGGGGTGGCGAGGGGACACGGCCTGACCGAGTGGCAGATGTCCCTGCCCACGGCAGGGGCGGCGCCAGGCGGTCCTTAGGGGTCCTTCCGACCCAGACCCAGACCCAGACCCAGACCCAGACCCAGACCAGACCCGACCCGTGGGGCCCCACGCAGGTGGCGGCACAGCCCACACCGCTGCCGCCCGGCTCCAGGGCGCGAAGCGAACGAGACCGCGTTCCCCGCCGATCCGCGCCGATCCGCACCGGACCGCACCGCCCCGCCCCGGGCGGGCACCGGCGCCGGCTCCCCCCTCACCTCTGTGGCACCGAGCCGCGCCCGCACCTCCCGCGCAAGGAAGGCCTCCAGCCCGCGGCCCGCCGTGCAGAAGTACCGCCAGCCTCCCGCCGCCATCTTGGCCCGCCCCGCCGTCCTCAGCGCGGGCTGGGGGCCGGGCGGGACCGGCCCTCCTCCGCGGGGCCCCTCCCCGGGGGCAGCTCTACCGCGGTGAGCCCGCCCTGGCAGCGGGCTGGCGGGGCAGGGCGGAAGGCAGGACTGCCGCCTGCGTCGGTACCAGACAAAGGTACTTGAAAGCACCTGGTCCGGAGTCTGTTTGCACACTCGGGGGGACAAAGCTTCACCTGTCCCCACGGGACGGCTTCACCGCTAAATGCCGTCATCACCGTGGCGGGAGGTGACGCCCTGAGGGACCATCAGTGCAGGCGGCGAGATCAATTACTGCAGCGCAGCTCTCACTCGTCCTGTTCCAGCAGAAGACCGCGCCACCGCTCCTGAGAGGGCTGATGAGGGAGAGGAGCTTTGCTGTGGCGCAGAATTGGTGTCTGCATCCACACCATGCAGGCAATCTGTAGACACCCCCCGTGAGTGATTCAGCACCCACGGCACCGGAGGAAGCACCAGCAGGGCAGCTGCGAGCCAGCAGCTCCCCCCCCCCCGACAGGCGACCTGCTCTGCTGCAGGATGCGCAGGAACTTCTATTCTCCAGACTACTCTGCTGTATGGGGCGATGTTGCCTGGAGAGAATGTGCTCTGTGTTCTGAGAAATCAGCTGAGGCTAATTACCGGGGGGCGGGGATGGTTGTAAGGGAGGAAGCAAAAGAAAAGGTCAGAGTTATGCTGTCATTGAATTGTCACTACATTGTTGCTACCTAGATGAATGACCTGCTGCGGCTATGGACTATGCAGGCTTCTCCTACACACTTCTTTGTAGGTTTTCTAGCAAGCTGATCAGCTCACTTCCAAATATAACTCTTTGAAAGAGGTCGTCGGTAAGCTTTTTCTCCCCACATGGAGCAGACGGTTTCAGAGAAAGTTTCAAGGTCATCTTGATAAATACAGCGCCGGAGAAAAGGCAGACTTGTGCTTAATGAGCAGCTTTTGGAGCTGTGGGGCTGAATTAAACCGTAGCGGACAGAGCTGGAGTGGGAAGACATGGAAAGAAGTGTCATCACTGAAAGCATTAACGTACAGGGAGGAAAAACGTAGTATGCCCCTCCTACATTTGTAGGAAAAATAACTGTCTCTATATAGTTTGACGGAAGTAATCAGTGTTTTGCCGGAGTCCTACTTCTGTTGCAAAGTACCACCTATGGTGCCGTGAAGAAAGAAAGAAGAGCAGCTTTTCTTTGCTAAGCGGGTCTTGAGCTTATTATTCTTGTAAGCTTAGTCTGAGAAGAGGGATTTTGTTCTTAGCATATTTAGCATCTTTGTTTTTACCTCTCCCCTCCAAGAGATAATTCATTCTGCAGGACCATAGTCTGTGATTCTGATAAGAAATTCTGCCGGTACGGGCTCGATCACGAGCCCGCCTGTATGTTGCATCTCTTCCTTGGTGACCTGAGGTGTCATGGGCCCACCGAGCTAGAAATGATTCACCCTTATGTTGCCAGTCCAGATCCACCTGAGCCACTTCAATCTTAGCAGCCTGATCCACCTGCTGGTTGTTTTGATGTTCTTCAGTGGCCCGACTCTTGGGTATGTGAGCATCTACGTGACGGACTTTTACAGCCAGGTTCTCCACCCGGGCAGCAATACCTTGCCACAGTGCGGCAGCCCAGATGGGTTTGCCTCTGCACTGCCAATTGCTCCGCTTCCATTGCTGCGACCACCCCCACAGGGCATTTGCCACCATCCGTGAATCAGTGGTGTGAGCACCACACAGCCACTTGCTCGCTCCTCCCACACCCCCGTGGGATGGGGGAAAGAAAGTATTTCTGTCCTATACTAAAAGGCAACACTTATCCCTTCTTTCAGTAAGTGGACTTACTCCAACACTGACAAAGAATGTGACCCGAGTAGCTGAGATTTACAAGAAATCTGTGTACTGAACAGTTAAGTGACACAGCATATACGTCTGGGTCCACTCTGCCTAAAGGAAAATGACTCATCAGTAAAATGCATATACGGGGTCCAGAGCTGGACTTCAGTTTCGTTAATTTTTTGTGGTGTGGGGTGCGGTGTTACACATACACATATATGTACAGTGCCAGCAGAACGCAAGCTGGTAAGACACCTATTTAGAACATTTTAAAAGCCGTTTTCAGCACTAAAGAAGCATCGAAAACATATCTGGGTGAAAGATACCGCAAAATTGATTATTATCAATTAGAACTAGAGTTGTTAGTATATAAATAAAATAAATATTAACAAATATTAATTTTATAAATAGAACTCGAACGGGGGCTTCACGTTTCTGAGCACCCACCGTGTGCAAACCGGAGGGGATGACTCGAGGGCAGGAGTCAGTGCCGTACCTTTATTTCTAGAAACTACAAGTGGGGGTTGTTTCTTAAGCAGTAGAAACAGTCGCTCTCCAGATTTCAGTTTCCTCAGCTCGCCCGGCTCCGCCTCTGTGCTGAAGAAGACTTTTCCTGAGACGCAGTCCACCTCAGGGGAAAAACAGAAACCAAACCAAAGCAGAAAGGTGTTTTGGGTGAGCACTTCCAGCAGCCCCTCACACCCGCTCGCCCCTTCGCAGGGAGGAGGGCAGCGCAGACCTCAGCTCACCGGGGGTGGCGAGGGGACACGGCCTGACCGACTGGCAGATGTCCCTGCCCACGGCAGGGGCGGCGCCAGGCGGTCCTTAGGGGTCCTTCCGACCCAGACCCAGACCCAGACCCAGACCCAGACCCAGACCCAGACCAGACCCGACCCGTGGGGCCCCACGCAGGTGGCGGCACAGCCCACACCGCTGCCGCCCGGCTCCAGGGCGCGAAGCGAACGAGACCGCGTTCCCCGCCGATCCGCGCCGATCCGCACCGGACCGCACCGCCCCGCCCCGGGCGGGCACCGGCGCCGGCTCCCCCCTCACCTCTGTGGCACCGAGCCGCGCCCGCACCTCCCGCGCAAGGAAGGCCTCCAGCCCGCGGCCCGCCGTGCAGAAGTACCGCCAGCCTCCCGCCGCCATCTTGGCCCGCCCCGCCGTCCTCAGCGCGGGCTGGGGGCCGGGCGGGACCGGCCCTCCTCCGCGGGGCCCCTCCCCGGGGGCAGCTCTACCGCGGTGAGCCCGCCCTGGCAGCGGGCTGGCGGGGCAGGGCGGAAGGCAGGACTGCCGCCTGCGTCGGTACCAGACAAAGGTACTTGAAAGCACCTGGTCCGGAGTCTGTTTGCACACTCGGGGGGACAAAGCTTCACCTGTCCCCACGGGACGGCTTCACCGCTAAATGCCGTCATCACCGTGGCGGGAGGTGACGCCCTGAGGGACCATCAGTGCAGGCGGCGAGATCAATTACTGCAGCGCAGCTCTCACTCGTCCTGTTCCAGCAGAAGACCGCGCCACCGCTCCTGAGAGGGCTGATGAGGGAGAGGAGCTTTGCTGTGGCGCAGAATTGGTGTCTGCATCCACACCATGCAGGCAATCTGTAGACACCCCCCGTGAGTGATTCAGCACCCACGGCACCGGAGGAAGCACCAGCAGGGCAGCTGCGAGCCAGCAGCTCCCCCCCCCCCGACAGGCGACCTGCTCTGCTGCAGGATGTGCAGGAACTTCTATTCTCCAGACTACTCTGCTGTATGGGGCGATGTTGCCTGGAGAGAATGTGCTCTGTGTTCTGAGAAATCAGCTGAGGCTAATTACCGGGGGGCGGGGATGGTTGTAAGGGAGGAAGCAAAAGAAAAGGTCAGAGTTATGCTGTCATTGAATTGTCACTACATTGTTGCTACCTAGATGAATGACCTGCTGCGGCTATGGACTATGCAGGCTTCTCCTACACACTTCTTTGTAGGTTTTCTAGCAAGCTGATCAGCTCACTTCCAAATATAACTCTTTGAAAGAGGTCGTCGGTAAGCTTTTTCTCCCCACATGGAGCAGACGGTTTCAGAGAAAGTTTCAAGGTCATCTTGATAAATACAGCGCCGGAGAAAAGGCAGACTTGTGCTTAATGAGCAGCTTTTGGAGCTGTGGGGCTGAATTAAACCGTAGCGGACAGAGCTGGAGTGGGAAGACATGGAAAGAAGTGTCATCACTGAAAGCATTAACGTACAGGGAGGAAAAACGTAGTATGCCCCTCCTACATTTGTAGGAAAAATAACTGTCTCTATATAGTTTGACGGAAGTAATCAGTGTTTTGCCGGAGTCCTACTTCTGTTGCAAAGTACCACCTATGGTGCCGTGAAGAAAGAAAGAAGAGCAGCTTTTCTTTGCTAAGCGGGTCTTGAGCTTATTATTCTTGTAAGCTTAGTCTGAGAAGAGGGATTTTGTTCTTAGCGTATTTAGCATCTTTGTTTTTACCTCTCCCCTCCAAGAGATAATTCATTCTGCAGGACCATAGTCTGTGATTCTGATAAGAAATTCTGCCGGTACGGGCTCGATCACGAGCCCGCCTGTATGTTGCATCTCTTCCTTGGTGACCTGAGGTGTCATGGGCCCACCGAGCTAGAAATGATTCACCCTTATGTTGCCAGTCCAGATCCACCTGAGCCACTTCAATCTTAGCAGCCTGATCCACCTGCTGGTTGTTTTGATGTTCTTCAGTGGCCCGACTCTTGGGTATGTGAGCATCTACGTGACGGACTTTTACAGCCAGGTTCTCCACCCGGGCAGCAATACCTTGCCACAGTGCGGCAGCCCAGATGGGTTTGCCTCTGCACTGCCAATTGCTCCGCTTCCATTGCTGCGACCACCCCCACAGGGCATTTGCCACCATCCGTGAATCAGTGGTGTGAGCACCACACAGCCACTTGCTCGCTCCTCCCACACCCCCGTGGGATGGGGGAAAGAAAGTATTTCTGTCCTATACTAAAAGGCAACACTTATCCCTTCTTTCAGTAAGTGGACTTACTCCAACACTGACAAAGAATGTGACCCGAGTAGCTGAGATTTACAAGAAATCTGTGTACTGAACAGTTAAGTGACACAGCATATACGTCTGGGTCCACTCTGCCTAAAGGAAAATGACTCATCAGTAAAATGCATATACGGGGTCCAGAGCTGGACTTCAGTTTCGTTAATTTTTTGTGGTGTGGGGTGCGGTGTTACACATACACATATATGTACAGTGCCAGCAGAACGCAAGCTGGTAAGACACCTATTTAGAACATTTTAAAAGCCGTTTTCAGCACTAAAGAAGCATCGAAAACATATCTGGGTGAAAGATACCGCAAAATTGATTATTATCAATTAGAACTAGAGTTGTTAGTATATAAATAAAATAAATATTAACAAATATTAATTTTATAAATAGAACTCGAACGGGGGCTTCACGTTTCTGAGCACCCACCGTGTGCAAACCGGAGGGGATGACTCGAGGGCAGGAGTCAGTGCCGTACCTTTATTTCTAGAAACTACAAGTGGGGGTTGTTTCTTAAGCAGTAGAAACAGTCGCTCTCCAGATTTCAGTTTCCTCAGCTCGCCCGGCTCCGCCTCTGTGCTGAAGAAGACTTTTCCTGAGACGCAGTCCACCTCAGGGGAAAAACAGAAACCAAACCAAAGCAGAAAGGTGTTTTGGGTGAGCACTTCCAGCAGCCCCTCACACCCGCTCGCCCCTTCGCAGGGAGGAGGGCAGCGCAGACCTCAGCTCACCGGGGGTGGCGAGGGGACACGGCCTGACCGAGTGGCAGATGTCCCTGCCCACGGCAGGGGCGGCGCCAGGCGGTCCTTAGGGGTCCTTCCGACCCAGACCCAGACCCAGACCCAGACCCAGACCCAGACCAGACCCAGACCCGTGGGGCCCCACGCAGGTGGCGGCACAGCCCACACCGCTGCCGCCCGGCTCCAGGGCGCGAAGCGAACGAGACCGCGTTCCCCGCCGATCCGCGCCGATCCGCACCGGACCGCACCGCCCCGCCCCGGGCGGGCACCGGCGCCGGCTCCCCCCTCACCTCTGTGGCACCGAGCCGCGCCCGCACCTCCCGCGCAAGGAAGGCCTCCAGCCCGCGGCCCGCCGTGCAGAAGTACCGCCAGCCTCCCGCCGCCATCTTGGCCCGCCCCGCCGTCCTCAGCGCGGGCTGGGGGCCGGGCGGGACCGGCCCTCCTCCGCGGGGCCCCTCCCCGGGGGCAGCTCTACCGCGGTGAGCCCGCCCTGGCAGCGGGCTGGCGGGGCAGGGCGGAAGGCAGGACTGCCGCCTGCGTCGGTACCAGACAAAGGTACTTGAAAGCACCTGGTCCGGAGTCTGTTTGCACACTCGGGGGGACAAAGCTTCACCTGTCCCCACGGGACGGCTTCACCGCTAAATGCCGTCATCACCGTGGCGGGAGGTGACGCCCTGAGGGACCATCAGTGCAGGCGGCGAGATCAATTACTGCAGCGCAGCTCTCACTCGTCCTGTTCCAGCAGAAGACCGCGCCACCGCTCCTGAGAGGGCTGATGAGGGAGAGGAGCTTTGCTGTGGCGCAGAATTGGTGTCTGCATCCACACCATGCAGGCAATCTGTAGACACCCCCCGTGAGTGATTCAGCACCCACGGCACCGGAGGAAGCACCAGCAGGGCAGCTGCGAGCCAGCAGCTCCCCCCCCCCCGACAGGCGACCTGCTCTGCTGCAGGATGTGCAGGAACTTCTATTCTCCAGACTACTCTGCTGTATGGGGCGATGTTGCCTGGAGAGAATGTGCTCTGTGTTCTGAGAAATCAGCTGAGGCTAATTACCGGGGGGCGGGGATGGTTGTAAGGGAGGAAGCAAAAGAAAAGGTCAGAGTTATGCTGTCATTGAATTGTCACTACATTGTTGCTACCTAGATGAATGACCTGCTGCGGCTATGGACTACGCAGGCTTCTCCTACACACTTCTTTGTAGGTTTTCTAGCAAGCTGATCAGCTCACTTCCAAATATAACTCTTTGAAAGAGGTCGTCGGTAAGCTTTTTCTCCCCACATGGAGCAGACGGTTTCAGAGAAAGTTTCAAGGTCATCTTGATAAATACAGCGCCGGAGAAAAGGCAGACTTGTGCTTAATGAGCAGCTTTTGGAGCTGTGGGGCTGAATTAAACCGTAGCGGACAGAGCTGGAGTGGGAAGACATGGAAAGAAGTGTCATCACTGAAAGCATTAACGTACAGGGAGGAAAAACGTAGTATGCCCCTCCTACATTTGTAGGAAAAATAACTGTCTCTATATAGTTTGACGGAAGTAATCAGTGTTTTGCCGGAGTCCTACTTCTGTTGCAAAATACCACCTATGGTGCCGTGAAGAAAGAAAGAAGAGCAGCTTTTCTTTGCTAAGCGGGTCTTGAGCTTATTATTCTTGTAAGCTTAGTCTGAGAAGAGGGATTTTGTTCTTAGCGTATTTAGCATCTTTGTTTTTACCTCTCCCCTCCAAGAGATAATTCATTCTGCAGGACCATAGTCTGTGATTCTGATAAGAAATTCTGCCGGTACGGGCTCGATCACGAGCCCGCCTGTATGTTGCATCTCTTCCTTGGTGACCTGAGGTGTCATGGGCCCACCGAGCTAGAAATGATTCACCCTTATGTTGCCAGTCCAGATCCACCTGAGCCACTTCAATCTTAGCAGCCTGATCCACCTGCTGGTTGTTTTGATGTTCTTCAGTGGCCCGACTCTTGGGTATGTGAGCATCTACGTGACGGACTTTTACAGCCAGGTTCTCCACCCGGGCAGCAATACCTTGCCACAGTGCGGCAGCCCAGATGGGTTTGCCTCTGCACTGCCAATTGCTCCGCTTCCATTGCTGCGACCACCCCCACAGGGCATTTGCCACCATCCGTGAATCAGTGGTGTGAGCACCACACAGCCACTTGCTCGCTCCTCCCACACCCCCGTGGGATGGGGGAAAGAAAGTATTTCTGTCCTATACTAAAAGGCAACACTTATCCCTTCTTTCAGTAAGTGGACTTACTCCAACACTGACAAAGAATGTGACCCGAGTAGCTGAGATTTACAAGAAATCTGTGTACTGAACAGTTAAGTGACACAGCATATACGTCTGGGTCCACTCTGCCTAAAGGAAAATGACTCATCAGTAAAATGCATATACGGGGTCCAGAGCTGGACTTCAGTTTCGTTAATTTTTTGTGGTGTGGGGTGCGGTGTTACACATACACATATATGTACAGTGCCAGCAGAACGCAAGCTGGTAAGACACCTATTTAGAACATTTTAAAAGCCGTTTTCAGCACTAAAGAAGCATCGAAAACATATCTGGGTGAAAGATACCGCAAAATTGATTATTATCAATTAGAACTAGAGTTGTTAGTATATAAATAAAATAAATATTAACAAATATTAATTTTATAAATAGAACTCGAACGGGGGCTTCACGTTTCTGAGCACCCACCGTGTGCAAACCGGAGGGGATGACTCGAGGGCAGGAGTCAGTGCCGTACCTTTATTTCTAGAAACTACAAGTGGGGGTTGTTTCTTAAGCAGTAGAAACAGTCGCTCTCCAGATTTCAGTTTCCTCAGCTCGCCCGGCTCCGCCTCTGTGCTGAAGAAGACTTTTCCTGAGACGCAGTCCACCTCAGGGGAAAAACAGAAACCAAACCAAAGCAGAAAGGTGTTTTGGGTGAGCACTTCCAGCAGCCCCTCACACCCGCTCGCCCCTTCGCAGGGAGGAGGGCAGCGCAGACCTCAGCTCACCGGGGGTGGCGAGGGGACACGGCCTGACCGACTGGCAGATGTCCCTGCCCACGGCAGGGGCGGCGCCAGGCGGTCCTTAGGGGTCCTTCCGACCCAGACCCAGACCCAGACCCAGACCCAGACCCAGACCAGACCCGACCCGTGGGGCCCCACGCAGGTGGCGGCACAGCCCACACCGCTGCCGCCCGGCTCCAGGGCGCGAAGCGAACGAGACCGCGTTCCCCGCCGATCCGCGCCGATCCGCACCGGACCGCACCGCCCCGCCCCGGGCGGGCACCGGCGCCGGCTCCCCCCTCACCTCTGTGGCACCGAGCCGCGCCCGCACCTCCCGCGCAAGGAAGGCCTCCAGCCCGCGGCCCGCCGTGCAGAAGTACCGCCAGCCTCCCGCCGCCATCTTGGCCCGCCCCGCCGTCCTCAGCGCGGGCTGGGGGCCGGGCGGGACCGGCCCTCCTCCGCGGGGCCCCTCCCCGGGGGCAGCTCTACCGCGGTGAGCCCGCCCTGGCAGCGGGCTGGCGGGGCAGGGCGGAAGGCAGGACTGCCGCCTGCGTCGGTACCAGACAAAGGTACTTGAAAGCACCTGGTCCGGAGTCTGTTTGCACACTCGGGGGGACAAAGCTTCACCTGTCCCCACGGGACGGCTTCACCGCTAAATGCCGTCATCACCGTGGCGGGAGGTGACGCCCTGAGGGACCATCAGTGCAGGCGGCGAGATCAATTACTGCAGCGCAGCTCTCACTCGTCCTGTTCCAGCAGAAGACCGCGCCACCGCTCCTGAGAGGGCTGATGAGGGAGAGGAGCTTTGCTGTGGCGCAGAATTGGTGTCTGCATCCACACCATGCAGGCAATCTGTAGACACCCCCCGTGAGTGATTCAGCACCCACGGCACCGGAGGAAGCACCAGCAGGGCAGCTGCGAGCCAGCAGCTCCCCCCCCCCCCGACAGGCGACCTGCTCTGCTGCAGGATGTGCAGGAACTTCTATTCTCCAGACTACTCTGCTGTATGGGGCGATGTTGCCTGGAGAGAATGTGCTCTGTGTTCTGAGAAATCAGCTGAGGCTAATTACCGGGGGGCGGGGATGGTTGTAAGGGAGGAAGCAAAAGAAAAGGTCAGAGTTATGCTGTCATTGAATTGTCACTACATTGTTGCTACCTAGATGAATGACCTGCTGCGGCTATGGACTACGCAGGCTTCTCCTACACACTTCTTTGTAGGTTTTCTAGCAAGCTGATCAGCTCACTTCCAAATATAACTCTCTGAAAGAGGTCGTCGGTAAGCTTTTTCTCCCCACATGGAGCAGACGGTTTCAGAGAAAGTTTCAAGGTCATCTTGATAAATACAGCGCCGGAGAAAAGGCAGACTTGTGCTTAATGAGCAGCTTTTGGAGCTGTGGGGCTGAATTAAACCGTAGCGGACAGAGCTGGAGTGGGAAGACATGGAAAGAAGTGTCATCACTGAAAGCATTAACGTACAGGGAGGAAAAACGTAGTATGCCCCTCCTACATTTGTAGGAAAAATAACTGTCTCTATATAGTTTGACGGAAGTAATCAGTGTTTTGCCGGAGTCCTACTTCTGTTGCAAAATACCACCTATGGTGCCGTGAAGAAAGAAAGAAGAGCAGCTTTTCTTTGCTAAGCGGGTCTTGAGCTTATTATTCTTGTAAGCTTAGTCTGAGAAGAGGGATTTTGTTCTTAGCGTATTTAGCATCTTTGTTTTTACCTCTCCCCTCCAAGAGATAATTCATTCTGCAGGACCATAGTCTGTGATTCTGATAAGAAATTCTGCCGGTACGGGCTCGATCACGAGCCCGCCTGTATGTTGCATCTCTTCCTTGGTGACCTGAGGTGTCATGGGCCCACCGAGCTAGAAATGATTCACCCTTATGTTGCCAGTCCAGATCCACCTGAGCCACTTCAATCTTAGCAGCCTGATCCACCTGCTGGTTGTTTTGATGTTCTTCAGTGGCCCGACTCTTGGGTATGTGAGCATCTACGTGACGGACTTTTACAGCCAGGTTCTCCACCCGGGCAGCAATACCTTGCCACAGTGCGGCAGCCCAGATGGGTTTGCCTCTGCACTGCCAATTGCTCCGCTTCCATTGCTGCGACCACCCCCACAGGGCATTTGCCACCATCCGTGAATCAGTGGTGTGAGCACCACACAGCCACTTGCTCGCTCCTCCCACACCCCCGTGGGATGGGGGAAAGAAAGTATTTCTGTCCTATACTAAAAGGCAACACTTATCCCTTCTTTCAGTAAGTGGACTTACTCCAACACTGACAAAGAATGTGACCCGAGTAGCTGAGATTTACAAGAAATCTGTGTACTGAACAGTTAAGTGACACAGCATATACGTCTGGGTCCACTCTGCCTAAAGGAAAATGACTCATCAGTAAAATGCATATACGGGGTCCAGAGCTGGACTTCAGTTTCGTTAATTTTTTGTGGTGTGGGGTGCGGTGTTACACATACACATATATGTACAGTGCCAGCAGAACGCAAGCTGGTAAGACACCTATTTAGAACATTTTAAAAGCCGTTTTCAGCACTAAAGAAGCATCGAAAACATATCTGGGTGAAAGATACCGCAAAATTGATTATTATCAATTAGAACTAGAGTTGTTAGTATATAAATAAAATAAATATTAACAAATATTAATTTTATAAATAGAACTCGAACGGGGGCTTCACGTTTCTGAGCACCCACCGTGTGCAAACCGGAGGGGATGACTCGAGGGCAGGAGTCAGTGCCGTACCTTTATTTCTAGAAACTACAAGTGGGGGTTGTTTCTTAAGCAGTAGAAACAGTCGCTCTCCAGATTTCAGTTTCCTCAGCTCGCCCGGCTCCGCCTCTGTGCTGAAGAAGACTTTTCCTGAGACGCAGTCCACCTCAGGGGAAAAACAGAAACCAAACCAAAGCAGAAAGGTGTTTTGGGTGAGCACTTCCAGCAGCCCCTCACACCCGCTCGCCCCTTCGCAGGGAGGAGGGCAGCGCAGACCTCAGCTCACCGGGGGTGGCGAGGGGACACGGCCTGACCGACTGGCAGATGTCCCTGCCCACGGCAGGGGCGGCGCCAGGCGGTCCTTAGGGGTCCTTCCGACCCAGACCCAGACCCAGACCCAGACCCAGACCCAGACCCAGACCAGACCCGACCCGTGGGGCCCCACGCAGGTGGCGGCACAGCCCACACCGCTGCCGCCCGGCTCCAGGGCGCGAAGCGAACGAGACCGCGTTCCCCGCCGATCCGCGCCGATCCGCACCGGACCGCACCGCCCCGCCCCGGGCGGGCACCGGCGCCGGCTCCCCCCTCACCTCTGTGGCACCGAGCCGCGCCCGCACCTCCCGCGCAAGGAAGGCCTCCAGCCCGCGGCCCGCCGTGCAGAAGTACCGCCAGCCTCCCGCCGCCATCTTGGCCCGCCCCGCCGTCCTCAGCGCGGGCTGGGGGCCGGGCGGGACCGGCCCTCCTCCGCGGGGCCCCTCCCCGGGGGCAGCTCTACCGCGGTGAGCCCGCCCTGGCAGCGGGCTGGCGGGGCAGGGCGGAAGGCAGGACTGCCGCCTGCGTCGGTACCAGACAAAGGTACTTGAAAGCACCTGGTCCGGAGTCTGTTTGCACACTCGGGGGGACAAAGCTTCACCTGTCCCCACGGGACGGCTTCACCGCTAAATGCCGTCATCACCGTGGCGGGAGGTGACGCCCTGAGGGACCATCAGTGCAGGCGGCGAGATCAATTACTGCAGCGCAGCTCTCACTCGTCCTGTTCCAGCAGAAGACCGCGCCACCGCTCCTGAGAGGGCTGATGAGGGAGAGGAGCTTTGCTGTGGCGCAGAATTGGTGTCTGCATCCACACCATGCAGGCAATCTGTAGACACCCCCCGTGAGTGATTCAGCACCCACGGCACCGGAGGAAGCACCAGCAGGGCAGCTGCGAGCCAGCAGCTCCCCCCCCCCCGACAGGCGACCTGCTCTGCTGCAGGATGTGCAGGAACTTCTATTCTCCAGACTACTCTGCTGTATGGGGCGATGTTGCCTGGAGAGAATGTGCTCTGTGTTCTGAGAAATCAGCTGAGGCTAATTACCGGGGGGCGGGGATGGTTGTAAGGGAGGAAGCAAAAGAAAAGGTCAGAGTTATGCTGTCATTGAATTGTCACTACATTGTTGCTACCTAGATGAATGACCTGCTGCGGCTATGGACTACGCAGGCTTCTCCTACACACTTCTTTGTAGGTTTTCTAGCAAGCTGATCAGCTCACTTCCAAATATAACTCTTTGAAAGAGGTCGTCGGTAAGCTTTTTCTCCCCACATGGAGCAGACGGTTTCAGAGAAAGTTTCAAGGTCATCTTGATAAATACAGCGCCGGAGAAAAGGCAGACTTGTGCTTAATGAGCAGCTTTTGGAGCTGTGGGGCTGAATTAAACCGTAGCGGACAGAGCTGGAGTGGGAAGACATGGAAAGAAGTGTCATCACTGAAAGCATTAACGTACAGGGAGGAAAAACGTAGTATGCCCCTCCTACATTTGTAGGAAAAATAACTGTCTCTATATAGTTTGACGGAAGTAATCAGTGTTTTGCCGGAGTCCTACTTCTGTTGCAAAATACCACCTATGGTGCCGTGAAGAAAGAAAGAAGAGCAGCTTTTCTTTGCTAAGCGGGTCTTGAGCTTATTATTCTTGTAAGCTTAGTCTGAGAAGAGGGATTTTGTTCTTAGCGTATTTAGCATCTTTGTTTTTACCTCTCCCCTCCAAGAGATAATTCATTCTGCAGGACCATAGTCTGTGATTCTGATAAGAAATTCTGCCGGTACGGGCTCGATCACGAGCCCGCCTGTATGTTGCATCTCTTCCTTGGTGACCTGAGGTGTCATGGGCCCACCGAGCTAGAAATGATTCACCCTTATGTTGCCAGTCCAGATCCACCTGAGCCACTTCAATCTTAGCAGCCTGATCCACCTGCTGGTTGTTTTGATGTTCTTCAGTGGCCCGACTCTTGGGTATGTGAGCATCTACGTGACGGACTTTTACAGCCAGGTTCTCCACCCGGGCAGCAATACCTTGCCACAGTGCGGCAGCCCAGATGGGTTTGCCTCTGCACTGCCAATTGCTCCGCTTCCATTGCTGCGACCACCCCCACAGGGCATTTGCCACCATCCGTGAATCAGTGGTGTGAGCACCACACAGCCACTTGCTCGCTCCTCCCACACCCCCGTGGGATGGGGGAAAGAAAGTATTTCTGTCCTATACTAAAAGGCAACACTTATCCCTTCTTTCAGTAAGTGGACTTACTCCAACACTGACAAAGAATGTGACCCGAGTAGCTGAGATTTACAAGAAATCTGTGTACTGAACAGTTAAGTGACACAGCATATACGTCTGGGTCCACTCTGCCTAAAGGAAAATGACTCATCAGTAAAATGCATATACGGGGTCCAGAGCTGGACTTCAGTTTCGTTAATTTTTTGTGGTGTGGGGTGCGGTGTTACACATACACATATATGTACAGTGCCAGCAGAACGCAAGCTGGTAAGACACCTATTTAGAACATTTTAAAAGCCGTTTTCAGCACTAAAGAAGCATCGAAAACATATCTGGGTGAAAGATACCGCAAAATTGATTATTATCAATTAGAACTAGAGTTGTTAGTATATAAATAAAATAAATATTAACAAATATTAATTTTATAAATAGAACTCGAACGGGGGCTTCACGTTTCTGAGCACCCACCGTGTGCAAACCGGAGGGGATGACTCGAGGGCAGGAGTCAGTGCCGTACCTTTATTTCTAGAAACTACAAGTGGGGGTTGTTTCTTAAGCAGTAGAAACAGTCGCTCTCCAGATTTCAGTTTCCTCAGCTCGCCCGGCTCCGCCTCTGTGCTGAAGAAGACTTTTCCTGAGACGCAGTCCACCTCAGGGGAAAAACAGAAACCAAACCAAAGCAGAAAGGTGTTTTGGGTGAGCACTTCCAGCAGCCCCTCACACCCGCTCGCCCCTTCGCAGGGAGGAGGGCAGCGCAGACCTCAGCTCACCGGGGGTGGCGAGGGGACACGGCCTGACCGAGTGGCAGATGTCCCTGCCCACGGCAGGGGCGGCGCCAGGCGGTCCTTAGGGGTCCTTCCGACCCAGACCCAGACCCAGACCCAGACCCAGACCCAGACCCGACCCGTGGGGCCCCACGCAGGTGGCGGCACAGCCCACACCGCTGCCGCCCGGCTCCAGGGCGCGAAGCGAACGAGACCGCGTTCCCCGCCGATCCGCGCCGATCCGCACCGGACCGCACCGCCCCGCCCCGGGCGGGCACCGGCGCCGGCTCCCCCCTCACCTCTGTGGCACCGAGCCGCGCCCGCACCTCCCGCGCAAGGAAGGCCTCCAGCCCGCGGCCCGCCGTGCAGAAGTACCGCCAGCCTCCCGCCGCCATCTTGGCCCGCCCCGCCGTCCTCAGCGCGGGCTGGGGGCCGGGCGGGACCGGCCCTCCTCCGCGGGGCCCCTCCCCGGGGGCAGCTCTACCGCGGTGAGCCCGCCCTGGCAGCGGGCTGGCGGGGCAGGGCGGAAGGCAGGACTGCCGCCTGCGTCGGTACCAGACAAAGGTACTTGAAAGCACCTGGTCCGGAGTCTGTTTGCACACTCGGGGGGACAAAGCTTCACCTGTCCCCACGGGACGGCTTCACCGCTAAATGCCGTCATCACCGTGGCGGGAGGTGACGCCCTGAGGGACCATCAGTGCAGGCGGCGAGATCAATTACTGCAGCGCAGCTCTCACTCGTCCTGTTCCAGCAGAAGACCGCGCCACCGCTCCTGAGAGGGCTGATGAGGGAGAGGAGCTTTGCTGTGGCGCAGAATTGGTGTCTGCATCCACACCATGCAGGCAATCTGTAGACACCCCCCGTGAGTGATTCAGCACCCACGGCACCGGAGGAAGCACCAGCAGGGCAGCTGCGAGCCAGCAGCTCCCCCCCCCCCCGACAGGCGACCTGCTCTGCTGCAGGATGTGCAGGAACTTCTATTCTCCAGACTACTCTGCTGTATGGGGCGATGTTGCCTGGAGAGAATGTGCTCTGTGTTCTGAGAAATCAGCTGAGGCTAATTACCGGGGGGCGGGGATGGTTGTAAGGGAGGAAGCAAAAGAAAAGGTCAGAGTTATGCTGTCATTGAATTGTCACTACATTGTTGCTACCTAGATGAATGACCTGCTGCGGCTATGGACTACGCAGGCTTCTCCTACACACTTCTTTGTAGGTTTTCTAGCAAGCTGATCAGCTCACTTCCAAATATAACTCTCTGAAAGAGGTCGTCGGTAAGCTTTTTCTCCCCACATGGAGCAGACGGTTTCAGAGAAAGTTTCAAGGTCATCTTGATAAATACAGCGCCGGAGAAAAGGCAGACTTGTGCTTAATGAGCAGCTTTTGGAGCTGTGGGGCTGAATTAAACCGTAGCGGACAGAGCTGGAGTGGGAAGACATGGAAAGAAGTGTCATCACTGAAAGCATTAACGTACAGGGAGGAAAAACGTAGTATGCCCCTCCTACATTTGTAGGAAAAATAACTGTCTCTATATAGTTTGACGGAAGTAATCAGTGTTTTGCCGGAGTCCTACTTCTGTTGCAAAATACCACCTATGGTGCCGTGAAGAAAGAAAGAAGAGCAGCTTTTCTTTGCTAAGCGGGTCTTGAGCTTATTATTCTTGTAAGCTTAGTCTGAGAAGAGGGATTTTGTTCTTAGCGTATTTAGCATCTTTGTTTTTACCTCTCCCCTCCAAGAGATAATTCATTCTGCAGGACCATAGTCTGTGATTCTGATAAGAAATTCTGCCGGTACGGGCTCGATCACGAGCCCGCCTGTATGTTGCATCTCTTCCTTGGTGACCTGAGGTGTCATGGGCCCACCGAGCTAGAAATGATTCACCCTTATGTTGCCAGTCCAGATCCACCTGAGCCACTTCAATCTTAGCAGCCTGATCCACCTGCTGGTTGTTTTGATGTTCTTCAGTGGCCCGACTCTTGGGTATGTGAGCATCTACGTGACGGACTTTTACAGCCAGGTTCTCCACCCGGGCAGCAATACCTTGCCACAGTGCGGCAGCCCAGATGGGTTTGCCTCTGCACTGCCAATTGCTCCGCTTCCATTGCTGCGACCACCCCCACAGGGCATTTGCCACCATCCGTGAATCAGTGGTGTGAGCACCACACAGCCACTTGCTCGCTCCTCCCACACCCCCGTGGGATGGGGGAAAGAAAGTATTTCTGTCCTATACTAAAAGGCAACACTTATCCCTTCTTTCAGTAAGTGGACTTACTCCAACACTGACAAAGAATGTGACCCGAGTAGCTGAGATTTACAAGAAATCTGTGTACTGAACAGTTAAGTGACACAGCATATACGTCTGGGTCCACTCTGCCTAAAGGAAAATGACTCATCAGTAAAATGCATATACGGGGTCCAGAGCTGGACTTCAGTTTCGTTAATTTTTTGTGGTGTGGGGTGCGGTGTTACACATACACATATATGTACAGTGCCAGCAGAACGCAAGCTGGTAAGACACCTATTTAGAACATTTTAAAAGCCGTTTTCAGCACTAAAGAAGCATCGAAAACATATCTGGGTGAAAGATACCGCAAAATTGATTATTATCAATTAGAACTAGAGTTGTTAGTATATAAATAAAATAAATATTAACAAATATTAATTTTATAAATAGAACTCGAACGGGGGCTTCACGTTTCTGAGCACCCACCGTGTGCAAACCGGAGGGGATGACTCGAGGGCAGGAGTCAGTGCCGTACCTTTATTTCTAGAAACTACAAGTGGGGGTTGTTTCTTAAGCAGTAGAAACAGTCGCTCTCCAGATTTCAGTTTCCTCAGCTCGCCCGGCTCCGCCTCTGTGCTGAAGAAGACTTTTCCTGAGACGCAGTCCACCTCAGGGGAAAAACAGAAACCAAACCAAAGCAGAAAGGTGTTTTGGGTGAGCACTTCCAGCAGCCCCTCACACCCGCTCGCCCCTTCGCAGGGAGGAGGGCAGCGCAGACCTCAGCTCACCGGGGGTGGCGAGGGGACACGGCCTGACCGAGTGGCAGATGTCCCTGCCCACGGCAGGGGCGGCGCCAGGCGGTCCTTAGGGGTCCTTCCGACCCAGACCCAGACCCAGACCCAGACCCAGACCCAGACCCGACCCGTGGGGCCCCACGCAGGTGGCGGCACAGCCCACACCGCTGCCGCCCGGCTCCAGGGCGCGAAGCGAACGAGACCGCGTTCCCCGCCGATCCGCGCCGATCCGCACCGGACCGCACCGCCCCGCCCCGGGCGGGCACCGGCGCCGGCTCCCCCCTCACCTCTGTGGCACCGAGCCGCGCCCGCACCTCCCGCGCAAGGAAGGCCTCCAGCCCGCGGCCCGCCGTGCAGAAGTACCGCCAGCCTCCCGCCGCCATCTTGGCCCGCCCCGCCGTCCTCAGCGCGGGCTGGGGGCCGGGCGGGACCGGCCCTCCTCCGCGGGGCCCCTCCCCGGGGGCAGCTCTACCGCGGTGAGCCCGCCCTGGCAGCGGGCTGGCGGGGCAGGGCGGAAGGCAGGACTGCCGCCTGCGTCGGTACCAGACAAAGGTACTTGAAAGCACCTGGTCCGGAGTCTGTTTGCACACTCGGGGGGACAAAGCTTCACCTGTCCCCACGGGACGGCTTCACCGCTAAATGCCGTCATCACCGTGGCGGGAGGTGACGCCCTGAGGGACCATCAGTGCAGGCGGCGAGATCAATTACTGCAGCGCAGCTCTCACTCGTCCTGTTCCAGCAGAAGACCGCGCCACCGCTCCTGAGAGGGCTGATGAGGGAGAGGAGCTTTGCTGTGGCGCAGAATTGGTGTCTGCATCCACACCATGCAGGCAATCTGTAGACACCCCCCGTGAGTGATTCAGCACCCACGGCACCGGAGGAAGCACCAGCAGGGCAGCTGCGAGCCAGCAGCTCCCCCCCCCCCCGACAGGCGACCTGCTCTGCTGCAGGATGTGCAGGAACTTCTATTCTCCAGACTACTCTGCTGTATGGGGCGATGTTGCCTGGAGAGAATGTGCTCTGTGTTCTGAGAAATCAGCTGAGGCTAATTACCGGGGGGCGGGGATGGTTGTAAGGGAGGAAGCAAAAGAAAAGGTCAGAGTTATGCTGTCATTGAATTGTCACTACATTGTTGCTACCTAGATGAATGACCTGCTGCGGCTATGGACTACGCAGGCTTCTCCTACACACTTCTTTGTAGGTTTTCTAGCAAGCTGATCAGCTCACTTCCAAATATAACTCTCTGAAAGAGGTCGTCGGTAAGCTTTTTCTCCCCACATGGAGCAGACGGTTTCAGAGAAAGTTTCAAGGTCATCTTGATAAATACAGCGCCGGAGAAAAGGCAGACTTGTGCTTAATGAGCAGCTTTTGGAGCTGTGGGGCTGAATTAAACCGTAGCGGACAGAGCTGGAGTGGGAAGACATGGAAAGAAGTGTCATCACTGAAAGCATTAACGTACAGGGAGGAAAAACGTAGTATGCCCCTCCTACATTTGTAGGAAAAATAACTGTCTCTATATAGTTTGACGGAAGTAATCAGTGTTTTGCCGGAGTCCTACTTCTGTTGCAAAATACCACCTATGGTGCCGTGAAGAAAGAAAGAAGAGCAGCTTTTCTTTGCTAAGCGGGTCTTGAGCTTATTATTCTTGTAAGCTTAGTCTGAGAAGAGGGATTTTGTTCTTAGCGTATTTAGCATCTTTGTTTTTACCTCTCCCCTCCAAGAGATAATTCATTCTGCAGGACCATAGTCTGTGATTCTGATAAGAAATTCTGCCGGTACGGGCTCGATCACGAGCCCGCCTGTATGTTGCATCTCTTCCTTGGTGACCTGAGGTGTCATGGGCCCACCGAGCTAGAAATGATTCACCCTTATGTTGCCAGTCCAGATCCACCTGAGCCACTTCAATCTTAGCAGCCTGATCCACCTGCTGGTTGTTTTGATGTTCTTCAGTGGCCCGACTCTTGGGTATGTGAGCATCTACGTGACGGACTTTTACAGCCAGGTTCTCCACCCGGGCAGCAATACCTTGCCACAGTGCGGCAGCCCAGATGGGTTTGCCTCTGCACTGCCAATTGCTCCGCTTCCATTGCTGCGACCACCCCCACAGGGCATTTGCCACCATCCGTGAATCAGTGGTGTGAGCACCACACAGCCACTTGCTCGCTCCTCCCACACCCCCGTGGGATGGGGGAAAGAAAGTATTTCTGTCCTATACTAAAAGGCAACACTTATCCCTTCTTTCAGTAAGTGGACTTACTCCAACACTGACAAAGAATGTGACCCGAGTAGCTGAGATTTACAAGAAATCTGTGTACTGAACAGTTAAGTGACACAGCATATACGTCTGGGTCCACTCTGCCTAAAGGAAAATGACTCATCAGTAAAATGCATATACGGGGTCCAGAGCTGGACTTCAGTTTCGTTAATTTTTTGTGGTGTGGGGTGCGGTGTTACACATACACATATATGTACAGTGCCAGCAGAACGCAAGCTGGTAAGACACCTATTTAGAACATTTTAAAAGCCGTTTTCAGCACTAAAGAAGCATCGAAAACATATCTGGGTGAAAGATACCGCAAAATTGATTATTATCAATTAGAACTAGAGTTGTTAGTATATAAATAAAATAAATATTAACAAATATTAATTTTATAAATAGAACTCGAACGGGGGCTTCACGTTTCTGAGCACCCACCGTGTGCAAACCGGAGGGGATGACTCGAGGGCAGGAGTCAGTGCCGTACCTTTATTTCTAGAAACTACAAGTGGGGGTTGTTTCTTAAGCAGTAGAAACAGTCGCTCTCCAGATTTCAGTTTCCTCAGCTCGCCCGGCTCCGCCTCTGTGCTGAAGAAGACTTTTCCTGAGACGCAGTCCACCTCAGGGGAAAAACAGAAACCAAACCAAAGCAGAAAGGTGTTTTGGGTGAGCACTTCCAGCAGCCCCTCACACCCGCTCGCCCCTTCGCAGGGAGGAGGGCAGCGCAGACCTCAGCTCACCGGGGGTGGCGAGGGGACACGGCCTGACCGACTGGCAGATGTCCCTGCCCACGGCAGGGGCGGCGCCAGGCGGTCCTTAGGGGTCCTTCCGACCCAGACCCAGACCCAGACCCAGACCCAGACCCAGACCAGACCCAGACCCGTGGGGCCCCACGCAGGTGGCGGCACAGCCCACACCGCTGCCGCCCGGCTCCAGGGCGCGAAGCGAACGAGACCGCGTTCCCCGCCGATCCGCGCCGATCCGCACCGGACCGCACCGCCCCGCCCCGGGCGGGCACCGGCGCCGGCTCCCCCCTCACCTCTGTGGCACCGAGCCGCGCCCGCACCTCCCGCGCAAGGAAGGCCTCCAGCCCGCGGCCCGCCGTGCAGAAGTACCGCCAGCCTCCCGCCGCCATCTTGGCCCGCCCCGCCGTCCTCAGCGCGGGCTGGGGGCCGGGCGGGACCGGCCCTCCTCCGCGGGGCCCCTCCCCGGGGGCAGCTCTACCGCGGTGAGCCCGCCCTGGCAGCGGGCTGGCGGGGCAGGGCGGAAGGCAGGACTGCCGCCTGCGTCGGTACCAGACAAAGGTACTTGAAAGCACCTGGTCCGGAGTCTGTTTGCACACTCGGGGGGACAAAGCTTCACCTGTCCCCACGGGACGGCTTCACCGCTAAATGCCGTCATCACCGTGGCGGGAGGTGACGCCCTGAGGGACCATCAGTGCAGGCGGCGAGATCAATTACTGCAGCGCAGCTCTCACTCGTCCTGTTCCAGCAGAAGACCGCGCCACCGCTCCTGAGAGGGCTGATGAGGGAGAGGAGCTTTGCTGTGGCGCAGAATTGGTGTCTGCATCCACACCATGCAGGCAATCTGTAGACACCCCCCGTGAGTGATTCAGCACCCACGGCACCGGAGGAAGCACCAGCAGGGCAGCTGCGAGCCAGCAGCTCCCCCCCCCCCGACAGGCGACCTGCTCTGCTGCAGGATGTGCAGGAACTTCTATTCTCCAGACTACTCTGCTGTATGGGGCGATGTTGCCTGGAGAGAATGTGCTCTGTGTTCTGAGAAATCAGCTGAGGCTAATTACCGGGGGGCGGGGATGGTTGTAAGGGAGGAAGCAAAAGAAAAGGTCAGAGTTATGCTGTCATTGAATTGTCACTACATTGTTGCTACCTAGATGAATGACCTGCTGCGGCTATGGACTACGCAGGCTTCTCCTACACACTTCTTTGTAGGTTTTCTAGCAAGCTGATCAGCTCACTTCCAAATATAACTCTCTGAAAGAGGTCGTCGGTAAGCTTTTTCTCCCCACATGGAGCAGACGGTTTCAGAGAAAGTTTCAAGGTCATCTTGATAAATACAGCGCCGGAGAAAAGGCAGACTTGTGCTTAATGAGCAGCTTTTGGAGCTGTGGGGCTGAATTAAACCGTAGCGGACAGAGCTGGAGTGGGAAGACATGGAAAGAAGTGTCATCACTGAAAGCATTAACGTACAGGGAGGAAAAACGTAGTATGCCCCTCCTACATTTGTAGGAAAAATAACTGTCTCTATATAGTTTGACGGAAGTAATCAGTGTTTTGCCGGAGTCCTACTTCTGTTGCAAAATACCACCTATGGTGCCGTGAAGAAAGAAAGAAGAGCAGCTTTTCTTTGCTAAGCGGGTCTTGAGCTTATTATTCTTGTAAGCTTAGTCTGAGAAGAGGGATTTTGTTCTTAGCGTATTTAGCATCTTTGTTTTTACCTCTCCCCTCCAAGAGATAATTCATTCTGCAGGACCATAGTCTGTGATTCTGATAAGAAATTCTGCCGGTACGGGCTCGATCACGAGCCCGCCTGTATGTTGCATCTCTTCCTTGGTGACCTGAGGTGTCATGGGCCCACCGAGCTAGAAATGATTCACCCTTATGTTGCCAGTCCAGATCCACCTGAGCCACTTCAATCTTAGCAGCCTGATCCACCTGCTGGTTGTTTTGATGTTCTTCAGTGGCCCGACTCTTGGGTATGTGAGCATCTACGTGACGGACTTTTACAGCCAGGTTCTCCACCCGGGCAGCAATACCTTGCCACAGTGCGGCAGCCCAGATGGGTTTGCCTCTGCACTGCCAATTGCTCCGCTTCCATTGCTGCGACCACCCCCACAGGGCATTTGCCACCATCCGTGAATCAGTGGTGTGAGCACCACACAGCCACTTGCTCGCTCCTCCCACACCCCCGTGGGATGGGGGAAAGAAAGTATTTCTGTCCTATACTAAAAGGCAACACTTATCCCTTCTTTCAGTAAGTGGACTTACTCCAACACTGACAAAGAATGTGACCCGAGTAGCTGAGATTTACAAGAAATCTGTGTACTGAACAGTTAAGTGACACAGCATATACGTCTGGGTCCACTCTGCCTAAAGGAAAATGACTCATCAGTAAAATGCATATACGGGGTCCAGAGCTGGACTTCAGTTTCGTTAATTTTTTGTGGTGTGGGGTGCGGTGTTACACATACACATATATGTACAGTGCCAGCAGAACGCAAGCTGGTAAGACACCTATTTAGAACATTTTAAAAGCCGTTTTCAGCACTAAAGAAGCATCGAAAACATATCTGGGTGAAAGATACCGCAAAATTGATTATTATCAATTAGAACTAGAGTTGTTAGTATATAAATAAAATAAATATTAACAAATATTAATTTTATAAATAGAACTCGAACGGGGGCTTCACGTTTCTGAGCACCCACCGTGTGCAAACCGGAGGGGATGACTCGAGGGCAGGAGTCAGTGCCGTACCTTTATTTCTAGAAACTACAAGTGGGGGTTGTTTCTTAAGCAGTAGAAACAGTCGCTCTCCAGATTTCAGTTTCCTCAGCTCGCCCGGCTCCGCCTCTGTGCTGAAGAAGACTTTTCCTGAGACGCAGTCCACCTCAGGGGAAAAACAGAAACCAAACCAAAGCAGAAAGGTGTTTTGGGTGAGCACTTCCAGCAGCCCCTCACACCCGCTCGCCCCTTCGCAGGGAGGAGGGCAGCGCAGACCTCAGCTCACCGGGGGTGGCGAGGGGACACGGCCTGACCGAGTGGCAGATGTCCCTGCCCACGGCAGGGGCGGCGCCAGGCGGTCCTTAGGGGTCCTTCCGACCCAGACCCAGACCCAGACCCAGACCCAGACCAGACCCGACCCGTGGGGCCCCACGCAGGTGGCGGCACAGCCCACACCGCTGCCGCCCGGCTCCAGGGCGCGAAGCGAACGAGACCGCGTTCCCCGCCGATCCGCGCCGATCCGCACCGGACCGCACCGCCCCGCCCCGGGCGGGCACCGGCGCCGGCTCCCCCCTCACCTCTGTGGCACCGAGCCGCGCCCGCACCTCCCGCGCAAGGAAGGCCTCCAGCCCGCGGCCCGCCGTGCAGAAGTACCGCCAGCCTCCCGCCGCCATCTTGGCCCGCCCCGCCGTCCTCAGCGCGGGCTGGGGGCCGGGCGGGACCGGCCCTCCTCCGCGGGGCCCCTCCCCGGGGGCAGCTCTACCGCGGTGAGCCCGCCCTGGCAGCGGGCTGGCGGGGCAGGGCGGAAGGCAGGACTGCCGCCTGCGTCGGTACCAGACAAAGGTACTTGAAAGCACCTGGTCCGGAGTCTGTTTGCACACTCGGGGGGACAAAGCTTCACCTGTCCCCACGGGACGGCTTCACCGCTAAATGCCGTCATCACCGTGGCGGGAGGTGACGCCCTGAGGGACCATCAGTGCAGGCGGCGAGATCAATTACTGCAGCGCAGCTCTCACTCGTCCTGTTCCAGCAGAAGACCGCGCCACCGCTCCTGAGAGGGCTGATGAGGGAGAGGAGCTTTGCTGTGGCGCAGAATTGGTGTCTGCATCCACACCATGCAGGCAATCTGTAGACACCCCCCGTGAGTGATTCAGCACCCACGGCACCGGAGGAAGCACCAGCAGGGCAGCTGCGAGCCAGCAGCTCCCCCCCCCCCCGACAGGCGACCTGCTCTGCTGCAGGATGTGCAGGAACTTCTATTCTCCAGACTACTCTGCTGTATGGGGCGATGTTGCCTGGAGAGAATGTGCTCTGTGTTCTGAGAAATCAGCTGAGGCTAATTACCGGGGGGCGGGGATGGTTGTAAGGGAGGAAGCAAAAGAAAAGGTCAGAGTTATGCTGTCATTGAATTGTCACTACATTGTTGCTACCTAGATGAATGACCTGCTGCGGCTATGGACTACGCAGGCTTCTCCTACACACTTCTTTGTAGGTTTTCTAGCAAGCTGATCAGCTCACTTCCAAATATAACTCTCTGAAAGAGGTCGTCGGTAAGCTTTTTCTCCCCACATGGAGCAGACGGTTTCAGAGAAAGTTTCAAGGTCATCTTGATAAATACAGCGCCGGAGAAAAGGCAGACTTGTGCTTAATGAGCAGCTTTTGGAGCTGTGGGGCTGAATTAAACCGTAGCGGACAGAGCTGGAGTGGGAAGACATGGAAAGAAGTGTCATCACTGAAAGCATTAACGTACAGGGAGGAAAAACGTAGTATGCCCCTCCTACATTTGTAGGAAAAATAACTGTCTCTATATAGTTTGACGGAAGTAATCAGTGTTTTGCCGGAGTCCTACTTCTGTTGCAAAATACCACCTATGGTGCCGTGAAGAAAGAAAGAAGAGCAGCTTTTCTTTGCTAAGCGGGTCTTGAGCTTATTATTCTTGTAAGCTTAGTCTGAGAAGAGGGATTTTGTTCTTAGCGTATTTAGCATCTTTGTTTTTACCTCTCCCCTCCAAGAGATAATTCATTCTGCAGGACCATAGTCTGTGATTCTGATAAGAAATTCTGCCGGTACGGGCTCGATCACGAGCCCGCCTGTATGTTGCATCTCTTCCTTGGTGACCTGAGGTGTCATGGGCCCACCGAGCTAGAAATGATTCACCCTTATGTTGCCAGTCCAGATCCACCTGAGCCACTTCAATCTTAGCAGCCTGATCCACCTGCTGGTTGTTTTGATGTTCTTCAGTGGCCCGACTCTTGGGTATGTGAGCATCTACGTGACGGACTTTTACAGCCAGGTTCTCCACCCGGGCAGCAATACCTTGCCACAGTGCGGCAGCCCAGATGGGTTTGCCTCTGCACTGCCAATTGCTCCGCTTCCATTGCTGCGACCACCCCCACAGGGCATTTGCCACCATCCGTGAATCAGTGGTGTGAGCACCACACAGCCACTTGCTCGCTCCTCCCACACCCCCGTGGGATGGGGGAAAGAAAGTATTTCTGTCCTATACTAAAAGGCAACACTTATCCCTTCTTTCAGTAAGTGGACTTACTCCAACACTGACAAAGAATGTGACCCGAGTAGCTGAGATTTACAAGAAATCTGTGTACTGAACAGTTAAGTGACACAGCATATACGTCTGGGTCCACTCTGCCTAAAGGAAAATGACTCATCAGTAAAATGCATATACGGGGTCCAGAGCTGGACTTCAGTTTCGTTAATTTTTTGTGGTGTGGGGTGCGGTGTTACACATACACATATATGTACAGTGCCAGCAGAACGCAAGCTGGTAAGACACCTATTTAGAACATTTTAAAAGCCGTTTTCAGCACTAAAGAAGCATCGAAAACATATCTGGGTGAAAGATACCGCAAAATTGATTATTATCAATTAGAACTAGAGTTGTTAGTATATAAATAAAATAAATATTAACAAATATTAATTTTATAAATAGAACTCGAACGGGGGCTTCACGTTTCTGAGCACCCACCGTGTGCAAACCGGAGGGGATGACTCGAGGGCAGGAGTCAGTGCCGTACCTTTATTTCTAGAAACTACAAGTGGGGGTTGTTTCTTAAGCAGTAGAAACAGTCGCTCTCCAGATTTCAGTTTCCTCAGCTCGCCCGGCTCCGCCTCTGTGCTGAAGAAGACTTTTCCTGAGACGCAGTCCACCTCAGGGGAAAAACAGAAACCAAACCAAAGCAGAAAGGTGTTTTGGGTGAGCACTTCCAGCAGCCCCTCACACCCGCTCGCCCCTTCGCAGGGAGGAGGGCAGCGCAGACCTCAGCTCACCGGGGGTGGCGAGGGGACACGGCCTGACCGAGTGGCAGATGTCCCTGCCCACGGCAGGGGCGGCGCCAGGCGGTCCTTAGGGGTCCTTCCGACCCAGACCCAGACCCAGACCCAGACCCAGACCAGACCCGACCCGTGGGGCCCCACGCAGGTGGCGGCACAGCCCACACCGCTGCCGCCCGGCTCCAGGGCGCGAAGCGAACGAGACCGCGTTCCCCGCCGATCCGCGCCGATCCGCACCGGACCGCACCGCCCCGCCCCGGGCGGGCACCGGCGCCGGCTCCCCCCTCACCTCTGTGGCACCGAGCCGCGCCCGCACCTCCCGCGCAAGGAAGGCCTCCAGCCCGCGGCCCGCCGTGCAGAAGTACCGCCAGCCTCCCGCCGCCATCTTGGCCCGCCCCGCCGTCCTCAGCGCGGGCTGGGGGCCGGGCGGGACCGGCCCTCCTCCGCGGGGCCCCTCCCCGGGGGCAGCTCTACCGCGGTGAGCCCGCCCTGGCAGCGGGCTGGCGGGGCAGGGCGGAAGGCAGGACTGCCGCCTGCGTCGGTACCAGACAAAGGTACTTGAAAGCACCTGGTCCGGAGTCTGTTTGCACACTCGGGGGGACAAAGCTTCACCTGTCCCCACGGGACGGCTTCACCGCTAAATGCCGTCATCACCGTGGCGGGAGGTGACGCCCTGAGGGACCATCAGTGCAGGCGGCGAGATCAATTACTGCAGCGCAGCTCTCACTCGTCCTGTTCCAGCAGAAGACCGCGCCACCGCTCCTGAGAGGGCTGATGAGGGAGAGGAGCTTTGCTGTGGCGCAGAATTGGTGTCTGCATCCACACCATGCAGGCAATCTGTAGACACCCCCCGTGAGTGATTCAGCACCCACGGCACCGGAGGAAGCACCAGCAGGGCAGCTGCGAGCCAGCAGCTCCCCCCCCCCCGACAGGCGACCTGCTCTGCTGCAGGATGTGCAGGAACTTCTATTCTCCAGACTACTCTGCTGTATGGGGCGATGTTGCCTGGAGAGAATGTGCTCTGTGTTCTGAGAAATCAGCTGAGGCTAATTACCGGGGGGCGGGGATGGTTGTAAGGGAGGAAGCAAAAGAAAAGGTCAGAGTTATGCTGTCATTGAATTGTCACTACATTGTTGCTACCTAGATGAATGACCTGCTGCGGCTATGGACTACGCAGGCTTCTCCTACACACTTCTTTGTAGGTTTTCTAGCAAGCTGATCAGCTCACTTCCAAATATAACTCTCTGAAAGAGGTCGTCGGTAAGCTTTTTCTCCCCACATGGAGCAGACGGTTTCAGAGAAAGTTTCAAGGTCATCTTGATAAATACAGCGCCGGAGAAAAGGCAGACTTGTGCTTAATGAGCAGCTTTTGGAGCTGTGGGGCTGAATTAAACCGTAGCGGACAGAGCTGGAGTGGGAAGACATGGAAAGAAGTGTCATCACTGAAAGCATTAACGTACAGGGAGGAAAAACGTAGTATGCCCCTCCTACATTTGTAGGAAAAATAACTGTCTCTATATAGTTTGACGGAAGTAATCAGTGTTTTGCCGGAGTCCTACTTCTGTTGCAAAATACCACCTATGGTGCCGTGAAGAAAGAAAGAAGAGCAGCTTTTCTTTGCTAAGCGGGTCTTGAGCTTATTATTCTTGTAAGCTTAGTCTGAGAAGAGGGATTTTGTTCTTAGCGTATTTAGCATCTTTGTTTTTACCTCTCCCCTCCAAGAGATAATTCATTCTGCAGGACCATAGTCTGTGATTCTGATAAGAAATTCTGCCGGTACGGGCTCGATCACGAGCCCGCCTGTATGTTGCATCTCTTCCTTGGTGACCTGAGGTGTCATGGGCCCACCGAGCTAGAAATGATTCACCCTTATGTTGCCAGTCCAGATCCACCTGAGCCACTTCAATCTTAGCAGCCTGATCCACCTGCTGGTTGTTTTGATGTTCTTCAGTGGCCCGACTCTTGGGTATGTGAGCATCTACGTGACGGACTTTTACAGCCAGGTTCTCCACCCGGGCAGCAATACCTTGCCACAGTGCGGCAGCCCAGATGGGTTTGCCTCTGCACTGCCAATTGCTCCGCTTCCATTGCTGCGACCACCCCCACAGGGCATTTGCCACCATCCGTGAATCAGTGGTGTGAGCACCACACAGCCACTTGCTCGCTCCTCCCACACCCCCGTGGGATGGGGGAAAGAAAGTATTTCTGTCCTATACTAAAAGGCAACACTTATCCCTTCTTTCAGTAAGTGGACTTACTCCAACACTGACAAAGAATGTGACCCGAGTAGCTGAGATTTACAAGAAATCTGTGTACTGAACAGTTAAGTGACACAGCATATACGTCTGGGTCCACTCTGCCTAAAGGAAAATGACTCATCAGTAAAATGCATATACGGGGTCCAGAGCTGGACTTCAGTTTCGTTAATTTTTTGTGGTGTGGGGTGCGGTGTTACACATACACATATATGTACAGTGCCAGCAGAACGCAAGCTGGTAAGACACCTATTTAGAACATTTTAAAAGCCGTTTTCAGCACTAAAGAAGCATCGAAAACATATCTGGGTGAAAGATACCGCAAAATTGATTATTATCAATTAGAACTAGAGTTGTTAGTATATAAATAAAATAAATATTAACAAATATTAATTTTATAAATAGAACTCGAACGGGGGCTTCACGTTTCTGAGCACCCACCGTGTGCAAACCGGAGGGGATGACTCGAGGGCAGGAGTCAGTGCCGTACCTTTATTTCTAGAAACTACAAGTGGGGGTTGTTTCTTAAGCAGTAGAAACAGTCGCTCTCCAGATTTCAGTTTCCTCAGCTCGCCCGGCTCCGCCTCTGTGCTGAAGAAGACTTTTCCTGAGACGCAGTCCACCTCAGGGGAAAAACAGAAACCAAACCAAAGCAGAAAGGTGTTTTGGGTGAGCACTTCCAGCAGCCCCTCACACCCGCTCGCCCCTTCGCAGGGAGGAGGGCAGCGCAGACCTCAGCTCACCGGGGGTGGCGAGGGGACACGGCCTGACCGACTGGCAGATGTCCCTGCCCACGGCAGGGGCGGCGCCAGGCGGTCCTTAGGGGTCCTTCCGACCCAGACCCAGACCCAGACCCAGACCCAGACCCAGACCAGACCCGACCCGTGGGGCCCCACGCAGGTGGCGGCACAGCCCACACCGCTGCCGCCCGGCTCCAGGGCGCGAAGCGAACGAGACCGCGTTCCCCGCCGATCCGCGCCGATCCGCACCGGACCGCACCGCCCCGCCCCGGGCGGGCACCGGCGCCGGCTCCCCCCTCACCTCTGTGGCACCGAGCCGCGCCCGCACCTCCCGCGCAAGGAAGGCCTCCAGCCCGCGGCCCGCCGTGCAGAAGTACCGCCAGCCTCCCGCCGCCATCTTGGCCCGCCCCGCCGTCCTCAGCGCGGGCTGGGGGCCGGGCGGGACCGGCCCTCCTCCGCGGGGCCCCTCCCCGGGGGCAGCTCTACCGCGGTGAGCCCGCCCTGGCAGCGGGCTGGCGGGGCAGGGCGGAAGGCAGGACTGCCGCCTGCGTCGGTACCAGACAAAGGTACTTGAAAGCACCTGGTCCGGAGTCTGTTTGCACACTCGGGGGGACAAAGCTTCACCTGTCCCCACGGGACGGCTTCACCGCTAAATGCCGTCATCACCGTGGCGGGAGGTGACGCCCTGAGGGACCATCAGTGCAGGCGGCGAGATCAATTACTGCAGCGCAGCTCTCACTCGTCCTGTTCCAGCAGAAGACCGCGCCACCGCTCCTGAGAGGGCTGATGAGGGAGAGGAGCTTTGCTGTGGCGCAGAATTGGTGTCTGCATCCACACCATGCAGGCAATCTGTAGACACCCCCCGTGAGTGATTCAGCACCCACGGCACCGGAGGAAGCACCAGCAGGGCAGCTGCGAGCCAGCAGCTCCCCCCCCCCCGACAGGCGACCTGCTCTGCTGCAGGATGTGCAGGAACTTCTATTCTCCAGACTACTCTGCTGTATGGGGCGATGTTGCCTGGAGAGAATGTGCTCTGTGTTCTGAGAAATCAGCTGAGGCTAATTACCGGGGGGCGGGGATGGTTGTAAGGGAGGAAGCAAAAGAAAAGGTCAGAGTTATGCTGTCATTGAATTGTCACTACATTGTTGCTACCTAGATGAATGACCTGCTGCGGCTATGGACTACGCAGGCTTCTCCTACACACTTCTTTGTAGGTTTTCTAGCAAGCTGATCAGCTCACTTCCAAATATAACTCTCTGAAAGAGGTCGTCGGTAAGCTTTTTCTCCCCACATGGAGCAGACGGTTTCAGAGAAAGTTTCAAGGTCATCTTGATAAATACAGCGCCGGAGAAAAGGCAGACTTGTGCTTAATGAGCAGCTTTTGGAGCTGTGGGGCTGAATTAAACCGTAGCGGACAGAGCTGGAGTGGGAAGACATGGAAAGAAGTGTCATCACTGAAAGCATTAACGTACAGGGAGGAAAAACGTAGTATGCCCCTCCTACATTTGTAGGAAAAATAACTGTCTCTATATAGTTTGACGGAAGTAATCAGTGTTTTGCCGGAGTCCTACTTCTGTTGCAAAATACCACCTATGGTGCCGTGAAGAAAGAAAGAAGAGCAGCTTTTCTTTGCTAAGCGGGTCTTGAGCTTATTATTCTTGTAAGCTTAGTCTGAGAAGAGGGATTTTGTTCTTAGCGTATTTAGCATCTTTGTTTTTACCTCTCCCCTCCAAGAGATAATTCATTCTGCAGGACCATAGTCTGTGATTCTGATAAGAAATTCTGCCGGTACGGGCTCGATCACGAGCCCGCCTGTATGTTGCATCTCTTCCTTGGTGACCTGAGGTGTCATGGGCCCACCGAGCTAGAAATGATTCACCCTTATGTTGCCAGTCCAGATCCACCTGAGCCACTTCAATCTTAGCAGCCTGATCCACCTGCTGGTTGTTTTGATGTTCTTCAGTGGCCCGACTCTTGGGTATGTGAGCATCTACGTGACGGACTTTTACAGCCAGGTTCTCCACCCGGGCAGCAATACCTTGCCACAGTGCGGCAGCCCAGATGGGTTTGCCTCTGCACTGCCAATTGCTCCGCTTCCATTGCTGCGACCACCCCCACAGGGCATTTGCCACCATCCGTGAATCAGTGGTGTGAGCACCACACAGCCACTTGCTCGCTCCTCCCACACCCCCGTGGGATGGGGGAAAGAAAGTATTTCTGTCCTATACTAAAAGGCAACACTTATCCCTTCTTTCAGTAAGTGGACTTACTCCAACACTGACAAAGAATGTGACCCGAGTAGCTGAGATTTACAAGAAATCTGTGTACTGAACAGTTAAGTGACACAGCATATACGTCTGGGTCCACTCTGCCTAAAGGAAAATGACTCATCAGTAAAATGCATATACGGGGTCCAGAGCTGGACTTCAGTTTCGTTAATTTTTTGTGGTGTGGGGTGCGGTGTTACACATACACATATATGTACAGTGCCAGCAGAACGCAAGCTGGTAAGACACCTATTTAGAACATTTTAAAAGCCGTTTTCAGCACTAAAGAAGCATCGAAAACATATCTGGGTGAAAGATACCGCAAAATTGATTATTATCAATTAGAACTAGAGTTGTTAGTATATAAATAAAATAAATATTAACAAATATTAATTTTATAAATAGAACTCGAACGGGGGCTTCACGTTTCTGAGCACCCACCGTGTGCAAACCGGAGGGGATGACTCGAGGGCAGGAGTCAGTGCCGTACCTTTATTTCTAGAAACTACAAGTGGGGGTTGTTTCTTAAGCAGTAGAAACAGTCGCTCTCCAGATTTCAGTTTCCTCAGCTCGCCCGGCTCCGCCTCTGTGCTGAAGAAGACTTTTCCTGAGACGCAGTCCACCTCAGGGGAAAAACAGAAACCAAACCAAAGCAGAAAGGTGTTTTGGGTGAGCACTTCCAGCAGCCCCTCACACCCGCTCGCCCCTTCGCAGGGAGGAGGGCAGCGCAGACCTCAGCTCACCGGGGGTGGCGAGGGGACACGGCCTGACCGACTGGCAGATGTCCCTGCCCACGGCAGGGGCGGCGCCAGGCGGTCCTTAGGGGTCCTTCCGACCCAGACCCAGACCCAGACCCAGACCCAGACCCAGACCAGACCCGACCCGTGGGGCCCCACGCAGGTGGCGGCACAGCCCACACCGCTGCCGCCCGGCTCCAGGGCGCGAAGCGAACGAGACCGCGTTCCCCGCCGATCCGCGCCGATCCGCACCGGACCGCACCGCCCCGCCCCGGGCGGGCACCGGCGCCGGCTCCCCCCTCACCTCTGTGGCACCGAGCCGCGCCCGCACCTCCCGCGCAAGGAAGGCCTCCAGCCCGCGGCCCGCCGTGCAGAAGTACCGCCAGCCTCCCGCCGCCATCTTGGCCCGCCCCGCCGTCCTCAGCGCGGGCTGGGGGCCGGGCGGGACCGGCCCTCCTCCGCGGGGCCCCTCCCCGGGGGCAGCTCTACCGCGGTGAGCCCGCCCTGGCAGCGGGCTGGCGGGGCAGGGCGGAAGGCAGGACTGCCGCCTGCGTCGGTACCAGACAAAGGTACTTGAAAGCACCTGGTCCGGAGTCTGTTTGCACACTCGGGGGGACAAAGCTTCACCTGTCCCCACGGGACGGCTTCACCGCTAAATGCCGTCATCACCGTGGCGGGAGGTGACGCCCTGAGGGACCATCAGTGCAGGCGGCGAGATCAATTACTGCAGCGCAGCTCTCACTCGTCCTGTTCCAGCAGAAGACCGCGCCACCGCTCCTGAGAGGGCTGATGAGGGAGAGGAGCTTTGCTGTGGCGCAGAATTGGTGTCTGCATCCACACCATGCAGGCAATCTGTAGACACCCCCCGTGAGTGATTCAGCACCCACGGCACCGGAGGAAGCACCAGCAGGGCAGCTGCGAGCCAGCAGCTCCCCCCCCCCCGACAGGCGACCTGCTCTGCTGCAGGATGTGCAGGAACTTCTATTCTCCAGACTACTCTGCTGTATGGGGCGATGTTGCCTGGAGAGAATGTGCTCTGTGTTCTGAGAAATCAGCTGAGGCTAATTACCGGGGGGCGGGGATGGTTGTAAGGGAGGAAGCAAAAGAAAAGGTCAGAGTTATGCTGTCATTGAATTGTCACTACATTGTTGCTACCTAGATGAATGACCTGCTGCGGCTATGGACTACGCAGGCTTCTCCTACACACTTCTTTGTAGGTTTTCTAGCAAGCTGATCAGCTCACTTCCAAATATAACTCTCTGAAAGAGGTCGTCGGTAAGCTTTTTCTCCCCACATGGAGCAGACGGTTTCAGAGAAAGTTTCAAGGTCATCTTGATAAATACAGCGCCGGAGAAAAGGCAGACTTGTGCTTAATGAGCAGCTTTTGGAGCTGTGGGGCTGAATTAAACCGTAGCGGACAGAGCTGGAGTGGGAAGACATGGAAAGAAGTGTCATCACTGAAAGCATTAACGTACAGGGAGGAAAAACGTAGTATGCCCCTCCTACATTTGTAGGAAAAATAACTGTCTCTATATAGTTTGACGGAAGTAATCAGTGTTTTGCCGGAGTCCTACTTCTGTTGCAAAATACCACCTATGGTGCCGTGAAGAAAGAAAGAAGAGCAGCTTTTCTTTGCTAAGCGGGTCTTGAGCTTATTATTCTTGTAAGCTTAGTCTGAGAAGAGGGATTTTGTTCTTAGCATATTTAGCATCTTTGTTTTTACCTCTCCCCTCCAAGAGATAATTCATTCTGCAGGACCATAGTCTGTGATTCTGATAAGAAATTCTGCCGGTACGGGCTCGATCACGAGCCCGCCTGTATGTTGCATCTCTTCCTTGGTGACCTGAGGTGTCATGGGCCCACCGAGCTAGAAATGATTCACCCTTATGTTGCCAGTCCAGATCCACCTGAGCCACTTCAATCTTAGCAGCCTGATCCACCTGCTGGTTGTTTTGATGTTCTTCAGTGGCCCGACTCTTGGGTATGTGAGCATCTACGTGACGGACTTTTACAGCCAGGTTCTCCACCCGGGCAGCAATACCTTGCCACAGTGCGGCAGCCCAGATGGGTTTGCCTCTGCACTGCCAATTGCTCCGCTTCCATTGCTGCGACCACCCCCACAGGGCATTTGCCACCATCCGTGAATCAGTGGTGTGAGCACCACACAGCCACTTGCTCGCTCCTCCCACACCCCCGTGGGATGGGGGAAAGAAAGTATTTCTGTCCTATACTAAAAGGCAACACTTATCCCTTCTTTCAGTAAGTGGACTTACTCCAACACTGACAAAGAATGTGACCCGAGTAGCTGAGATTTACAAGAAATCTGTGTACTGAACAGTTAAGTGACACAGCATATACGTCTGGGTCCACTCTGCCTAAAGGAAAATGACTCATCAGTAAAATGCATATACGGGGTCCAGAGCTGGACTTCAGTTTCGTTAATTTTTTGTGGTGTGGGGTGCGGTGTTACACATACACATATATGTACAGTGCCAGCAGAACGCAAGCTGGTAAGACACCTATTTAGAACATTTTAAAAGCCGTTTTCAGCACTAAAGAAGCATCGAAAACATATCTGGGTGAAAGATACCGCAAAATTGATTATTATCAATTAGAACTAGAGTTGTTAGTATATAAATAAAATAAATATTAACAAATATTAATTTTATAAATAGAACTCGAACGGGGGCTTCACGTTTCTGAGCACCCACCGTGTGCAAACCGGAGGGGATGACTCGAGGGCAGGAGTCAGTGCCGTACCTTTATTTCTAGAAACTACAAGTGGGGGTTGTTTCTTAAGCAGTAGAAACAGTCGCTCTCCAGATTTCAGTTTCCTCAGCTCGCCCGGCTCCGCCTCTGTGCTGAAGAAGACTTTTCCTGAGACGCAGTCCACCTCAGGGGAAAAACAGAAACCAAACCAAAGCAGAAAGGTGTTTTGGGTGAGCACTTCCAGCAGCCCCTCACACCCGCTCGCCCCTTCGCAAGGAGGAGGGCAGCGCAGACCTCAGCTCACCGGGGGTGGCGAGGGGACACGGCCTGACCGACTGGCAGATGTCCCTGCCCACGGCAGGGGCGGCGCCAGGCGGTCCTTAGGGGTCCTTCCGACCCAGACCCAGACCCAGACCCAGACCCAGACCCAGACCAGACCCGACCCGTGGGGCCCCACGCAGGTGGCGGCACAGCCCACACCGCTGCCGCCCGGCTCCAGGGCGCGAAGCGAACGAGACCGCGTTCCCCGCCGATCCGCGCCGATCCGCACCGGACCGCACCGCCCCGCCCCGGGCGGGCACCGGCGCCGGCTCCCCCCTCACCTCTGTGGCACCGAGCCGCGCCCGCACCTCCCGCGCAAGGAAGGCCTCCAGCCCGCGGCCCGCCGTGCAGAAGTACCGCCAGCCTCCCGCCGCCATCTTGGCCCGCCCCGCCGTCCTCAGCGCGGGCTGGGGGCCGGGCGGGACCGGCCCTCCTCCGCGGGGCCCCTCCCCGGGGGCAGCTCTACCGCGGTGAGCCCGCCCTGGCAGCGGGCTGGCGGGGCAGGGCGGAAGGCAGGACTGCCGCCTGCGTCGGTACCAGACAAAGGTACTTGAAAGCACCTGGTCCGGAGTCTGTTTGCACACTCGGGGGGACAAAGCTTCACCTGTCCCCACGGGACGGCTTCACCGCTAAATGCCGTCATCACCGTGGCGGGAGGTGACGCCCTGAGGGACCATCAGTGCAGGCGGCGAGATCAATTACTGCAGCGCAGCTCTCACTCGTCCTGTTCCAGCAGAAGACCGCGCCACCGCTCCTGAGAGGGCTGATGAGGGAGAGGAGCTTTGCTGTGGCGCAGAATTGGTGTCTGCATCCACACCATGCAGGCAATCTGTAGACACCCCCCGTGAGTGATTCAGCACCCACGGCACCGGAGGAAGCACCAGCAGGGCAGCTGCGAGCCAGCAGCTCCCCCCCCCCCGACAGGCGACCTGCTCTGCTGCAGGATGTGCAGGAACTTCTATTCTCCAGACTACTCTGCTGTATGGGGCGATGTTGCCTGGAGAGAATGTGCTCTGTGTTCTGAGAAATCAGCTGAGGCTAATTACCGGGGGGCGGGGATGGTTGTAAGGGAGGAAGCAAAAGAAAAGGTCAGAGTTATGCTGTCATTGAATTGTCACTACATTGTTGCTACCTAGATGAATGACCTGCTGCGGCTATGGACTACGCAGGCTTCTCCTACACACTTCTTTGTAGGTTTTCTAGCAAGCTGATCAGCTCACTTCCAAATATAACTCTCTGAAAGAGGTCGTCGGTAAGCTTTTTCTCCCCACATGGAGCAGACGGTTTCAGAGAAAGTTTCAAGGTCATCTTGATAAATACAGCGCCGGAGAAAAGGCAGACTTGTGCTTAATGAGCAGCTTTTGGAGCTGTGGGGCTGAATTAAACCGTAGCGGACAGAGCTGGAGTGGGAAGACATGGAAAGAAGTGTCATCACTGAAAGCATTAACGTACAGGGAGGAAAAACGTAGTATGCCCCTCCTACATTTGTAGGAAAAATAACTGTCTCTATATAGTTTGACGGAAGTAATCAGTGTTTTGCCGGAGTCCTACTTCTGTTGCAAAATACCACCTATGGTGCCGTGAAGAAAGAAAGAAGAGCAGCTTTTCTTTGCTAAGCGGGTCTTGAGCTTATTATTCTTGTAAGCTTAGTCTGAGAAGAGGGATTTTGTTCTTAGCGTATTTAGCATCTTTGTTTTTACCTCTCCCCTCCAAGAGATAATTCATTCTGCAGGACCATAGTCTGTGATTCTGATAAGAAATTCTGCCGGTACGGGCTCGATCACGAGCCCGCCTGTATGTTGCATCTCTTCCTTGGTGACCTGAGGTGTCATGGGCCCACCGAGCTAGAAATGATTCACCCTTATGTTGCCAGTCCAGATCCACCTGAGCCACTTCAATCTTAGCAGCCTGATCCACCTGCTGGTTGTTTTGATGTTCTTCAGTGGCCCGACTCTTGGGTATGTGAGCATCTACGTGACGGACTTTTACAGCCAGGTTCTCCACCCGGGCAGCAATACCTTGCCACAGTGCGGCAGCCCAGATGGGTTTGCCTCTGCACTGCCAATTGCTCCGCTTCCATTGCTGCGACCACCCCCACAGGGCATTTGCCACCATCCGTGAATCAGTGGTGTGAGCACCACACAGCCACTTGCTCGCTCCTCCCACACCCCCGTGGGATGGGGGAAAGAAAGTATTTCTGTCCTATACTAAAAGGCAACACTTATCCCTTCTTTCAGTAAGTGGACTTACTCCAACACTGACAAAGAATGTGACCCGAGTAGCTGAGATTTACAAGAAATCTGTGTACTGAACAGTTAAGTGACACAGCATATACGTCTGGGTCCACTCTGCCTAAAGGAAAATGACTCATCAGTAAAATGCATATACGGGGTCCAGAGCTGGACTTCAGTTTCGTTAATTTTTTGTGGTGTGGGGTGCGGTGTTACACATACACATATATGTACAGTGCCAGCAGAACGCAAGCTGGTAAGACACCTATTTAGAACATTTTAAAAGCCGTTTTCAGCACTAAAGAAGCATCGAAAACATATCTGGGTGAAAGATACCGCAAAATTGATTATTATCAATTAGAACTAGAGTTGTTAGTATATAAATAAAATAAATATTAACAAATATTAATTTTATAAATAGAACTCGAACGGGGGCTTCACGTTTCTGAGCACCCACCGTGTGCAAACCGGAGGGGATGACTCGAGGGCAGGAGTCAGTGCCGTACCTTTATTTCTAGAAACTACAAGTGGGGGTTGTTTCTTAAGCAGTAGAAACAGTCGCTCTCCAGATTTCAGTTTCCTCAGCTCGCCCGGCTCCGCCTCTGTGCTGAAGAAGACTTTTCCTGAGACGCAGTCCACCTCAGGGGAAAAACAGAAACCAAACCAAAGCAGAAAGGTGTTTTGGGTGAGCACTTCCAGCAGCCCCTCACACCCGCTCGCCCCTTCGCAGGGAGGAGGGCAGCGCAGACCTCAGCTCACCGGGGGTGGCGAGGGGACACGGCCTGACCGAGTGGCAGATGTCCCTGCCCACGGCAGGGGCGGCGCCAGGCGGTCCTTAGGGGTCCTTCCGACCCAGACCCAGACCCAGACCCAGACCCAGACCCAGACCAGACCCGACCCGTGGGGCCCCACGCAGGTGGCGGCACAGCCCACACCGCTGCCGCCCGGCTCCAGGGCGCGAAGCGAACGAGACCGCGTTCCCCGCCGATCCGCGCCGATCCGCACCGGACCGCACCGCCCCGCCCCGGGCGGGCACCGGCGCCGGCTCCCCCCTCACCTCTGTGGCACCGAGCCGCGCCCGCACCTCCCGCGCAAGGAAGGCCTCCAGCCCGCGGCCCGCCGTGCAGAAGTACCGCCAGCCTCCCGCCGCCATCTTGGCCCGCCCCGCCGTCCTCAGCGCGGGCTGGGGGCCGGGCGGGACCGGCCCTCCTCCGCGGGGCCCCTCCCCGGGGGCAGCTCTACCGCGGTGAGCCCGCCCTGGCAGCGGGCTGGCGGGGCAGGGCGGAAGGCAGGACTGCCGCCTGCGTCGGTACCAGACAAAGGTACTTGAAAGCACCTGGTCCGGAGTCTGTTTGCACACTCGGGGGGACAAAGCTTCACCTGTCCCCACGGGACGGCTTCACCGCTAAATGCCGTCATCACCGTGGCGGGAGGTGACGCCCTGAGGGACCATCAGTGCAGGCGGCGAGATCAATTACTGCAGCGCAGCTCTCACTCGTCCTGTTCCAGCAGAAGACCGCGCCACCGCTCCTGAGAGGGCTGATGAGGGAGAGGAGCTTTGCTGTGGCGCAGAATTGGTGTCTGCATCCACACCATGCAGGCAATCTGTAGACACCCCCCGTGAGTGATTCAGCACCCACGGCACCGGAGGAAGCACCAGCAGGGCAGCTGCGAGCCAGCAGCTCCCCCCCCCCCGACAGGCGACCTGCTCTGCTGCAGGATGCGCAGGAACTTCTATTCTCCAGACTACTCTGCTGTATGGGGCGATGTTGCCTGGAGAGAATGTGCTCTGTGTTCTGAGAAATCAGCTGAGGCTAATTACCGGGGGGCGGGGATGGTTGTAAGGGAGGAAGCAAAAGAAAAGGTCAGAGTTATGCTGTCATTGAATTGTCACTACATTGTTGCTACCTAGATGAATGACCTGCTGCGGCTATGGACTACGCAGGCTTCTCCTACACACTTCTTTGTAGGTTTTCTAGCAAGCTGATCAGCTCACTTCCAAATATAACTCTCTGAAAGAGGTCGTCGGTAAGCTTTTTCTCCCCACATGGAGCAGACGGTTTCAGAGAAAGTTTCAAGGTCATCTTGATAAATACAGCGCCGGAGAAAAGGCAGACTTGTGCTTAATGAGCAGCTTTTGGAGCTGTGGGGCTGAATTAAACCGTAGCGGACAGAGCTGGAGTGGGAAGACATGGAAAGAAGTGTCATCACTGAAAGCATTAACGTACAGGGAGGAAAAACGTAGTATGCCCCTCCTACATTTGTAGGAAAAATAACTGTCTCTATATAGTTTGACGGAAGTAATCAGTGTTTTGCCGGAGTCCTACTTCTGTTGCAAAATACCACCTATGGTGCCGTGAAGAAAGAAAGAAGAGCAGCTTTTCTTTGCTAAGCGGGTCTTGAGCTTATTATTCTTGTAAGCTTAGTCTGAGAAGAGGGATTTTGTTCTTAGCGTATTTAGCATCTTTGTTTTTACCTCTCCCCTCCAAGAGATAATTCATTCTGCAGGACCATAGTCTGTGATTCTGATAAGAAATTCTGCCGGTACGGGCTCGATCACGAGCCCGCCTGTATGTTGCATCTCTTCCTTGGTGACCTGAGGTGTCATGGGCCCACCGAGCTAGAAATGATTCACCCTTATGTTGCCAGTCCAGATCCACCTGAGCCACTTCAATCTTAGCAGCCTGATCCACCTGCTGGTTGTTTTGATGTTCTTCAGTGGCCCGACTCTTGGGTATGTGAGCATCTACGTGACGGACTTTTACAGCCAGGTTCTCCACCCGGGCAGCAATACCTTGCCACAGTGCGGCAGCCCAGATGGGTTTGCCTCTGCACTGCCAATTGCTCCGCTTCCATTGCTGCGACCACCCCCACAGGGCATTTGCCACCATCCGTGAATCAGTGGTGTGAGCACCACACAGCCACTTGCTCGCTCCTCCCACACCCCCGTGGGATGGGGGAAAGAAAGTATTTCTGTCCTATACTAAAAGGCAACACTTATCCCTTCTTTCAGTAAGTGGACTTACTCCAACACTGACAAAGAATGTGACCCGAGTAGCTGAGATTTACAAGAAATCTGTGTACTGAACAGTTAAGTGACACAGCATATACGTCTGGGTCCACTCTGCCTAAAGGAAAATGACTCATCAGTAAAATGCATATACGGGGTCCAGAGCTGGACTTCAGTTTCGTTAATTTTTTGTGGTGTGGGGTGCGGTGTTACACATACACATATATGTACAGTGCCAGCAGAACGCAAGCTGGTAAGACACCTATTTAGAACATTTTAAAAGCCGTTTTCAGCACTAAAGAAGCATCGAAAACATATCTGGGTGAAAGATACCGCAAAATTGATTATTATCAATTAGAACTAGAGTTGTTAGTATATAAATAAAATAAATATTAACAAATATTAATTTTATAAATAGAACTCGAACGGGGGCTTCACGTTTCTGAGCACCCACCGTGTGCAAACCGGAGGGGATGACTCGAGGGCAGGAGTCAGTGCCGTACCTTTATTTCTAGAAACTACAAGTGGGGGTTGTTTCTTAAGCAGTAGAAACAGTCGCTCTCCAGATTTCAGTTTCCTCAGCTCGCCCGGCTCCGCCTCTGTGCTGAAGAAGACTTTTCCTGAGACGCAGTCCACCTCAGGGGAAAAACAGAAACCAAACCAAAGCAGAAAGGTGTTTTGGGTGAGCACTTCCAGCAGCCCCTCACACCCGCTCGCCCCTTCGCAGGGAGGAGGGCAGCGCAGACCTCAGCTCACCGGGGGTGGCGAGGGGACACGGCCTGACCGACTGGCAGATGTCCCTGCCCACGGCAGGGGCGGCGCCAGGCGGTCCTTAGGGGTCCTTCCGACCCAGACCCAGACCCAGACCCAGACCCAGACCCAGACCCAGACCAGACCCGACCCGTGGGGCCCCACGCAGGTGGCGGCACAGCCCACACCGCTGCCGCCCGGCTCCAGGGCGCGAAGCGAACGAGACCGCGTTCCCCGCCGATCCGCGCCGATCCGCACCGGACCGCACCGCCCCGCCCCGGGCGGGCACCGGCGCCGGCTCCCCCCTCACCTCTGTGGCACCGAGCCGCGCCCGCACCTCCCGCGCAAGGAAGGCCTCCAGCCCGCGGCCCGCCGTGCAGAAGTACCGCCAGCCTCCCGCCGCCATCTTGGCCCGCCCCGCCGTCCTCAGCGCGGGCTGGGGGCCGGGCGGGACCGGCCCTCCTCCGCGGGGCCCCTCCCCGGGGGCAGCTCTACCGCGGTGAGCCCGCCCTGGCAGCGGGCTGGCGGGGCAGGGCGGAAGGCAGGACTGCCGCCTGCGTCGGTACCAGACAAAGGTACTTGAAAGCACCTGGTCCGGAGTCTGTTTGCACACTCGGGGGGACAAAGCTTCACCTGTCCCCACGGGACGGCTTCACCGCTAAATGCCGTCATCACCGTGGCGGGAGGTGACGCCCTGAGGGACCATCAGTGCAGGCGGCGAGATCAATTACTGCAGCGCAGCTCTCACTCGTCCTGTTCCAGCAGAAGACCGCGCCACCGCTCCTGAGAGGGCTGATGAGGGAGAGGAGCTTTGCTGTGGCGCAGAATTGGTGTCTGCATCCACACCATGCAGGCAATCTGTAGACACCCCCCGTGAGTGATTCAGCACCCACGGCACCGGAGGAAGCACCAGCAGGGCAGCTGCGAGCCAGCAGCTCCCCCCCCCCCGACAGGCGACCTGCTCTGCTGCAGGATGTGCAGGAACTTCTATTCTCCAGACTACTCTGCTGTATGGGGCGATGTTGCCTGGAGAGAATGTGCTCTGTGTTCTGAGAAATCAGCTGAGGCTAATTACCGGGGGGCGGGGATGGTTGTAAGGGAGGAAGCAAAAGAAAAGGTCAGAGTTATGCTGTCATTGAATTGTCACTACATTGTTGCTACCTAGATGAATGACCTGCTGCGGCTATGGACTACGCAGGCTTCTCCTACACACTTCTTTGTAGGTTTTCTAGCAAGCTGATCAGCTCACTTCCAAATATAACTCTCTGAAAGAGGTCGTCGGTAAGCTTTTTCTCCCCACATGGAGCAGACGGTTTCAGAGAAAGTTTCAAGGTCATCTTGATAAATACAGCGCCGGAGAAAAGGCAGACTTGTGCTTAATGAGCAGCTTTTGGAGCTGTGGGGCTGAATTAAACCGTAGCGGACAGAGCTGGAGTGGGAAGACATGGAAAGAAGTGTCATCACTGAAAGCATTAACGTACAGGGAGGAAAAACGTAGTATGCCCCTCCTACATTTGTAGGAAAAATAACTGTCTCTATATAGTTTGACGGAAGTAATCAGTGTTTTGCCGGAGTCCTACTTCTGTTGCAAAATACCACCTATGGTGCCGTGAAGAAAGAAAGAAGAGCAGCTTTTCTTTGCTAAGCGGGTCTTGAGCTTATTATTCTTGTAAGCTTAGTCTGAGAAGAGGGATTTTGTTCTTAGCGTATTTAGCATCTTTGTTTTTACCTCTCCCCTCCAAGAGATAATTCATTCTGCAGGACCATAGTCTGTGATTCTGATAAGAAATTCTGCCGGTACGGGCTCGATCACGAGCCCGCCTGTATGTTGCATCTCTTCCTTGGTGACCTGAGGTGTCATGGGCCCACCGAGCTAGAAATGATTCACCCTTATGTTGCCAGTCCAGATCCACCTGAGCCACTTCAATCTTAGCAGCCTGATCCACCTGCTGGTTGTTTTGATGTTCTTCAGTGGCCCGACTCTTGGGTATGTGAGCATCTACGTGACGGACTTTTACAGCCAGGTTCTCCACCCGGGCAGCAATACCTTGCCACAGTGCGGCAGCCCAGATGGGTTTGCCTCTGCACTGCCAATTGCTCCGCTTCCATTGCTGCGACCACCCCCACAGGGCATTTGCCACCATCCGTGAATCAGTGGTGTGAGCACCACACAGCCACTTGCTCGCTCCTCCCACACCCCCGTGGGATGGGGGAAAGAAAGTATTTCTGTCCTATACTAAAAGGCAACACTTATCCCTTCTTTCAGTAAGTGGACTTACTCCAACACTGACAAAGAATGTGACCCGAGTAGCTGAGATTTACAAGAAATCTGTGTACTGAACAGTTAAGTGACACAGCATATACGTCTGGGTCCACTCTGCCTAAAGGAAAATGACTCATCAGTAAAATGCATATACGGGGTCCAGAGCTGGACTTCAGTTTCGTTAATTTTTTGTGGTGTGGGGTGCGGTGTTACACATACACATATATGTACAGTGCCAGCAGAACGCAAGCTGGTAAGACACCTATTTAGAACATTTTAAAAGCCGTTTTCAGCACTAAAGAAGCATCGAAAACATATCTGGGTGAAAGATACCGCAAAATTGATTATTATCAATTAGAACTAGAGTTGTTAGTATATAAATAAAATAAATATTAACAAATATTAATTTTATAAATAGAACTCGAACGGGGGCTTCACGTTTCTGAGCACCCACCGTGTGCAAACCGGAGGGGATGACTCGAGGGCAGGAGTCAGTGCCGTACCTTTATTTCTAGAAACTACAAGTGGGGGTTGTTTCTTAAGCAGTAGAAACAGTCGCTCTCCAGATTTCAGTTTCCTCAGCTCGCCCGGCTCCGCCTCTGTGCTGAAGAAGACTTTTCCTGAGACGCAGTCCACCTCAGGGGAAAAACAGAAACCAAACCAAAGCAGAAAGGTGTTTTGGGTGAGCACTTCCAGCAGCCCCTCACACCCGCTCGCCCCTTCGCAGGGAGGAGGGCAGCGCAGACCTCAGCTCACCGGGGGTGGCGAGGGGACACGGCCTGACCGACTGGCAGATGTCCCTGCCCACGGCAGGGGCGGCGCCAGGCGGTCCTTAGGGGTCCTTCCGACCCAGACCCAGACCCAGACCCAGACCCAGACCCAGACCAGACCCGACCCGTGGGGCCCCACGCAGGTGGCGGCACAGCCCACACCGCTGCCGCCCGGCTCCGGGGCGCGAAGCGAACGAGACCGCGTTCCCCGCCGATCCGCGCCGATCCGCACCGGACCGCACCGCCCCGCCCCGGGCGGGCACCGGCGCCGGCTCCCCCCTCACCTCTGTGGCACCGAGCCGCGCCCGCACCTCCCGCGCAAGGAAGGCCTCCAGCCCGCGGCCCGCCGTGCAGAAGTACCGCCAGCCTCCCGCCGCCATCTTGGCCCGCCCCGCCGTCCTCAGCGCGGGCTGGGGGCCGGGCGGGACCGGCCCTCCTCCGCGGGGCCCCTCCCCGGGGGCAGCTCTACCGCGGTGAGCCCGCCCTGGCAGCGGGCTGGCGGGGCAGGGCGGAAGGCAGGACTGCCGCCTGCGTCGGTACCAGACAAAGGTACTTGAAAGCACCTGGTCCGGAGTCTGTTTGCACACTCGGGGGGACAAAGCTTCACCTGTCCCCACGGGACGGCTTCACCGCTAAATGCCGTCATCACCGTGGCGGGAGGTGACGCCCTGAGGGACCATCAGTGCAGGCGGCGAGATCAATTACTGCAGCGCAGCTCTCACTCGTCCTGTTCCAGCAGAAGACCGCGCCACCGCTCCTGAGAGGGCTGATGAGGGAGAGGAGCTTTGCTGTGGCGCAGAATTGGTGTCTGCATCCACACCATGCAGGCAATCTGTAGACACCCCCCGTGAGTGATTCAGCACCCACGGCACCGGAGGAAGCACCAGCAGGGCAGCTGCGAGCCAGCAGCTCCCCCCCCCCCGACAGGCGACCTGCTCTGCTGCAGGATGTGCAGGAACTTCTATTCTCCAGACTACTCTGCTGTATGGGGCGATGTTGCCTGGAGAGAATGTGCTCTGTGTTCTGAGAAATCAGCTGAGGCTAATTACCGGGGGGCGGGGATGGTTGTAAGGGAGGAAGCAAAAGAAAAGGTCAGAGTTATGCTGTCATTGAATTGTCACTACATTGTTGCTACCTAGATGAATGACCTGCTGCGGCTATGGACTACGCAGGCTTCTCCTACACACTTCTTTGTAGGTTTTCTAGCAAGCTGATCAGCTCACTTCCAAATATAACTCTCTGAAAGAGGTCGTCGGTAAGCTTTTTCTCCCCACATGGAGCAGACGGTTTCAGAGAAAGTTTCAAGGTCATCTTGATAAATACAGCGCCGGAGAAAAGGCAGACTTGTGCTTAATGAGCAGCTTTTGGAGCTGTGGGGCTGAATTAAACCGTAGCGGACAGAGCTGGAGTGGGAAGACATGGAAAGAAGTGTCATCACTGAAAGCATTAACGTACAGGGAGGAAAAACGTAGTATGCCCCTCCTACATTTGTAGGAAAAATAACTGTCTCTATATAGTTTGACGGAAGTAATCAGTGTTTTGCCGGAGTCCTACTTCTGTTGCAAAATACCACCTATGGTGCCGTGAAGAAAGAAAGAAGAGCAGCTTTTCTTTGCTAAGCGGGTCTTGAGCTTATTATTCTTGTAAGCTTAGTCTGAGAAGAGGGATTTTGTTCTTAGCGTATTTAGCATCTTTGTTTTTACCTCTCCCCTCCAAGAGATAATTCATTCTGCAGGACCATAGTCTGTGATTCTGATAAGAAATTCTGCCGGTACGGGCTCGATCACGAGCCCGCCTGTATGTTGCATCTCTTCCTTGGTGACCTGAGGTGTCATGGGCCCACCGAGCTAGAAATGATTCACCCTTATGTTGCCAGTCCAGATCCACCTGAGCCACTTCAATCTTAGCAGCCTGATCCACCTGCTGGTTGTTTTGATGTTCTTCAGTGGCCCGACTCTTGGGTATGTGAGCATCTACGTGACGGACTTTTACAGCCAGGTTCTCCACCCGGGCAGCAATACCTTGCCACAGTGCGGCAGCCCAGATGGGTTTGCCTCTGCACTGCCAATTGCTCCGCTTCCATTGCTGCGACCACCCCCACAGGGCATTTGCCACCATCCGTGAATCAGTGGTGTGAGCACCACACAGCCACTTGCTCGCTCCTCCCACACCCCCGTGGGATGGGGGAAAGAAAGTATTTCTGTCCTATACTAAAAGGCAACACTTATCCCTTCTTTCAGTAAGTGGACTTACTCCAACACTGACAAAGAATGTGACCCGAGTAGCTGAGATTTACAAGAAATCTGTGTACTGAACAGTTAAGTGACACAGCATATACGTCTGGGTCCACTCTGCCTAAAGGAAAATGACTCATCAGTAAAATGCATATACGGGGTCCAGAGCTGGACTTCAGTTTCGTTAATTTTTTGTGGTGTGGGGTGCGGTGTTACACATACACATATATGTACAGTGCCAGCAGAACGCAAGCTGGTAAGACACCTATTTAGAACATTTTAAAAGCCGTTTTCAGCACTAAAGAAGCATCGAAAACATATCTGGGTGAAAGATACCGCAAAATTGATTATTATCAATTAGAACTAGAGTTGTTAGTATATAAATAAAATAAATATTAACAAATATTAATTTTATAAATAGAACTCGAACGGGGGCTTCACGTTTCTGAGCACCCACCGTGTGCAAACCGGAGGGGATGACTCGAGGGCAGGAGTCAGTGCCGTACCTTTATTTCTAGAAACTACAAGTGGGGGTTGTTTCTTAAGCAGTAGAAACAGTCGCTCTCCAGATTTCAGTTTCCTCAGCTCGCCCGGCTCCGCCTCTGTGCTGAAGAAGACTTTTCCTGAGACGCAGTCCACCTCAGGGGAAAAACAGAAACCAAACCAAAGCAGAAAGGTGTTTTGGGTGAGCACTTCCAGCAGCCCCTCACACCCGCTCGCCCCTTCGCAGGGAGGAGGGCAGCGCAGACCTCAGCTCACCGGGGGTGGCGAGGGGACACGGCCTGACCGACTGGCAGATGTCCCTGCCCACGGCAGGGGCGGCGCCAGGCGGTCCTTAGGGGTCCTTCCGACCCAGACCCAGACCCAGACCCAGACCCAGACCCAGACCCAGACCAGACCCGACCCGTGGGGCCCCACGCAGGTGGCGGCACAGCCCACACCGCTGCCGCCCGGCTCCAGGGCGCGAAGCGAACGAGACCGCGTTCCCCGCCGATCCGCGCCGATCCGCACCGGACCGCACCGCCCCGCCCCGGGCGGGCACCGGCGCCGGCTCCCCCCTCACCTCTGTGGCACCGAGCCGCGCCCGCACCTCCCGCGCAAGGAAGGCCTCCAGCCCGCGGCCCGCCGTGCAGAAGTACCGCCAGCCTCCCGCCGCCATCTTGGCCCGCCCCGCCGTCCTCAGCGCGGGCTGGGGGCCGGGCGGGACCGGCCCTCCTCCGCGGGGCCCCTCCCCGGGGGCAGCTCTACCGCGGTGAGCCCGCCCTGGCAGCGGGCTGGCGGGGCAGGGCGGAAGGCAGGACTGCCGCCTGCGTCGGTACCAGACAAAGGTACTTGAAAGCACCTGGTCCGGAGTCTGTTTGCACACTCGGGGGGACAAAGCTTCACCTGTCCCCACGGGACGGCTTCACCGCTAAATGCCGTCATCACCGTGGCGGGAGGTGACGCCCTGAGGGACCATCAGTGCAGGCGGCGAGATCAATTACTGCAGCGCAGCTCTCACTCGTCCTGTTCCAGCAGAAGACCGCGCCACCGCTCCTGAGAGGGCTGATGAGGGAGAGGAGCTTTGCTGTGGCGCAGAATTGGTGTCTGCATCCACACCATGCAGGCAATCTGTAGACACCCCCCGTGAGTGATTCAGCACCCACGGCACCGGAGGAAGCACCAGCAGGGCAGCTGCGAGCCAGCAGCTCCCCCCCCCCCGACAGGCGACCTGCTCTGCTGCAGGATGTGCAGGAACTTCTATTCTCCAGACTACTCTGCTGTATGGGGCGATGTTGCCTGGAGAGAATGTGCTCTGTGTTCTGAGAAATCAGCTGAGGCTAATTACCGGGGGGCGGGGATGGTTGTAAGGGAGGAAGCAAAAGAAAAGGTCAGAGTTATGCTGTCATTGAATTGTCACTACATTGTTGCTACCTAGATGAATGACCTGCTGCGGCTATGGACTACGCAGGCTTCTCCTACACACTTCTTTGTAGGTTTTCTAGCAAGCTGATCAGCTCACTTCCAAATATAACTCTCTGAAAGAGGTCGTCGGTAAGCTTTTTCTCCCCACATGGAGCAGACGGTTTCAGAGAAAGTTTCAAGGTCATCTTGATAAATACAGCGCCGGAGAAAAGGCAGACTTGTGCTTAATGAGCAGCTTTTGGAGCTGTGGGGCTGAATTAAACCGTAGCGGACAGAGCTGGAGTGGGAAGACATGGAAAGAAGTGTCATCACTGAAAGCATTAACGTACAGGGAGGAAAAACGTAGTATGCCCCTCCTACATTTGTAGGAAAAATAACTGTCTCTATATAGTTTGACGGAAGTAATCAGTGTTTTGCCGGAGTCCTACTTCTGTTGCAAAATACCACCTATGGTGCCGTGAAGAAAGAAAGAAGAGCAGCTTTTCTTTGCTAAGCGGGTCTTGAGCTTATTATTCTTGTAAGCTTAGTCTGAGAAGAGGGATTTTGTTCTTAGCGTATTTAGCATCTTTGTTTTTACCTCTCCCCTCCAAGAGATAATTCATTCTGCAGGACCATAGTCTGTGATTCTGATAAGAAATTCTGCCGGTACGGGCTCGATCACGAGCCCGCCTGTATGTTGCATCTCTTCCTTGGTGACCTGAGGTGTCATGGGCCCACCGAGCTAGAAATGATTCACCCTTATGTTGCCAGTCCAGATCCACCTGAGCCACTTCAATCTTAGCAGCCTGATCCACCTGCTGGTTGTTTTGATGTTCTTCAGTGGCCCGACTCTTGGGTATGTGAGCATCTACGTGACGGACTTTTACAGCCAGGTTCTCCACCCGGGCAGCAATACCTTGCCACAGTGCGGCAGCCCAGATGGGTTTGCCTCTGCACTGCCAATTGCTCCGCTTCCATTGCTGCGACCACCCCCACAGGGCATTTGCCACCATCCGTGAATCAGTGGTGTGAGCACCACACAGCCACTTGCTCGCTCCTCCCACACCCCCGTGGGATGGGGGAAAGAAAGTATTTCTGTCCTATACTAAAAGGCAACACTTATCCCTTCTTTCAGTAAGTGGACTTACTCCAACACTGACAAAGAATGTGACCCGAGTAGCTGAGATTTACAAGAAATCTGTGTACTGAACAGTTAAGTGACACAGCATATACGTCTGGGTCCACTCTGCCTAAAGGAAAATGACTCATCAGTAAAATGCATATACGGGGTCCAGAGCTGGACTTCAGTTTCGTTAATTTTTTGTGGTGTGGGGTGCGGTGTTACACATACACATATATGTACAGTGCCAGCAGAACGCAAGCTGGTAAGACACCTATTTAGAACATTTTAAAAGCCGTTTTCAGCACTAAAGAAGCATCGAAAACATATCTGGGTGAAAGATACCGCAAAATTGATTATTATCAATTAGAACTAGAGTTGTTAGTATATAAATAAAATAAATATTAACAAATATTAATTTTATAAATAGAACTCGAACGGGGGCTTCACGTTTCTGAGCACCCACCGTGTGCAAACCGGAGGGGATGACTCGAGGGCAGGAGTCAGTGCCGTACCTTTATTTCTAGAAACTACAAGTGGGGGTTGTTTCTTAAGCAGTAGAAACAGTCGCTCTCCAGATTTCAGTTTCCTCAGCTCGCCCGGCTCCGCCTCTGTGCTGAAGAAGACTTTTCCTGAGACGCAGTCCACCTCAGGGGAAAAACAGAAACCAAACCAAAGCAGAAAGGTGTTTTGGGTGAGCACTTCCAGCAGCCCCTCACACCCGCTCGCCCCTTCGCAGGGAGGAGGGCAGCGCAGACCTCAGCTCACCGGGGGTGGCGAGGGGACACGGCCTGACCGACTGGCAGATGTCCCTGCCCACGGCAGGGGCGGCGCCAGGCGGTCCTTAGGGGTCCTTCCGACCCAGACCCAGACCCAGACCCAGACCCAGACCCAGACCCAGACCAGACCCGACCCGTGGGGCCCCACGCAGGTGGCGGCACAGCCCACACCGCTGCCGCCCGGCTCCAGGGCGCGAAGCGAACGAGACCGCGTTCCCCGCCGATCCGCGCCGATCCGCACCGGACCGCACCGCCCCGCCCCGGGCGGGCACCGGCGCCGGCTCCCCCCTCACCTCTGTGGCACCGAGCCGCGCCCGCACCTCCCGCGCAAGGAAGGCCTCCAGCCCGCGGCCCGCCGTGCAGAAGTACCGCCAGCCTCCCGCCGCCATCTTGGCCCGCCCCGCCGTCCTCAGCGCGGGCTGGGGGCCGGGCGGGACCGGCCCTCCTCCGCGGGGCCCCTCCCCGGGGGCAGCTCTACCGCGGTGAGCCCGCCCTGGCAGCGGGCTGGCGGGGCAGGGCGGAAGGCAGGACTGCCGCCTGCGTCGGTACCAGACAAAGGTACTTGAAAGCACCTGGTCCGGAGTCTGTTTGCACACTCGGGGGGACAAAGCTTCACCTGTCCCCACGGGACGGCTTCACCGCTAAATGCCGTCATCACCGTGGCGGGAGGTGACGCCCTGAGGGACCATCAGTGCAGGCGGCGAGATCAATTACTGCAGCGCAGCTCTCACTCGTCCTGTTCCAGCAGAAGACCGCGCCACCGCTCCTGAGAGGGCTGATGAGGGAGAGGAGCTTTGCTGTGGCGCAGAATTGGTGTCTGCATCCACACCATGCAGGCAATCTGTAGACACCCCCCGTGAGTGATTCAGCACCCACGGCACCGGAGGAAGCACCAGCAGGGCAGCTGCGAGCCAGCAGCTCCCCCCCCCCCGACAGGCGACCTGCTCTGCTGCAGGATGTGCAGGAACTTCTATTCTCCAGACTACTCTGCTGTATGGGGCGATGTTGCCTGGAGAGAATGTGCTCTGTGTTCTGAGAAATCAGCTGAGGCTAATTACCGGGGGGCGGGGATGGTTGTAAGGGAGGAAGCAAAAGAAAAGGTCAGAGTTATGCTGTCATTGAATTGTCACTACATTGTTGCTACCTAGATGAATGACCTGCTGCGGCTATGGACTACGCAGGCTTCTCCTACACACTTCTTTGTAGGTTTTCTAGCAAGCTGATCAGCTCACTTCCAAATATAACTCTCTGAAAGAGGTCGTCGGTAAGCTTTTTCTCCCCACATGGAGCAGACGGTTTCAGAGAAAGTTTCAAGGTCATCTTGATAAATACAGCGCCGGAGAAAAGGCAGACTTGTGCTTAATGAGCAGCTTTTGGAGCTGTGGGGCTGAATTAAACCGTAGCGGACAGAGCTGGAGTGGGAAGACATGGAAAGAAGTGTCATCACTGAAAGCATTAACGTACAGGGAGGAAAAACGTAGTATGCCCCTCCTACATTTGTAGGAAAAATAACTGTCTCTATATAGTTTGACGGAAGTAATCAGTGTTTTGCCGGAGTCCTACTTCTGTTGCAAAATACCACCTATGGTGCCGTGAAGAAAGAAAGAAGAGCAGCTTTTCTTTGCTAAGCGGGTCTTGAGCTTATTATTCTTGTAAGCTTAGTCTGAGAAGAGGGATTTTGTTCTTAGCGTATTTAGCATCTTTGTTTTTACCTCTCCCCTCCAAGAGATAATTCATTCTGCAGGACCATAGTCTGTGATTCTGATAAGAAATTCTGCCGGTACGGGCTCGATCACGAGCCCGCCTGTATGTTGCATCTCTTCCTTGGTGACCTGAGGTGTCATGGGCCCACCGAGCTAGAAATGATTCACCCTTATGTTGCCAGTCCAGATCCACCTGAGCCACTTCAATCTTAGCAGCCTGATCCACCTGCTGGTTGTTTTGATGTTCTTCAGTGGCCCGACTCTTGGGTATGTGAGCATCTACGTGACGGACTTTTACAGCCAGGTTCTCCACCCGGGCAGCAATACCTTGCCACAGTGCGGCAGCCCAGATGGGTTTGCCTCTGCACTGCCAATTGCTCCGCTTCCATTGCTGCGACCACCCCCACAGGGCATTTGCCACCATCCGTGAATCAGTGGTGTGAGCACCACACAGCCACTTGCTCGCTCCTCCCACACCCCCGTGGGATGGGGGAAAGAAAGTATTTCTGTCCTATACTAAAAGGCAACACTTATCCCTTCTTTCAGTAAGTGGACTTACTCCAACACTGACAAAGAATGTGACCCGAGTAGCTGAGATTTACAAGAAATCTGTGTACTGAACAGTTAAGTGACACAGCATATACGTCTGGGTCCACTCTGCCTAAAGGAAAATGACTCATCAGTAAAATGCATATACGGGGTCCAGAGCTGGACTTCAGTTTCGTTAATTTTTTGTGGTGTGGGGTGCGGTGTTACACATACACATATATGTACAGTGCCAGCAGAACGCAAGCTGGTAAGACACCTATTTAGAACATTTTAAAAGCCGTTTTCAGCACTAAAGAAGCATCGAAAACATATCTGGGTGAAAGATACCGCAAAATTGATTATTATCAATTAGAACTAGAGTTGTTAGTATATAAATAAAATAAATATTAACAAATATTAATTTTATAAATAGAACTCGAACGGGGGCTTCACGTTTCTGAGCACCCACCGTGTGCAAACCGGAGGGGATGACTCGAGGGCAGGAGTCAGTGCCGTACCTTTATTTCTAGAAACTACAAGTGGGGGTTGTTTCTTAAGCAGTAGAAACAGTCGCTCTCCAGATTTCAGTTTCCTCAGCTCGCCCGGCTCCGCCTCTGTGCTGAAGAAGACTTTTCCTGAGACGCAGTCCACCTCAGGGGAAAAACAGAAACCAAACCAAAGCAGAAAGGTGTTTTGGGTGAGCACTTCCAGCAGCCCCTCACACCCGCTCGCCCCTTCGCAGGGAGGAGGGCAGCGCAGACCTCAGCTCACCGGGGGTGGCGAGGGGACACGGCCTGACCGACTGGCAGATGTCCCTGCCCACGGCAGGGGCGGCGCCAGGCGGTCCTTAGGGGTCCTTCCGACCCAGACCCAGACCCAGACCCAGACCCAGACCCAGACCAGACCCGACCCGACCCGTGGGGCCCCACGCAGGTGGCGGCACAGCCCACACCGCTGCCGCCCGGCTCCAGGGCGCGAAGCGAACGAGACCGCGTTCCCCGCCGATCCGCGCCGATCCGCACCGGACCGCACCGCCCCGCCCCGGGCGGGCACCGGCGCCGGCGCCGGCTCCCCCCTCACCTCTGTGGCACCGAGCCGCGCCCGCACCTCCCGCGCAAGGAAGGCCTCCAGCCCGCGGCCCGCCGTGCAGAAGTACCGCCAGCCTCCCGCCGCCATCTTGGCCCGCCCCGCCGTCCTCAGCGCGGGCTGGGGGCCGGGCGGGACCGGCCCTCCTCCGCGGGGCCCCTCCCCGGGGGCAGCTCTACCGCGGTGAGCCCGCCCTGGCAGCGGGCTGGCGGGGCAGGGCGGAAGGCAGGACTGCCGCCTGCGTCGGTACCAGACAAAGGTACTTGAAAGCACCTGGTCCGGAGTCTGTTTGCACACTCGGGGGGACAAAGCTTCACCTGTCCCCACGGGACGGCTTCACCGCTAAATGCCGTCATCACCGTGGCGGGAGGTGACGCCCTGAGGGACCATCAGTGCAGGCGGCGAGATCAATTACTGCAGCGCAGCTCTCACTCGTCCTGTTCCAGCAGAAGACCGCGCCACCGCTCCTGAGAGGGCTGATGAGGGAGAGGAGCTTTGCTGTGGCGCAGAATTGGTGTCTGCATCCACACCATGCAGGCAATCTGTAGACACCCCCCGTGAGTGATTCAGCACCCACGGCACCGGAGGAAGCACCAGCAGGGCAGCTGCGAGCCAGCAGCTCCCCCCCCCCCGACAGGCGACCTGCTCTGCTGCAGGATGTGCAGGAACTTCTATTCTCCAGACTACTCTGCTGTATGGGGCGATGTTGCCTGGAGAGAATGTGCTCTGTGTTCTGAGAAATCAGCTGAGGCTAATTACCGGGGGGCGGGGATGGTTGTAAGGGAGGAAGCAAAAGAAAAGGTCAGAGTTATGCTGTCATTGAATTGTCACTACATTGTTGCTACCTAGATGAATGACCTGCTGCGGCTATGGACTACGCAGGCTTCTCCTACACACTTCTTTGTAGGTTTTCTAGCAAGCTGATCAGCTCACTTCCAAATATAACTCTCTGAAAGAGGTCGTCGGTAAGCTTTTTCTCCCCACATGGAGCAGACGGTTTCAGAGAAAGTTTCAAGGTCATCTTGATAAATACAGCGCCGGAGAAAAGGCAGACTTGTGCTTAATGAGCAGCTTTTGGAGCTGTGGGGCTGAATTAAACCGTAGCGGACAGAGCTGGAGTGGGAAGACATGGAAAGAAGTGTCATCACTGAAAGCATTAACGTACAGGGAGGAAAAACGTAGTATGCCCCTCCTACATTTGTAGGAAAAATAACTGTCTCTATATAGTTTGACGGAAGTAATCAGTGTTTTGCCGGAGTCCTACTTCTGTTGCAAAATACCACCTATGGTGCCGTGAAGAAAGAAAGAAGAGCAGCTTTTCTTTGCTAAGCGGGTCTTGAGCTTATTATTCTTGTAAGCTTAGTCTGAGAAGAGGGATTTTGTTCTTAGCGTATTTAGCATCTTTGTTTTTACCTCTCCCCTCCAAGAGATAATTCATTCTGCAGGACCATAGTCTGTGATTCTGATAAGAAATTCTGCCGGTACGGGCTCGATCACGAGCCCGCCTGTATGTTGCATCTCTTCCTTGGTGACCTGAGGTGTCATGGGCCCACCGAGCTAGAAATGATTCACCCTTATGTTGCCAGTCCAGATCCACCTGAGCCACTTCAATCTTAGCAGCCTGATCCACCTGCTGGTTGTTTTGATGTTCTTCAGTGGCCCGACTCTTGGGTATGTGAGCATCTACGTGACGGACTTTTACAGCCAGGTTCTCCACCCGGGCAGCAATACCTTGCCACAGTGCGGCAGCCCAGATGGGTTTGCCTCTGCACTGCCAATTGCTCCGCTTCCATTGCTGCGACCACCCCCACAGGGCATTTGCCACCATCCGTGAATCAGTGGTGTGAGCACCACACAGCCACTTGCTCGCTCCTCCCACACCCCCGTGGGATGGGGGAAAGAAAGTATTTCTGTCCTATACTAAAAGGCAACACTTATCCCTTCTTTCAGTAAGTGGACTTACTCCAACACTGACAAAGAATGTGACCCGAGTAGCTGAGATTTACAAGAAATCTGTGTACTGAACAGTTAAGTGACACAGCATATACGTCTGGGTCCACTCTGCCTAAAGGAAAATGACTCATCAGTAAAATGCATATACGGGGTCCAGAGCTGGACTTCAGTTTCGTTAATTTTTTGTGGTGTGGGGTGCGGTGTTACACATACACATATATGTACAGTGCCAGCAGAACGCAAGCTGGTAAGACACCTATTTAGAACATTTTAAAAGCCGTTTTCAGCACTAAAGAAGCATCGAAAACATATCTGGGTGAAAGATACCGCAAAATTGATTATTATCAATTAGAACTAGAGTTGTTAGTATATAAATAAAATAAATATTAACAAATATTAATTTTATAAATAGAACTCGAACGGGGGCTTCACGTTTCTGAGCACCCACCGTGTGCAAACCGGAGGGGATGACTCGAGGGCAGGAGTCAGTGCCGTACCTTTATTTCTAGAAACTACAAGTGGGGGTTGTTTCTTAAGCAGTAGAAACAGTCGCTCTCCAGATTTCAGTTTCCTCAGCTCGCCCGGCTCCGCCTCTGTGCTGAAGAAGACTTTTCCTGAGACGCAGTCCACCTCAGGGGAAAAACAGAAACCAAACCAAAGCAGAAAGGTGTTTTGGGTGAGCACTTCCAGCAGCCCCTCACACCCGCTCGCCCCTTCGCAGGGAGGAGGGCAGCGCAGACCTCAGCTCACCGGGGGTGGCGAGGGGACACGGCCTGACCGACTGGCAGATGTCCCTGCCCACGGCAGGGGCGGCGCCAGGCGGTCCTTAGGGGTCCTTCCGACCCAGACCCAGACCCAGACCCAGACCCAGACCCAGACCCAGACCAGACCCAGACCCGTGGGGCCCCACGCAGGTGGCGGCACAGCCCACACCGCTGCCGCCCGGCTCCAGGGCGCGAAGCGAACGAGACCGCGTTCCCCGCCGATCCGCACCGGACCGCACCGCCCCGCCCCGGGCGGGCACCGGCGCCGGCTACCCCCTCACCTCTGTGGCACCGAGCCGCGCCCGCACCTCCCGCGCAAGGAAGGCCTCCAGCCCGCGGCCCGCCGTGCAGAAGTACCGCCAGCCTCCCGCCGCCATCTTGGCCCGCCCCGCCGTCCTCAGCGCGGGCTGGGGGCCGGGCGGGACCGGCCCTCCTCCGCGGGGCCCCTCCCCGGGGGCAGCTCTACCGCGGTGAGCCCGCCCTGGCAGCGGGCTGGCGGGGCAGGGCGGAAGGCAGGACTGCCGCCTGCGTCGGTACCAGACAAAGGTACTTGAAAGCACCTGGTCCGGAGTCTGTTTGCACACTCGGGGGGACAAAGCTTCACCTGTCCCCACGGGACGGCTTCACCGCTAAATGCCGTCATCACCGTGGCGGGAGGTGACGCCCTGAGGGACCATCAGTGCAGGCGGCGAGATCAATTACTGCAGCGCAGCTCTCACTCGTCCTGTTCCAGCAGAAGACCGCGCCACCGCTCCTGAGAGGGCTGATGAGGGAGAGGAGCTTTGCTGTGGCGCAGAATTGGTGTCTGCATCCACACCATGCAGGCAATCTGTAGACACCCCCCGTGAGTGATTCAGCACCCACGGCACCGGAGGAAGCACCAGCAGGGCAGCTGCGAGCCAGCAGCTCCCCCCCCCCCGACAGGCGACCTGCTCTGCTGCAGGATGTGCAGGAACTTCTATTCTCCAGACTACTCTGCTGTATGGGGCGATGTTGCCTGGAGAGAATGTGCTCTGTGTTCTGAGAAATCAGCTGAGGCTAATTACCGGGGGGCGGGGATGGTTGTAAGGGAGGAAGCAAAAGAAAAGGTCAGAGTTATGCTGTCATTGAATTGTCACTACATTGTTGCTACCTAGATGAATGACCTGCTGCGGCTATGGACTACGCAGGCTTCTCCTACACACTTCTTTGTAGGTTTTCTAGCAAGCTGATCAGCTCACTTCCAAATATAACTCTCTGAAAGAGGTCGTCGGTAAGCTTTTTCTCCCCACATGGAGCAGACGGTTTCAGAGAAAGTTTCAAGGTCATCTTGATAAATACAGCGCCGGAGAAAAGGCAGACTTGTGCTTAATGAGCAGCTTTTGGAGCTGTGGGGCTGAATTAAACCGTAGCGGACAGAGCTGGAGTGGGAAGACATGGAAAGAAGTGTCATCACTGAAAGCATTAACGTACAGGGAGGAAAAACGTAGTATGCCCCTCCTACATTTGTAGGAAAAATAACTGTCTCTATATAGTTTGACGGAAGTAATCAGTGTTTTGCCGGAGTCCTACTTCTGTTGCAAAATACCACCTATGGTGCCGTGAAGAAAGAAAGAAGAGCAGCTTTTCTTTGCTAAGCGGGTCTTGAGCTTATTATTCTTGTAAGCTTAGTCTGAGAAGAGGGATTTTGTTCTTAGCGTATTTAGCATCTTTGTTTTTACCTCTCCCCTCCAAGAGATAATTCATTCTGCAGGACCATAGTCTGTGATTCTGATAAGAAATTCTGCCGGTACGGGCTCGATCACGAGCCCGCCTGTATGTTGCATCTCTTCCTTGGTGACCTGAGGTGTCATGGGCCCACCGAGCTAGAAATGATTCACCCTTATGTTGCCAGTCCAGATCCACCTGAGCCACTTCAATCTTAGCAGCCTGATCCACCTGCTGGTTGTTTTGATGTTCTTCAGTGGCCCGACTCTTGGGTATGTGAGCATCTACGTGACGGACTTTTACAGCCAGGTTCTCCACCCGGGCAGCAATACCTTGCCACAGTGCGGCAGCCCAGATGGGTTTGCCTCTGCACTGCCAATTGCTCCGCTTCCATTGCTGCGACCACCCCCACAGGGCATTTGCCACCATCCGTGAATCAGTGGTGTGAGCACCACACAGCCACTTGCTCGCTCCTCCCACACCCCCGTGGGATGGGGGAAAGAAAGTATTTCTGTCCTATACTAAAAGGCAACACTTATCCCTTCTTTCAGTAAGTGGACTTACTCCAACACTGACAAAGAATGTGACCCGAGTAGCTGAGATTTACAAGAAATCTGTGTACTGAACAGTTAAGTGACACAGCATATACGTCTGGGTCCACTCTGCCTAAAGGAAAATGACTCATCAGTAAAATGCATATACGGGGTCCAGAGCTGGACTTCAGTTTCGTTAATTTTTTGTGGTGTGGGGTGCGGTGTTACACATACACATATATGTACAGTGCCAGCAGAACGCAAGCTGGTAAGACACCTATTTAGAACATTTTAAAAGCCGTTTTCAGCACTAAAGAAGCATCGAAAACATATCTGGGTGAAAGATACCGCAAAATTGATTATTATCAATTAGAACTAGAGTTGTTAGTATATAAATAAAATAAATATTAACAAATATTAATTTTATAAATAGAACTCGAACGGGGGCTTCACGTTTCTGAGCACCCACCGTGTGCAAACCGGAGGGGATGACTCGAGGGCAGGAGTCAGTGCCGTACCTTTATTTCTAGAAACTACAAGTGGGGGTTGTTTCTTAAGCAGTAGAAACAGTCGCTCTCCAGATTTCAGTTTCCTCAGCTCGCCCGGCTCCGCCTCTGTGCTGAAGAAGACTTTTCCTGAGACGCAGTCCACCTCAGGGGAAAAACAGAAACCAAACCAAAGCAGAAAGGTGTTTTGGGTGAGCACTTCCAGCAGCCCCTCGCACCCGCTCGCCCCTTCGCAGGGAGGAGGGCAGCGCAGACCTCAGCTCACCGGGGGTGGCGAGGGGACACGGCCTGACCGACTGGCAGATGTCCCTGCCCACGGCAGGGGCGGCGCCAGGCGGTCCTTAGGGGTCCTTCCGACCCAGACCCAGACCCAGACCCAGACCCAGACCCAGACCAGACCCGACCCGACCCGTGGGGCCCCACGCAGGTGGCGGCACAGCCCACACCGCTGCCGCCCGGCTCCAGGGCGCGAAGCGAACGAGACCGCGTTCCCCGCCGATCCGCGCCGATCCGCACCGGACCGCACCGCCCCGCCCCGGGCGGGCACCGGCGCCGGCGCCGGCTCCCCCCTCACCTCTGTGGCACCGAGCCGCGCCCGCACCTCCCGCGCAAGGAAGGCCTCCAGCCCGCGGCCCGCCGTGCAGAAGTACCGCCAGCCTCCCGCCGCCATCTTGGCCCGCCCCGCCGTCCTCAGCGCGGGCTGGGGGCCGGGCGGGACCGGCCCTCCTCCGCGGGGCCCCTCCCCGGGGGCAGCTCTACCGCGGTGAGCCCGCCCTGGCAGCGGGCTGGCGGGGCAGGGCGGAAGGCAGGACTGCCGCCTGCGTCGGTACCAGACAAAGGTACTTGAAAGCACCTGGTCCGGAGTCTGTTTGCACACTCGGGGGGACAAAGCTTCACCTGTCCCCACGGGACGGCTTCACCGCTAAATGCCGTCATCACCGTGGCGGGAGGTGACGCCCTGAGGGACCATCAGTGCAGGCGGCGAGATCAATTACTGCAGCGCAGCTCTCACTCGTCCTGTTCCAGCAGAAGACCGCGCCACCGCTCCTGAGAGGGCTGATGAGGGAGAGGAGCTTTGCTGTGGCGCAGAATTGGTGTCTGCATCCACACCATGCAGGCAATCTGTAGACACCCCCCGTGAGTGATTCAGCACCCACGGCACCGGAGGAAGCACCAGCAGGGCAGCTGCGAGCCAGCAGCTCCCCCCCCCCCGACAGGCGACCTGCTCTGCTGCAGGATGTGCAGGAACTTCTATTCTCCAGACTACTCTGCTGTATGGGGCGATGTTGCCTGGAGAGAATGTGCTCTGTGTTCTGAGAAATCAGCTGAGGCTAATTACCGGGGGGCGGGGATGGTTGTAAGGGAGGAAGCAAAAGAAAAGGTCAGAGTTATGCTGTCATTGAATTGTCACTACATTGTTGCTACCTAGATGAATGACCTGCTGCGGCTATGGACTACGCAGGCTTCTCCTACACACTTCTTTGTAGGTTTTCTAGCAAGCTGATCAGCTCACTTCCAAATATAACTCTTTGAAAGAGGTCGTCGGTAAGCTTTTTCTCCCCACATGGAGCAGACGGTTTCAGAGAAAGTTTCAAGGTCATCTTGATAAATACAGCGCCGGAGAAAAGGCAGACTTGTGCTTAATGAGCAGCTTTTGGAGCTGTGGGGCTGAATTAAACCGTAGCGGACAGAGCTGGAGTGGGAAGACATGGAAAGAAGTGTCATCACTGAAAGCATTAACGTACAGGGAGGAAAAACGTAGTATGCCCCTCCTACATTTGTAGGAAAAATAACTGTCTCTATATAGTTTGACGGAAGTAATCAGTGTTTTGCCGGAGTCCTACTTCTGTTGCAAAATACCACCTATGGTGCCGTGAAGAAAGAAAGAAGAGCAGCTTTTCTTTGCTAAGCGGGTCTTGAGCTTATTATTCTTGTAAGCTTAGTCTGAGAAGAGGGATTTTGTTCTTAGCGTATTTAGCATCTTTGTTTTTACCTCTCCCCTCCAAGAGATAATTCATTCTGCAGGACCATAGTCTGTGATTCTGATAAGAAATTCTGCCGGTACGGGCTCGATCACGAGCCCGCCTGTATGTTGCATCTCTTCCTTGGTGACCTGAGGTGTCATGGGCCCACCGAGCTAGAAATGATTCACCCTTATGTTGCCAGTCCAGATCCACCTGAGCCACTTCAATCTTAGCAGCCTGATCCACCTGCTGGTTGTTTTGATGTTCTTCAGTGGCCCGACTCTTGGGTATGTGAGCATCTACGTGACGGACTTTTACAGCCAGGTTCTCCACCCGGGCAGCAATACCTTGCCACAGTGCGGCAGCCCAGATGGGTTTGCCTCTGCACTGCCAATTGCTCCGCTTCCATTGCTGCGACCACCCCCACAGGGCATTTGCCACCATCCGTGAATCAGTGGTGTGAGCACCACACAGCCACTTGCTCGCTCCTCCCACACCCCCGTGGGATGGGGGAAAGAAAGTATTTCTGTCCTATACTAAAAGGCAACACTTATCCCTTCTTTCAGTAAGTGGACTTACTCCAACACTGACAAAGAATGTGACCCGAGTAGCTGAGATTTACAAGAAATCTGTGTACTGAACAGTTAAGTGACACAGCATATACGTCTGGGTCCACTCTGCCTAAAGGAAAATGACTCATCAGTAAAATGCATATACGGGGTCCAGAGCTGGACTTCAGTTTCGTTAATTTTTTGTGGTGTGGGGTGCGGTGTTACACATACACATATATGTACAGTGCCAGCAGAACGCAAGCTGGTAAGACACCTATTTAGAACATTTTAAAAGCCGTTTTCAGCACTAAAGAAGCATCGAAAACATATCTGGGTGAAAGATACCGCAAAATTGATTATTATCAATTAGAACTAGAGTTGTTAGTATATAAATAAAATAAATATTAACAAATATTAATTTTATAAATAGAACTCGAACGGGGGCTTCACGTTTCTGAGCACCCACCGTGTGCAAACCGGAGGGGATGACTCGAGGGCAGGAGTCAGTGCCGTACCTTTATTTCTAGAAACTACAAGTGGGGGTTGTTTCTTAAGCAGTAGAAACAGTCGCTCTCCAGATTTCAGTTTCCTCAGCTCGCCCGGCTCCGCCTCTGTGCTGAAGAAGACTTTTCCTGAGACGCAGTCCACCTCAGGGGAAAAACAGAAACCAAACCAAAGCAGAAAGGTGTTTTGGGTGAGCACTTCCAGCAGCCCCTCACACCCGCTCGCCCCTTCGCAGGGAGGAGGGCAGCGCAGACCTCAGCTCACCGGGGGTGGCGAGGGGACACGGCCTGACCGACTGGCAGATGTCCCTGCCCACGGCAGGGGCGGCGCCAGGCGGTCCTTAGGGGTCCTTCCGACCCAGACCCAGACCCAGACCCAGACCCAGACCCAGACCAGACCAGACCCGACCCGTGGGGCCCCACGCAGGTGGCGGCACAGCCCACACCGCTGCCGCCCGGCTCCAGGGCGCGAAGCGAACGAGACCGCGTTCCCCGCCGATCCGCGCCGATCCGCACCGGACCGCACCGCCCCGCCCCGGGCGGGCACCGGCGCCGGCTCCCCCCTCACCTCTGTGGCACCGAGCCGCGCCCGCACCTCCCGCGCAAGGAAGGCCTCCAGCCCGCGGCCCGCCGTGCAGAAGTACCGCCAGCCTCCCGCCGCCATCTTGGCCCGCCCCGCCGTCCTCAGCGCGGGCTGGGGGCCGGGCGGGACCGGCCCTCCTCCGCGGGGCCCCTCCCCGGGGGCAGCTCTACCGCGGTGAGCCCGCCCTGGCAGCGGGCTGGCGGGGCAGGGCGGAAGGCAGGACTGCCGCCTGCGTCGGTACCAGACAAAGGTACTTGAAAGCACCTGGTCCGGAGTCTGTTTGCACACTCGGGGGGACAAAGCTTCACCTGTCCCCACGGGACGGCTTCACCGCTAAATGCCGTCATCACCGTGGCGGGAGGTGACGCCCTGAGGGACCATCAGTGCAGGCGGCGAGATCAATTACTGCAGCGCAGCTCTCACTCGTCCTGTTCCAGCAGAAGACCGCGCCACCGCTCCTGAGAGGGCTGATGAGGGAGAGGAGCTTTGCTGTGGCGCAGAATTGGTGTCTGCATCCACACCATGCAGGCAATCTGTAGACACCCCCCGTGAGTGATTCAGCACCCACGGCACCGGAGGAAGCACCAGCAGGGCAGCTGCGAGCCAGCAGCTCCCCCCCCCCCGACAGGCGACCTGCTCTGCTGCAGGATGTGCAGGAACTTCTATTCTCCAGACTACTCTGCTGTATGGGGCGATGTTGCCTGGAGAGAATGTGCTCTGTGTTCTGAGAAATCAGCTGAGGCTAATTACCGGGGGGCGGGGATGGTTGTAAGGGAGGAAGCAAAAGAAAAGGTCAGAGTTATGCTGTCATTGAATTGTCACTACATTGTTGCTACCTAGATGAATGACCTGCTGCGGCTATGGACTACGCAGGCTTCTCCTACACACTTCTTTGTAGGTTTTCTAGCAAGCTGATCAGCTCACTTCCAAATATAACTCTCTGAAAGAGGTCGTCGGTAAGCTTTTTCTCCCCACATGGAGCAGACGGTTTCAGAGAAAGTTTCAAGGTCATCTTGATAAATACAGCGCCGGAGAAAAGGCAGACTTGTGCTTAATGAGCAGCTTTTGGAGCTGTGGGGCTGAATTAAACCGTAGCGGACAGAGCTGGAGTGGGAAGACATGGAAAGAAGTGTCATCACTGAAAGCATTAACGTACAGGGAGGAAAAACGTAGTATGCCCCTCCTACATTTGTAGGAAAAATAACTGTCTCTATATAGTTTGACGGAAGTAATCAGTGTTTTGCCGGAGTCCTACTTCTGTTGCAAAATACCACCTATGGTGCCGTGAAGAAAGAAAGAAGAGCAGCTTTTCTTTGCTAAGCGGGTCTTGAGCTTATTATTCTTGTAAGCTTAGTCTGAGAAGAGGGATTTTGTTCTTAGCGTATTTAGCATCTTTGTTTTTACCTCTCCCCTCCAAGAGATAATTCATTCTGCAGGACCATAGTCTGTGATTCTGATAAGAAATTCTGCCGGTACGGGCTCGATCACGAGCCCGCCTGTATGTTGCATCTCTTCCTTGGTGACCTGAGGTGTCATGGGCCCACCGAGCTAGAAATGATTCACCCTTATGTTGCCAGTCCAGATCCACCTGAGCCACTTCAATCTTAGCAGCCTGATCCACCTGCTGGTTGTTTTGATGTTCTTCAGTGGCCCGACTCTTGGGTATGTGAGCATCTACGTGACGGACTTTTACAGCCAGGTTCTCCACCCGGGCAGCAATACCTTGCCACAGTGCGGCAGCCCAGATGGGTTTGCCTCTGCACTGCCAATTGCTCCGCTTCCATTGCTGCGACCACCCCCACAGGGCATTTGCCACCATCCGTGAATCAGTGGTGTGAGCACCACACAGCCACTTGCTCGCTCCTCCCACACCCCCGTGGGATGGGGGAAAGAAAGTATTTCTGTCCTATACTAAAAGGCAACACTTATCCCTTCTTTCAGTAAGTGGACTTACTCCAACACTGACAAAGAATGTGACCCGAGTAGCTGAGATTTACAAGAAATCTGTGTACTGAACAGTTAAGTGACACAGCATATACGTCTGGGTCCACTCTGCCTAAAGGAAAATGACTCATCAGTAAAATGCATATACGGGGTCCAGAGCTGGACTTCAGTTTCGTTAATTTTTTGTGGTGTGGGGTGCGGTGTTACACATACACATATATGTACAGTGCCAGCAGAACGCAAGCTGGTAAGACACCTATTTAGAACATTTTAAAAGCCGTTTTCAGCACTAAAGAAGCATCGAAAACATATCTGGGTGAAAGATACCGCAAAATTGATTATTATCAATTAGAACTAGAGTTGTTAGTATATAAATAAAATAAATATTAACAAATATTAATTTTATAAATAGAACTCGAACGGGGGCTTCACGTTTCTGAGCACCCACCGTGTGCAAACCGGAGGGGATGACTCGAGGGCAGGAGTCAGTGCCGTACCTTTATTTCTAGAAACTACAAGTGGGGGTTGTTTCTTAAGCAGTAGAAACAGTCGCTCTCCAGATTTCAGTTTCCTCAGCTCGCCCGGCTCCGCCTCTGTGCTGAAGAAGACTTTTCCTGAGACGCAGTCCACCTCAGGGGAAAAACAGAAACCAAACCAAAGCAGAAAGGTGTTTTGGGTGAGCACTTCCAGCAGCCCCTCACACCCGCTCGCCCCTTCGCAGGGAGGAGGGCAGCGCAGACCTCAGCTCACCGGGGGTGGCGAGGGGACACGGCCTGACCGACTGGCAGATGTCCCTGCCCACGGCAGGGGCGGCGCCAGGCGGTCCTTAGGGGTCCTTCCGACCCAGACCCAGACCCAGACCCAGACCCAGACCCAGACCAGACCCGACCCGTGGGGCCCCACGCAGGTGGCGGCACAGCCCACACCGCTGCCGCCCGGCTCCAGGGCGCGAAGCGAACGAGACCGCGTTCCCCGCCGATCCGCGCCGATCCGCACCGGACCGCACCGCCCCGCCCCGGGCGGGCACCGGCGCCGGCTCCCCCCTCACCTCTGTGGCACCGAGCCGCGCCCGCACCTCCCGCGCAAGGAAGGCCTCCAGCCCGCGGCCCGCCGTGCAGAAGTACCGCCAGCCTCCCGCCGCCATCTTGGCCCGCCCCGCCGTCCTCAGCGCGGGCTGGGGGCCGGGCGGGACCGGCCCTCCTCCGCGGGGCCCCTCCCCGGGGGCAGCTCTACCGCGGTGAGCCCGCCCTGGCAGCGGGCTGGCGGGGCAGGGCGGAAGGCAGGACTGCCGCCTGCGTCGGTACCAGACAAAGGTACTTGAAAGCACCTGGTCCGGAGTCTGTTTGCACACTCGGGGGGACAAAGCTTCACCTGTCCCCACGGGACGGCTTCACCGCTAAATGCCGTCATCACCGTGGCGGGAGGTGACGCCCTGAGGGACCATCAGTGCAGGCGGCGAGATCAATTACTGCAGCGCAGCTCTCACTCGTCCTGTTCCAGCAGAAGACCGCGCCACCGCTCCTGAGAGGGCTGATGAGGGAGAGGAGCTTTGCTGTGGCGCAGAATTGGTGTCTGCATCCACACCATGCAGGCAATCTGTAGACACCCCCCGTGAGTGATTCAGCACCCACGGCACCGGAGGAAGCACCAGCAGGGCAGCTGCGAGCCAGCAGCTCCCCCCCCCCCGACAGGCGACCTGCTCTGCTGCAGGATGTGCAGGAACTTCTATTCTCCAGACTACTCTGCTGTATGGGGCGATGTTGCCTGGAGAGAATGTGCTCTGTGTTCTGAGAAATCAGCTGAGGCTAATTACCGGGGGGCGGGGATGGTTGTAAGGGAGGAAGCAAAAGAAAAGGTCAGAGTTATGCTGTCATTGAATTGTCACTACATTGTTGCTACCTAGATGAATGACCTGCTGCGGCTATGGACTACGCAGGCTTCTCCTACACACTTCTTTGTAGGTTTTCTAGCAAGCTGATCAGCTCACTTCCAAATATAACTCTCTGAAAGAGGTCGTCGGTAAGCTTTTTCTCCCCACATGGAGCAGACGGTTTCAGAGAAAGTTTCAAGGTCATCTTGATAAATACAGCGCCGGAGAAAAGGCAGACTTGTGCTTAATGAGCAGCTTTTGGAGCTGTGGGGCTGAATTAAACCGTAGCGGACAGAGCTGGAGTGGGAAGACATGGAAAGAAGTGTCATCACTGAAAGCATTAACGTACAGGGAGGAAAAACGTAGTATGCCCCTCCTACATTTGTAGGAAAAATAACTGTCTCTATATAGTTTGACGGAAGTAATCAGTGTTTTGCCGGAGTCCTACTTCTGTTGCAAAATACCACCTATGGTGCCGTGAAGAAAGAAAGAAGAGCAGCTTTTCTTTGCTAAGCGGGTCTTGAGCTTATTATTCTTGTAAGCTTAGTCTGAGAAGAGGGATTTTGTTCTTAGCGTATTTAGCATCTTTGTTTTTACCTCTCCCCTCCAAGAGATAATTCATTCTGCAGGACCATAGTCTGTGATTCTGATAAGAAATTCTGCCGGTACGGGCTCGATCACGAGCCCGCCTGTATGTTGCATCTCTTCCTTGGTGACCTGAGGTGTCATGGGCCCACCGAGCTAGAAATGATTCACCCTTATGTTGCCAGTCCAGATCCACCTGAGCCACTTCAATCTTAGCAGCCTGATCCACCTGCTGGTTGTTTTGATGTTCTTCAGTGGCCCGACTCTTGGGTATGTGAGCATCTACGTGACGGACTTTTACAGCCAGGTTCTCCACCCGGGCAGCAATACCTTGCCACAGTGCGGCAGCCCAGATGGGTTTGCCTCTGCACTGCCAATTGCTCCGCTTCCATTGCTGCGACCACCCCCACAGGGCATTTGCCACCATCCGTGAATCAGTGGTGTGAGCACCACACAGCCACTTGCTCGCTCCTCCCACACCCCCGTGGGATGGGGGAAAGAAAGTATTTCTGTCCTATACTAAAAGGCAACACTTATCCCTTCTTTCAGTAAGTGGACTTACTCCAACACTGACAAAGAATGTGACCCGAGTAGCTGAGATTTACAAGAAATCTGTGTACTGAACAGTTAAGTGACACAGCATATACGTCTGGGTCCACTCTGCCTAAAGGAAAATGACTCATCAGTAAAATGCATATACGGGGTCCAGAGCTGGACTTCAGTTTCGTTAATTTTTTGTGGTGTGGGGTGCGGTGTTACACATACACATATATGTACAGTGCCAGCAGAACGCAAGCTGGTAAGACACCTATTTAGAACATTTTAAAAGCCGTTTTCAGCACTAAAGAAGCATCGAAAACATATCTGGGTGAAAGATACCGCAAAATTGATTATTATCAATTAGAACTAGAGTTGTTAGTATATAAATAAAATAAATATTAACAAATATTAATTTTATAAATAGAACTCGAACGGGGGCTTCACGTTTCTGAGCACCCACCGTGTGCAAACCGGAGGGGATGACTCGAGGGCAGGAGTCAGTGCCGTACCTTTATTTCTAGAAACTACAAGTGGGGGTTGTTTCTTAAGCAGTAGAAACAGTCGCTCTCCAGATTTCAGTTTCCTCAGCTCGCCCGGCTCCGCCTCTGTGCTGAAGAAGACTTTTCCTGAGACGCAGTCCACCTCAGGGGAAAAACAGAAACCAAACCAAAGCAGAAAGGTGTTTTGGGTGAGCACTTCCAGCAGCCCCTCACACCCGCTCGCCCCTTCGCAGGGAGGAGGGCAGCGCAGACCTCAGCTCACCGGGGGTGGCGAGGGGACACGGCCTGACCGACTGGCAGATGTCCCTGCCCACGGCAGGGGCGGCGCCAGGCGGTCCTTAGGGGTCCTTCCGACCCAGACCCAGACCCAGACCCAGACCCAGACCCAGACCAGACCAGACCCGACCCGTGGGGCCCCACGCAGGTGGCGGCACAGCCCACACCGCTGCCGCCCGGCTCCAGGGCGCGAAGCGAACGAGACCGCGTTCCCCGCCGATCCGCGCCGATCCGCACCGGACCGCACCGCCCCGCCCCGGGCGGGCACCGGCGCCGGCGCCGGCTCCCCCCTCACCTCTGTGGCACCGAGCCGCGCCCGCACCTCCCGCGCAAGGAAGGCCTCCAGCCCGCGGCCCGCCGTGCAGAAGTACCGCCAGCCTCCCGCCGCCATCTTGGCCCGCCCCGCCGTCCTCAGCGCGGGCTGGGGGCCGGGCGGGACCGGCCCTCCTCCGCGGGGCCCCTCCCCGGGGGCAGCTCTACCGCGGTGAGCCCGCCCTGGCAGCGGGCTGGCGGGGCAGGGCGGAAGGCAGGACTGCCGCCTGCGTCGGTACCAGACAAAGGTACTTGAAAGCACCTGGTCCGGAGTCTGTTTGCACACTCGGGGGGACAAAGCTTCACCTGTCCCCACGGGACGGCTTCACCGCTAAATGCCGTCATCACCGTGGCGGGAGGTGACGCCCTGAGGGACCATCAGTGCAGGCGGCGAGATCAATTACTGCAGCGCAGCTCTCACTCGTCCTGTTCCAGCAGAAGACCGCGCCACCGCTCCTGAGAGGGCTGATGAGGGAGAGGAGCTTTGCTGTGGCGCAGAATTGGTGTCTGCATCCACACCATGCAGGCAATCTGTAGACACCCCCCGTGAGTGATTCAGCACCCACGGCACCGGAGGAAGCACCAGCAGGGCAGCTGCGAGCCAGCAGCTCCCCCCCCCCCGACAGGCGACCTGCTCTGCTGCAGGATGTGCAGGAACTTCTATTCTCCAGACTACTCTGCTGTATGGGGCGATGTTGCCTGGAGAGAATGTGCTCTGTGTTCTGAGAAATCAGCTGAGGCTAATTACCGGGGGGCGGGGATGGTTGTAAGGGAGGAAGCAAAAGAAAAGGTCAGAGTTATGCTGTCATTGAATTGTCACTACATTGTTGCTACCTAGATGAATGACCTGCTGCGGCTATGGACTACGCAGGCTTCTCCTACACACTTCTTTGTAGGTTTTCTAGCAAGCTGATCAGCTCACTTCCAAATATAACTCTCTGAAAGAGGTCGTCGGTAAGCTTTTTCTCCCCACATGGAGCAGACGGTTTCAGAGAAAGTTTCAAGGTCATCTTGATAAATACAGCGCCGGAGAAAAGGCAGACTTGTGCTTAATGAGCAGCTTTTGGAGCTGTGGGGCTGAATTAAACCGTAGCGGACAGAGCTGGAGTGGGAAGACATGGAAAGAAGTGTCATCACTGAAAGCATTAACGTACAGGGAGGAAAAACGTAGTATGCCCCTCCTACATTTGTAGGAAAAATAACTGTCTCTATATAGTTTGACGGAAGTAATCAGTGTTTTGCCGGAGTCCTACTTCTGTTGCAAAATACCACCTATGGTGCCGTGAAGAAAGAAAGAAGAGCAGCTTTTCTTTGCTAAGCGGGTCTTGAGCTTATTATTCTTGTAAGCTTAGTCTGAGAAGAGGGATTTTGTTCTTAGCGTATTTAGCATCTTTGTTTTTACCTCTCCCCTCCAAGAGATAATTCATTCTGCAGGACCATAGTCTGTGATTCTGATAAGAAATTCTGCCGGTACGGGCTCGATCACGAGCCCGCCTGTATGTTGCATCTCTTCCTTGGTGACCTGAGGTGTCATGGGCCCACCGAGCTAGAAATGATTCACCCTTATGTTGCCAGTCCAGATCCACCTGAGCCACTTCAATCTTAGCAGCCTGATCCACCTGCTGGTTGTTTTGATGTTCTTCAGTGGCCCGACTCTTGGGTATGTGAGCATCTACGTGACGGACTTTTACAGCCAGGTTCTCCACCCGGGCAGCAATACCTTGCCACAGTGCGGCAGCCCAGATGGGTTTGCCTCTGCACTGCCAATTGCTCCGCTTCCATTGCTGCGACCACCCCCACAGGGCATTTGCCACCATCCGTGAATCAGTGGTGTGAGCACCACACAGCCACTTGCTCGCTCCTCCCACACCCCCGTGGGATGGGGGAAAGAAAGTATTTCTGTCCTATACTAAAAGGCAACACTTATCCCTTCTTTCAGTAAGTGGACTTACTCCAACACTGACAAAGAATGTGACCCGAGTAGCTGAGATTTACAAGAAATCTGTGTACTGAACAGTTAAGTGACACAGCATATACGTCTGGGTCCACTCTGCCTAAAGGAAAATGACTCATCAGTAAAATGCATATACGGGGTCCAGAGCTGGACTTCAGTTTCGTTAATTTTTTGTGGTGTGGGGTGCGGTGTTACACATACACATATATGTACAGTGCCAGCAGAACGCAAGCTGGTAAGACACCTATTTAGAACATTTTAAAAGCCGTTTTCAGCACTAAAGAAGCATCGAAAACATATCTGGGTGAAAGATACCGCAAAATTGATTATTATCAATTAGAACTAGAGTTGTTAGTATATAAATAAAATAAATATTAACAAATATTAATTTTATAAATAGAACTCGAACGGGGGCTTCACGTTTCTGAGCACCCACCGTGTGCAAACCGGAGGGGATGACTCGAGGGCAGGAGTCAGTGCCGTACCTTTATTTCTAGAAACTACAAGTGGGGGTTGTTTCTTAAGCAGTAGAAACAGTCGCTCTCCAGATTTCAGTTTCCTCAGCTCGCCCGGCTCCGCCTCTGTGCTGAAGAAGACTTTTCCTGAGACGCAGTCCACCTCAGGGGAAAAACAGAAACCAAACCAAAGCAGAAAGGTGTTTTGGGTGAGCACTTCCAGCAGCCCCTCACACCCGCTCGCCCCTTCGCAGGGAGGAGGGCAGCGCAGACCTCAGCTCACCGGGGGTGGCGAGGGGACACGGCCTGACCGAGTGGCAGATGTCCCTGCCCACGGCAGGGGCGGCGCCAGGCGGTCCTTAGGGGTCCTTCCGACCCAGACCCAGACCCAGACCCAGACCCAGACCCAGACCAGACCCAGACCCGTGGGGCCCCACGCAGGTGGCGGCACAGCCCACACCGCTGCCGCCCGGCTCCAGGGCGCGAAGCGAACGAGACCGCGTTCCCCGCCGATCCGCGCCGATCCGCACCGGACCGCACCGCCCCGCCCCGGGCGGGCACCGGCGCCGGCGCCGGCTCCCCCCTCACCTCTGTGGCACCGAGCCGCGCCCGCACCTCCCGCGCAAGGAAGGCCTCCAGCCCGCGGCCCGCCGTGCAGAAGTACCGCCAGCCTCCCGCCGCCATCTTGGCCCGCCCCGCCGTCCTCAGCGCGGGCTGGGGGCCGGGCGGGACCGGCCCTCCTCCGCGGGGCCCCTCCCCGGGGGCAGCTCTACCGCGGTGAGCCCGCCCTGGCAGCGGGCTGGCGGGGCAGGGCGGAAGGCAGGACTGCCGCCTGCGTCGGTACCAGACAAAGGTACTTGAAAGCACCTGGTCCGGAGTCTGTTTGCACACTCGGGGGGACAAAGCTTCACCTGTCCCCACGGGACGGCTTCACCGCTAAATGCCGTCATCACCGTGGCGGGAGGTGACGCCCTGAGGGACCATCAGTGCAGGCGGCGAGATCAATTACTGCAGCGCAGCTCTCACTCGTCCTGTTCCAGCAGAAGACCGCGCCACCGCTCCTGAGAGGGCTGATGAGGGAGAGGAGCTTTGCTGTGGCGCAGAATTGGTGTCTGCATCCACACCATGCAGGCAATCTGTAGACACCCCCCGTGAGTGATTCAGCACCCACGGCACCGGAGGAAGCACCAGCAGGGCAGCTGCGAGCCAGCAGCTCCCCCCCCCCCGACAGGCGACCTGCTCTGCTGCAGGATGTGCAGGAACTTCTATTCTCCAGACTACTCTGCTGTATGGGGCGATGTTGCCTGGAGAGAATGTGCTCTGTGTTCTGAGAAATCAGCTGAGGCTAATTACCGGGGGGCGGGGATGGTTGTAAGGGAGGAAGCAAAAGAAAAGGTCAGAGTTATGCTGTCATTGAATTGTCACTACATTGTTGCTACCTAGATGAATGACCTGCTGCGGCTATGGACTACGCAGGCTTCTCCTACACACTTCTTTGTAGGTTTTCTAGCAAGCTGATCAGCTCACTTCCAAATATAACTCTCTGAAAGAGGTCGTCGGTAAGCTTTTTCTCCCCACATGGAGCAGACGGTTTCAGAGAAAGTTTCAAGGTCATCTTGATAAATACAGCGCCGGAGAAAAGGCAGACTTGTGCTTAATGAGCAGCTTTTGGAGCTGTGGGGCTGAATTAAACCGTAGCGGACAGAGCTGGAGTGGGAAGACATGGAAAGAAGTGTCATCACTGAAAGCATTAACGTACAGGGAGGAAAAACGTAGTATGCCCCTCCTACATTTGTAGGAAAAATAACTGTCTCTATATAGTTTGACGGAAGTAATCAGTGTTTTGCCGGAGTCCTACTTCTGTTGCAAAATACCACCTATGGTGCCGTGAAGAAAGAAAGAAGAGCAGCTTTTCTTTGCTAAGCGGGTCTTGAGCTTATTATTCTTGTAAGCTTAGTCTGAGAAGAGGGATTTTGTTCTTAGCGTATTTAGCATCTTTGTTTTTACCTCTCCCCTCCAAGAGATAATTCATTCTGCAGGACCATAGTCTGTGATTCTGATAAGAAATTCTGCCGGTACGGGCTCGATCACGAGCCCGCCTGTATGTTGCATCTCTTCCTTGGTGACCTGAGGTGTCATGGGCCCACCGAGCTAGAAATGATTCACCCTTATGTTGCCAGTCCAGATCCACCTGAGCCACTTCAATCTTAGCAGCCTGATCCACCTGCTGGTTGTTTTGATGTTCTTCAGTGGCCCGACTCTTGGGTATGTGAGCATCTACGTGACGGACTTTTACAGCCAGGTTCTCCACCCGGGCAGCAATACCTTGCCACAGTGCGGCAGCCCAGATGGGTTTGCCTCTGCACTGCCAATTGCTCCGCTTCCATTGCTGCGACCACCCCCACAGGGCATTTGCCACCATCCGTGAATCAGTGGTGTGAGCACCACACAGCCACTTGCTCGCTCCTCCCACACCCCCGTGGGATGGGGGAAAGAAAGTATTTCTGTCCTATACTAAAAGGCAACACTTATCCCTTCTTTCAGTAAGTGGACTTACTCCAACACTGACAAAGAATGTGACCCGAGTAGCTGAGATTTACAAGAAATCTGTGTACTGAACAGTTAAGTGACACAGCATATACGTCTGGGTCCACTCTGCCTAAAGGAAAATGACTCATCAGTAAAATGCATATACGGGGTCCAGAGCTGGACTTCAGTTTCGTTAATTTTTTGTGGTGTGGGGTGCGGTGTTACACATACACATATATGTACAGTGCCAGCAGAACGCAAGCTGGTAAGACACCTATTTAGAACATTTTAAAAGCCGTTTTCAGCACTAAAGAAGCATCGAAAACATATCTGGGTGAAAGATACCGCAAAATTGATTATTATCAATTAGAACTAGAGTTGTTAGTATATAAATAAAATAAATATTAACAAATATTAATTTTATAAATAGAACTCGAACGGGGGCTTCACGTTTCTGAGCACCCACCGTGTGCAAACCGGAGGGGATGACTCGAGGGCAGGAGTCAGTGCCGTACCTTTATTTCTAGAAACTACAAGTGGGGGTTGTTTCTTAAGCAGTAGAAACAGTCGCTCTCCAGATTTCAGTTTCCTCAGCTCGCCCGGCTCCGCCTCTGTGCTGAAGAAGACTTTTCCTGAGACGCAGTCCACCTCAGGGGAAAAACAGAAACCAAACCAAAGCAGAAAGGTGTTTTGGGTGAGCACTTCCAGCAGCCCCTCACACCCGCTCGCCCCTTCGCAGGGAGGAGGGCAGCGCAGACCTCAGCTCACCGGGGGTGGCGAGGGGACACGGCCTGACCGAGTGGCAGATGTCCCTGCCCACGGCAGGGGCGGCGCCAGGCGGTCCTTAGGGGTCCTTCCGACCCAGACCCAGACCCAGACCCAGACCCAGACCAGACCAGACCCGACCCGTGGGGCCCCACGCAGGTGGCGGCACAGCCCACACCGCTGCCGCCCGGCTCCAGGGCGCGAAGCGAACGAGACCGCGTTCCCCGCCGATCCGCGCCGATCCGCACCGGACCGCACCGCCCCGCCCCGGGCGGGCACCGGCGCCGGCGCCGGCTCCCCCCTCACCTCTGTGGCACCGAGCCGCGCCCGCACCTCCCGCGCAAGGAAGGCCTCCAGCCCGCGGCCCGCCGTGCAGAAGTACCGCCAGCCTCCCGCCGCCATCTTGGCCCGCCCCGCCGTCCTCAGCGCGGGCTGGGGGCCGGGCGGGACCGGCCCTCCTCCGCGGGGCCCCTCCCCGGGGGCAGCTCTACCGCGGTGAGCCCGCCCTGGCAGCGGGCTGGCGGGGCAGGGCGGAAGGCAGGACTGCCGCCTGCGTCGGTACCAGACAAAGGTACTTGAAAGCACCTGGTCCGGAGTCTGTTTGCACACTCGGGGGGACAAAGCTTCACCTGTCCCCACGGGACGGCTTCACCGCTAAATGCCGTCATCACCGTGGCGGGAGGTGACGCCCTGAGGGACCATCAGTGCAGGCGGCGAGATCAATTACTGCAGCGCAGCTCTCACTCGTCCTGTTCCAGCAGAAGACCGCGCCACCGCTCCTGAGAGGGCTGATGAGGGAGAGGAGCTTTGCTGTGGCGCAGAATTGGTGTCTGCATCCACACCATGCAGGCAATCTGTAGACACCCCCCGTGAGTGATTCAGCACCCACGGCACCGGAGGAAGCACCAGCAGGGCAGCTGCGAGCCAGCAGCTCCCCCCCCCCCGACAGGCGACCTGCTCTGCTGCAGGATGTGCAGGAACTTCTATTCTCCAGACTACTCTGCTGTATGGGGCGATGTTGCCTGGAGAGAATGTGCTCTGTGTTCTGAGAAATCAGCTGAGGCTAATTACCGGGGGGCGGGGATGGTTGTAAGGGAGGAAGCAAAAGAAAAGGTCAGAGTTATGCTGTCATTGAATTGTCACTACATTGTTGCTACCTAGATGAATGACCTGCTGCGGCTATGGACTACGCAGGCTTCTCCTACACACTTCTTTGTAGGTTTTCTAGCAAGCTGATCAGCTCACTTCCAAATATAACTCTCTGAAAGAGGTCGTCGGTAAGCTTTTTCTCCCCACATGGAGCAGACGGTTTCAGAGAAAGTTTCAAGGTCATCTTGATAAATACAGCGCCGGAGAAAAGGCAGACTTGTGCTTAATGAGCAGCTTTTGGAGCTGTGGGGCTGAATTAAACCGTAGCGGACAGAGCTGGAGTGGGAAGACATGGAAAGAAGTGTCATCACTGAAAGCATTAACGTACAGGGAGGAAAAACGTAGTATGCCCCTCCTACATTTGTAGGAAAAATAACTGTCTCTATATAGTTTGACGGAAGTAATCAGTGTTTTGCCGGAGTCCTACTTCTGTTGCAAAATACCACCTATGGTGCCGTGAAGAAAGAAAGAAGAGCAGCTTTTCTTTGCTAAGCGGGTCTTGAGCTTATTATTCTTGTAAGCTTAGTCTGAGAAGAGGGATTTTGTTCTTAGCGTATTTAGCATCTTTGTTTTTACCTCTCCCCTCCAAGAGATAATTCATTCTGCAGGACCATAGTCTGTGATTCTGATAAGAAATTCTGCCGGTACGGGCTCGATCACGAGCCCGCCTGTATGTTGCATCTCTTCCTTGGTGACCTGAGGTGTCATGGGCCCACCGAGCTAGAAATGATTCACCCTTATGTTGCCAGTCCAGATCCACCTGAGCCACTTCAATCTTAGCAGCCTGATCCACCTGCTGGTTGTTTTGATGTTCTTCAGTGGCCCGACTCTTGGGTATGTGAGCATCTACGTGACGGACTTTTACAGCCAGGTTCTCCACCCGGGCAGCAATACCTTGCCACAGTGCGGCAGCCCAGATGGGTTTGCCTCTGCACTGCCAATTGCTCCGCTTCCATTGCTGCGACCACCCCCACAGGGCATTTGCCACCATCCGTGAATCAGTGGTGTGAGCACCACACAGCCACTTGCTCGCTCCTCCCACACCCCCGTGGGATGGGGGAAAGAAAGTATTTCTGTCCTATACTAAAAGGCAACACTTATCCCTTCTTTCAGTAAGTGGACTTACTCCAACACTGACAAAGAATGTGACCCGAGTAGCTGAGATTTACAAGAAATCTGTGTACTGAACAGTTAAGTGACACAGCATATACGTCTGGGTCCACTCTGCCTAAAGGAAAATGACTCATCAGTAAAATGCATATACGGGGTCCAGAGCTGGACTTCAGTTTCGTTAATTTTTTGTGGTGTGGGGTGCGGTGTTACACATACACATATATGTACAGTGCCAGCAGAACGCAAGCTGGTAAGACACCTATTTAGAACATTTTAAAAGCCGTTTTCAGCACTAAAGAAGCATCGAAAACATATCTGGGTGAAAGATACCGCAAAATTGATTATTATCAATTAGAACTAGAGTTGTTAGTATATAAATAAAATAAATATTAACAAATATTAATTTTATAAATAGAACTCGAACGGGGGCTTCACGTTTCTGAGCACCCACCGTGTGCAAACCGGAGGGGATGACTCGAGGGCAGGAGTCAGTGCCGTACCTTTATTTCTAGAAACTACAAGTGGGGGTTGTTTCTTAAGCAGTAGAAACAGTCGCTCTCCAGATTTCAGTTTCCTCAGCTCGCCCGGCTCCGCCTCTGTGCTGAAGAAGACTTTTCCTGAGACGCAGTCCACCTCAGGGGAAAAACAGAAACCAAACCAAAGCAGAAAGGTGTTTTGGGTGAGCACTTCCAGCAGCCCCTCACACCCGCTCGCCCCTTCGCAGGGAGGAGGGCAGCGCAGACCTCAGCTCACCGGGGGTGGCGAGGGGACACGGCCTGACCGACTGGCAGATGTCCCTGCCCACGGCAGGGGCGGCGCCAGGCGGTCCTTAGGGGTCCTTCCGACCCAGACCCAGACCCAGACCCAGACCCAGACCCAGACCAGACCAGACCCGACCCGTGGGGCCCCACGCAGGTGGCGGCACAGCCCACACCGCTGCCGCCCGGCTCCAGGGCGCGAAGCGAACGAGACCGCGTTCCCCGCCGATCCGCGCCGATCCGCACCGGACCGCACCGCCCCGCCCCGGGCGGGCACCGGCGCCGGCGCCGGCTCCCCCCTCACCTCTGTGGCACCGAGCCGCGCCCGCACCTCCCGCGCAAGGAAGGCCTCCAGCCCGCGGCCCGCCGTGCAGAAGTACCGCCAGCCTCCCGCCGCCATCTTGGCCCGCCCCGCCGTCCTCAGCGCGGGCTGGGGGCCGGGCGGGACCGGCCCTCCTCCGCGGGGCCCCTCCCCGGGGGCAGCTCTACCGCGGTGAGCCCGCCCTGGCAGCGGGCTGGCGGGGCAGGGCGGAAGGCAGGACTGCCGCCTGCGTCGGTACCAGACAAAGGTACTTGAAAGCACCTGGTCCGGAGTCTGTTTGCACACTCGGGGGGACAAAGCTTCACCTGTCCCCACGGGACGGCTTCACCGCTAAATGCCGTCATCACCGTGGCGGGAGGTGACGCCCTGAGGGACCATCAGTGCAGGCGGCGAGATCAATTACTGCAGCGCAGCTCTCACTCGTCCTGTTCCAGCAGAAGACCGCGCCACCGCTCCTGAGAGGGCTGATGAGGGAGAGGAGCTTTGCTGTGGCGCAGAATTGGTGTCTGCATCCACACCATGCAGGCAATCTGTAGACACCCCCCGTGAGTGATTCAGCACCCACGGCACCGGAGGAAGCACCAGCAGGGCAGCTGCGAGCCAGCAGCTCCCCCCCCCCCGACAGGCGACCTGCTCTGCTGCAGGATGTGCAGGAACTTCTATTCTCCAGACTACTCTGCTGTATGGGGCGATGTTGCCTGGAGAGAATGTGCTCTGTGTTCTGAGAAATCAGCTGAGGCTAATTACCGGGGGGCGGGGATGGTTGTAAGGGAGGAAGCAAAAGAAAAGGTCAGAGTTATGCTGTCATTGAATTGTCACTACATTGTTGCTACCTAGATGAATGACCTGCTGCGGCTATGGACTACGCAGGCTTCTCCTACACACTTCTTTGTAGGTTTTCTAGCAAGCTGATCAGCTCACTTCCAAATATAACTCTCTGAAAGAGGTCGTCGGTAAGCTTTTTCTCCCCACATGGAGCAGACGGTTTCAGAGAAAGTTTCAAGGTCATCTTGATAAATACAGCGCCGGAGAAAAGGCAGACTTGTGCTTAATGAGCAGCTTTTGGAGCTGTGGGGCTGAATTAAACCGTAGCGGACAGAGCTGGAGTGGGAAGACATGGAAAGAAGTGTCATCACTGAAAGCATTAACGTACAGGGAGGAAAAACGTAGTATGCCCCTCCTACATTTGTAGGAAAAATAACTGTCTCTATATAGTTTGACGGAAGTAATCAGTGTTTTGCCGGAGTCCTACTTCTGTTGCAAAATACCACCTATGGTGCCGTGAAGAAAGAAAGAAGAGCAGCTTTTCTTTGCTAAGCGGGTCTTGAGCTTATTATTCTTGTAAGCTTAGTCTGAGAAGAGGGATTTTGTTCTTAGCGTATTTAGCATCTTTGTTTTTACCTCTCCCCTCCAAGAGATAATTCATTCTGCAGGACCATAGTCTGTGATTCTGATAAGAAATTCTGCCGGTACGGGCTCGATCACGAGCCCGCCTGTATGTTGCATCTCTTCCTTGGTGACCTGAGGTGTCATGGGCCCACCGAGCTAGAAATGATTCACCCTTATGTTGCCAGTCCAGATCCACCTGAGCCACTTCAATCTTAGCAGCCTGATCCACCTGCTGGTTGTTTTGATGTTCTTCAGTGGCCCGACTCTTGGGTATGTGAGCATCTACGTGACGGACTTTTACAGCCAGGTTCTCCACCCGGGCAGCAATACCTTGCCACAGTGCGGCAGCCCAGATGGGTTTGCCTCTGCACTGCCAATTGCTCCGCTTCCATTGCTGCGACCACCCCCACAGGGCATTTGCCACCATCCGTGAATCAGTGGTGTGAGCACCACACAGCCACTTGCTCGCTCCTCCCACACCCCCGTGGGATGGGGGAAAGAAAGTATTTCTGTCCTATACTAAAAGGCAACACTTATCCCTTCTTTCAGTAAGTGGACTTACTCCAACACTGACAAAGAATGTGACCCGAGTAGCTGAGATTTACAAGAAATCTGTGTACTGAACAGTTAAGTGACACAGCATATACGTCTGGGTCCACTCTGCCTAAAGGAAAATGACTCATCAGTAAAATGCATATACGGGGTCCAGAGCTGGACTTCAGTTTCGTTAATTTTTTGTGGTGTGGGGTGCGGTGTTACACATACACATATATGTACAGTGCCAGCAGAACGCAAGCTGGTAAGACACCTATTTAGAACATTTTAAAAGCCGTTTTCAGCACTAAAGAAGCATCGAAAACATATCTGGGTGAAAGATACCGCAAAATTGATTATTATCAATTAGAACTAGAGTTGTTAGTATATAAATAAAATAAATATTAACAAATATTAATTTTATAAATAGAACTCGAACGGGGGCTTCACGTTTCTGAGCACCCACCGTGTGCAAACCGGAGGGGATGACTCGAGGGCAGGAGTCAGTGCCGTACCTTTATTTCTAGAAACTACAAGTGGGGGTTGTTTCTTAAGCAGTAGAAACAGTCGCTCTCCAGATTTCAGTTTCCTCAGCTCGCCCGGCTCCGCCTCTGTGCTGAAGAAGACTTTTCCTGAGACGCAGTCCACCTCAGGGGAAAAACAGAAACCAAACCAAAGCAGAAAGGTGTTTTGGGTGAGCACTTCCAGCAGCCCCTCACACCCGCTCGCCCCTTCGCAGGGAGGAGGGCAGCGCAGACCTCAGCTCACCGGGGGTGGCGAGGGGACACGGCCTGACCGACTGGCAGATGTCCCTGCCCACGGCAGGGGCGGCGCCAGGCGGTCCTTAGGGGTCCTTCCGACCCAGACCCAGACCCAGACCCAGACCCAGACCCAGACCCAGACCAGACCCAGACCCGTGGGGCCCCACGCAGGTGGCGGCACAGCCCACACCGCTGCCGCCCGGCTCCAGGGCGCGAAGCGAACGAGACCGCGTTCCCCGCCGATCCGCGCCGATCCGCACCGGACCGCACCGCCCCGCCCCGGGCGGGCACCGGCGCCGGCTCCCCCCTCACCTCTGTGGCACCGAGCCGCGCCCGCACCTCCCGCGCAAGGAAGGCCTCCAGCCCGCGGCCCGCCGTGCAGAAGTACCGCCAGCCTCCCGCCGCCATCTTGGCCCGCCCCGCCGTCCTCAGCGCGGGCTGGGGGCCGGGCGGGACCGGCCCTCCTCCGCGGGGCCCCTCCCCGGGGGCAGCTCTACCGCGGTGAGCCCGCCCTGGCAGCGGGCTGGCGGGGCAGGGCGGAAGGCAGGACTGCCGCCTGCGTCGGTACCAGACAAAGGTACTTGAAAGCACCTGGTCCGGAGTCTGTTTGCACACTCGGGGGGACAAAGCTTCACCTGTCCCCACGGGACGGCTTCACCGCTAAATGCCGTCATCACCGTGGCGGGAGGTGACGCCCTGAGGGACCATCAGTGCAGGCGGCGAGATCAATTACTGCAGCGCAGCTCTCACTCGTCCTGTTCCAGCAGAAGACCGCGCCACCGCTCCTGAGAGGGCTGATGAGGGAGAGGAGCTTTGCTGTGGCGCAGAATTGGTGTCTGCATCCACACCATGCAGGCAATCTGTAGACACCCCCCGTGAGTGATTCAGCACCCACGGCACCGGAGGAAGCACCAGCAGGGCAGCTGCGAGCCAGCAGCTCCCCCCCCCCCGACAGGCGACCTGCTCTGCTGCAGGATGTGCAGGAACTTCTATTCTCCAGACTACTCTGCTGTATGGGGCGATGTTGCCTGGAGAGAATGTGCTCTGTGTTCTGAGAAATCAGCTGAGGCTAATTACCGGGGGGCGGGGATGGTTGTAAGGGAGGAAGCAAAAGAAAAGGTCAGAGTTATGCTGTCATTGAATTGTCACTACATTGTTGCTACCTAGATGAATGACCTGCTGCGGCTATGGACTACGCAGGCTTCTCCTACACACTTCTTTGTAGGTTTTCTAGCAAGCTGATCAGCTCACTTCCAAATATAACTCTTTGAAAGAGGTCGTCGGTAAGCTTTTTCTCCCCACATGGAGCAGACGGTTTCAGAGAAAGTTTCAAGGTCATCTTGATAAATACAGCGCCGGAGAAAAGGCAGACTTGTGCTTAATGAGCAGCTTTTGGAGCTGTGGGGCTGAATTAAACCGTAGCGGACAGAGCTGGAGTGGGAAGACATGGAAAGAAGTGTCATCACTGAAAGCATTAACGTACAGGGAGGAAAAACGTAGTATGCCCCTCCTACATTTGTAGGAAAAATAACTGTCTCTATATAGTTTGACGGAAGTAATCAGTGTTTTGCCGGAGTCCTACTTCTGTTGCAAAATACCACCTATGGTGCCGTGAAGAAAGAAAGAAGAGCAGCTTTTCTTTGCTAAGCGGGTCTTGAGCTTATTATTCTTGTAAGCTTAGTCTGAGAAGAGGGATTTTGTTCTTAGCGTATTTAGCATCTTTGTTTTTACCTCTCCCCTCCAAGAGATAATTCATTCTGCAGGACCATAGTCTGTGATTCTGATAAGAAATTCTGCCGGTACGGGCTCGATCACGAGCCCGCCTGTATGTTGCATCTCTTCCTTGGTGACCTGAGGTGTCATGGGCCCACCGAGCTAGAAATGATTCACCCTTATGTTGCCAGTCCAGATCCACCTGAGCCACTTCAATCTTAGCAGCCTGATCCACCTGCTGGTTGTTTTGATGTTCTTCAGTGGCCCGACTCTTGGGTATGTGAGCATCTACGTGACGGACTTTTACAGCCAGGTTCTCCACCCGGGCAGCAATACCTTGCCACAGTGCGGCAGCCCAGATGGGTTTGCCTCTGCACTGCCAATTGCTCCGCTTCCATTGCTGCGACCACCCCCACAGGGCATTTGCCACCATCCGTGAATCAGTGGTGTGAGCACCACACAGCCACTTGCTCGCTCCTCCCACACCCCCGTGGGATGGGGGAAAGAAAGTATTTCTGTCCTATACTAAAAGGCAACACTTATCCCTTCTTTCAGTAAGTGGACTTACTCCAACACTGACAAAGAATGTGACCCGAGTAGCTGAGATTTACAAGAAATCTGTGTACTGAACAGTTAAGTGACACAGCATATACGTCTGGGTCCACTCTGCCTAAAGGAAAATGACTCATCAGTAAAATGCATATACGGGGTCCAGAGCTGGACTTCAGTTTCGTTAATTTTTTGTGGTGTGGGGTGCGGTGTTACACATACACATATATGTACAGTGCCAGCAGAACGCAAGCTGGTAAGACACCTATTTAGAACATTTTAAAAGCCGTTTTCAGCACTAAAGAAGCATCGAAAACATATCTGGGTGAAAGATACCGCAAAATTGATTATTATCAATTAGAACTAGAGTTGTTAGTATATAAATAAAATAAATATTAACAAATATTAATTTTATAAATAGAACTCGAACGGGGGCTTCACGTTTCTGAGCACCCACCGTGTGCAAACCGGAGGGGATGACTCGAGGGCAGGAGTCAGTGCCGTACCTTTATTTCTAGAAACTACAAGTGGGGGTTGTTTCTTAAGCAGTAGAAACAGTCGCTCTCCAGATTTCAGTTTCCTCAGCTCGCCCGGCTCCGCCTCTGTGCTGAAGAAGACTTTTCCTGAGACGCAGTCCACCTCAGGGGAAAAACAGAAACCAAACCAAAGCAGAAAGGTGTTTTGGGTGAGCACTTCCAGCAGCCCCTCACACCCGCTCGCCCCTTCGCAGGGAGGAGGGCAGCGCAGACCTCAGCTCACCGGGGGTGGCGAGGGGACACGGCCTGACCGACTGGCAGATGTCCCTGCCCACGGCAGGGGCGGCGCCAGGCGGTCCTTAGGGGTCCTTCCGACCCAGACCCAGACCCAGACCCAGACCCAGACCCAGACCAGACCCGACCCGACCCGTGGGGCCCCACGCAGGTGGCGGCACAGCCCACACCGCTGCCGCCCGGCTCCAGGGCGCGAAGCGAACGAGACCGCGTTCCCCGCCGATCCGCGCCGATCCGCACCGGACCGCACCGCCCCGCCCCGGGCGGGCACCGGCGCCGGCGCCGGCTCCCCCCTCACCTCTGTGGCACCGAGCCGCGCCCGCACCTCCCGCGCAAGGAAGGCCTCCAGCCCGCGGCCCGCCGTGCAGAAGTACCGCCAGCCTCCCGCCGCCATCTTGGCCCGCCCCGCCGTCCTCAGCGCGGGCTGGGGGCCGGGCGGGACCGGCCCTCCTCCGCGGGGCCCCTCCCCGGGGGCAGCTCTACCGCGGTGAGCCCGCCCTGGCAGCGGGCTGGCGGGGCAGGGCGGAAGGCAGGACTGCCGCCTGCGTCGGTACCAGACAAAGGTACTTGAAAGCACCTGGTCCGGAGTCTGTTTGCACACTCGGGGGGACAAAGCTTCACCTGTCCCCACGGGACGGCTTCACCGCTAAATGCCGTCATCACCGTGGCGGGAGGTGACGCCCTGAGGGACCATCAGTGCAGGCGGCGAGATCAATTACTGCAGCGCAGCTCTCACTCGTCCTGTTCCAGCAGAAGACCGCGCCACCGCTCCTGAGAGGGCTGATGAGGGAGAGGAGCTTTGCTGTGGCGCAGAATTGGTGTCTGCATCCACACCATGCAGGCAATCTGTAGACACCCCCCGTGAGTGATTCAGCACCCACGGCACCGGAGGAAGCACCAGCAGGGCAGCTGCGAGCCAGCAGCTCCCCCCCCCCCGACAGGCGACCTGCTCTGCTGCAGGATGTGCAGGAACTTCTATTCTCCAGACTACTCTGCTGTATGGGGCGATGTTGCCTGGAGAGAATGTGCTCTGTGTTCTGAGAAATCAGCTGAGGCTAATTACCGGGGGGCGGGGATGGTTGTAAGGGAGGAAGCAAAAGAAAAGGTCAGAGTTATGCTGTCATTGAATTGTCACTACATTGTTGCTACCTAGATGAATGACCTGCTGCGGCTATGGACTACGCAGGCTTCTCCTACACACTTCTTTGTAGGTTTTCTAGCAAGCTGATCAGCTCACTTCCAAATATAACTCTCTGAAAGAGGTCGTCGGTAAGCTTTTTCTCCCCACATGGAGCAGACGGTTTCAGAGAAAGTTTCAAGGTCATCTTGATAAATACAGCGCCGGAGAAAAGGCAGACTTGTGCTTAATGAGCAGCTTTTGGAGCTGTGGGGCTGAATTAAACCGTAGCGGACAGAGCTGGAGTGGGAAGACATGGAAAGAAGTGTCATCACTGAAAGCATTAACGTACAGGGAGGAAAAACGTAGTATGCCCCTCCTACATTTGTAGGAAAAATAACTGTCTCTATATAGTTTGACGGAAGTAATCAGTGTTTTGCCGGAGTCCTACTTCTGTTGCAAAATACCACCTATGGTGCCGTGAAGAAAGAAAGAAGAGCAGCTTTTCTTTGCTAAGCGGGTCTTGAGCTTATTATTCTTGTAAGCTTAGTCTGAGAAGAGGGATTTTGTTCTTAGCGTATTTAGCATCTTTGTTTTTACCTCTCCCCTCCAAGAGATAATTCATTCTGCAGGACCATAGTCTGTGATTCTGATAAGAAATTCTGCCGGTACGGGCTCGATCACGAGCCCGCCTGTATGTTGCATCTCTTCCTTGGTGACCTGAGGTGTCATGGGCCCACCGAGCTAGAAATGATTCACCCTTATGTTGCCAGTCCAGATCCACCTGAGCCACTTCAATCTTAGCAGCCTGATCCACCTGCTGGTTGTTTTGATGTTCTTCAGTGGCCCGACTCTTGGGTATGTGAGCATCTACGTGACGGACTTTTACAGCCAGGTTCTCCACCCGGGCAGCAATACCTTGCCACAGTGCGGCAGCCCAGATGGGTTTGCCTCTGCACTGCCAATTGCTCCGCTTCCATTGCTGCGACCACCCCCACAGGGCATTTGCCACCATCCGTGAATCAGTGGTGTGAGCACCACACAGCCACTTGCTCGCTCCTCCCACACCCCCGTGGGATGGGGGAAAGAAAGTATTTCTGTCCTATACTAAAAGGCAACACTTATCCCTTCTTTCAGTAAGTGGACTTACTCCAACACTGACAAAGAATGTGACCCGAGTAGCTGAGATTTACAAGAAATCTGTGTACTGAACAGTTAAGTGACACAGCATATACGTCTGGGTCCACTCTGCCTAAAGGAAAATGACTCATCAGTAAAATGCATATACGGGGTCCAGAGCTGGACTTCAGTTTCGTTAATTTTTTGTGGTGTGGGGTGCGGTGTTACACATACACATATATGTACAGTGCCAGCAGAACGCAAGCTGGTAAGACACCTATTTAGAACATTTTAAAAGCCGTTTTCAGCACTAAAGAAGCATCGAAAACATATCTGGGTGAAAGATACCGCAAAATTGATTATTATCAATTAGAACTAGAGTTGTTAGTATATAAATAAAATAAATATTAACAAATATTAATTTTATAAATAGAACTCGAACGGGGGCTTCACGTTTCTGAGCACCCACCGTGTGCAAACCGGAGGGGATGACTCGAGGGCAGGAGTCAGTGCCGTACCTTTATTTCTAGAAACTACAAGTGGGGGTTGTTTCTTAAGCAGTAGAAACAGTCGCTCTCCAGATTTCAGTTTCCTCAGCTCGCCCGGCTCCGCCTCTGTGCTGAAGAAGACTTTTCCTGAGACGCAGTCCACCTCAGGGGAAAAACAGAAACCAAACCAAAGCAGAAAGGTGTTTTGGGTGAGCACTTCCAGCAGCCCCTCACACCCGCTCGCCCCTTCGCAGGGAGGAGGGCAGCGCAGACCTCAGCTCACCGGGGGTGGCGAGGGGACACGGCCTGACCGAGTGGCAGATGTCCCTGCCCACGGCAGGGGCGGCGCCAGGCGGTCCTTAGGGGTCCTTCCGACCCAGACCCAGACCCAGACCCAGACCCAGACCAGACCAGACCCGACCCGTGGGGCCCCACGCAGGTGGCGGCACAGCCCACACCGCTGCCGCCCGGCTCCAGGGCGCGAAGCGAACGAGACCGCGTTCCCCGCCGATCCGCGCCGATCCGCACCGGACCGCACCGCCCCGCCCCGGGCGGGCACCGGCGCCGGCGCCGGCTCCCCCCTCACCTCTGTGGCACCGAGCCGCGCCCGCACCTCCCGCGCAAGGAAGGCCTCCAGCCCGCGGCCCGCCGTGCAGAAGTACCGCCAGCCTCCCGCCGCCATCTTGGCCCGCCCCGCCGTCCTCAGCGCGGGCTGGGGGCCGGGCGGGACCGGCCCTCCTCCGCGGGGCCCCTCCCCGGGGGCAGCTCTACCGCGGTGAGCCCGCCCTGGCAGCGGGCTGGCGGGGCAGGGCGGAAGGCAGGACTGCCGCCTGCGTCGGTACCAGACAAAGGTACTTGAAAGCACCTGGTCCGGAGTCTGTTTGCACACTCGGGGGGACAAAGCTTCACCTGTCCCCACGGGACGGCTTCACCGCTAAATGCCGTCATCACCGTGGCGGGAGGTGACGCCCTGAGGGACCATCAGTGCAGGCGGCGAGATCAATTACTGCAGCGCAGCTCTCACTCGTCCTGTTCCAGCAGAAGACCGCGCCACCGCTCCTGAGAGGGCTGATGAGGGAGAGGAGCTTTGCTGTGGCGCAGAATTGGTGTCTGCATCCACACCATGCAGGCAATCTGTAGACACCCCCCGTGAGTGATTCAGCACCCACGGCACCGGAGGAAGCACCAGCAGGGCAGCTGCGAGCCAGCAGCTCCCCCCCCCCCGACAGGCGACCTGCTCTGCTGCAGGATGTGCAGGAACTTCTATTCTCCAGACTACTCTGCTGTATGGGGCGATGTTGCCTGGAGAGAATGTGCTCTGTGTTCTGAGAAATCAGCTGAGGCTAATTACCGGGGGGCGGGGATGGTTGTAAGGGAGGAAGCAAAAGAAAAGGTCAGAGTTATGCTGTCATTGAATTGTCACTACATTGTTGCTACCTAGATGAATGACCTGCTGCGGCTATGGACTACGCAGGCTTCTCCTACACACTTCTTTGTAGGTTTTCTAGCAAGCTGATCAGCTCACTTCCAAATATAACTCTCTGAAAGAGGTCGTCGGTAAGCTTTTTCTCCCCACATGGAGCAGACGGTTTCAGAGAAAGTTTCAAGGTCATCTTGATAAATACAGCGCCGGAGAAAAGGCAGACTTGTGCTTAATGAGCAGCTTTTGGAGCTGTGGGGCTGAATTAAACCGTAGCGGACAGAGCTGGAGTGGGAAGACATGGAAAGAAGTGTCATCACTGAAAGCATTAACGTACAGGGAGGAAAAACGTAGTATGCCCCTCCTACATTTGTAGGAAAAATAACTGTCTCTATATAGTTTGACGGAAGTAATCAGTGTTTTGCCGGAGTCCTACTTCTGTTGCAAAATACCACCTATGGTGCCGTGAAGAAAGAAAGAAGAGCAGCTTTTCTTTGCTAAGCGGGTCTTGAGCTTATTATTCTTGTAAGCTTAGTCTGAGAAGAGGGATTTTGTTCTTAGCGTATTTAGCATCTTTGTTTTTACCTCTCCCCTCCAAGAGATAATTCATTCTGCAGGACCATAGTCTGTGATTCTGATAAGAAATTCTGCCGGTACGGGCTCGATCACGAGCCCGCCTGTATGTTGCATCTCTTCCTTGGTGACCTGAGGTGTCATGGGCCCACCGAGCTAGAAATGATTCACCCTTATGTTGCCAGTCCAGATCCACCTGAGCCACTTCAATCTTAGCAGCCTGATCCACCTGCTGGTTGTTTTGATGTTCTTCAGTGGCCCGACTCTTGGGTATGTGAGCATCTACGTGACGGACTTTTACAGCCAGGTTCTCCACCCGGGCAGCAATACCTTGCCACAGTGCGGCAGCCCAGATGGGTTTGCCTCTGCACTGCCAATTGCTCCGCTTCCATTGCTGCGACCACCCCCACAGGGCATTTGCCACCATCCGTGAATCAGTGGTGTGAGCACCACACAGCCACTTGCTCGCTCCTCCCACACCCCCGTGGGATGGGGGAAAGAAAGTATTTCTGTCCTATACTAAAAGGCAACACTTATCCCTTCTTTCAGTAAGTGGACTTACTCCAACACTGACAAAGAATGTGACCCGAGTAGCTGAGATTTACAAGAAATCTGTGTACTGAACAGTTAAGTGACACAGCATATACGTCTGGGTCCACTCTGCCTAAAGGAAAATGACTCATCAGTAAAATGCATATACGGGGTCCAGAGCTGGACTTCAGTTTCGTTAATTTTTTGTGGTGTGGGGTGCGGTGTTACACATACACATATATGTACAGTGCCAGCAGAACGCAAGCTGGTAAGACACCTATTTAGAACATTTTAAAAGCCGTTTTCAGCACTAAAGAAGCATCGAAAACATATCTGGGTGAAAGATACCGCAAAATTGATTATTATCAATTAGAACTAGAGTTGTTAGTATATAAATAAAATAAATATTAACAAATATTAATTTTATAAATAGAACTCGAACGGGGGCTTCACGTTTCTGAGCACCCACCGTGTGCAAACCGGAGGGGATGACTCGAGGGCAGGAGTCAGTGCCGTACCTTTATTTCTAGAAACTACAAGTGGGGGTTGTTTCTTAAGCAGTAGAAACAGTCGCTCTCCAGATTTCAGTTTCCTCAGCTCGCCCGGCTCCGCCTCTGTGCTGAAGAAGACTTTTCCTGAGACGCAGTCCACCTCAGGGGAAAAACAGAAACCAAACCAAAGCAGAAAGGTGTTTTGGGTGAGCACTTCCAGCAGCCCCTCACACCCGCTCGCCCCTTCGCAGGGAGGAGGGCAGCGCAGACCTCAGCTCACCGGGGGTGGCGAGGGGACACGGCCTGACCGAGTGGCAGATGTCCCTGCCCACGGCAGGGGCGGCGCCAGGCGGTCCTTAGGGGTCCTTCCGACCCAGACCCAGACCCAGACCCAGACCCAGACCAGACCAGACCCGACCCGTGGGGCCCCACGCAGGTGGCGGCACAGCCCACACCGCTGCCGCCCGGCTCCAGGGCGCGAAGCGAACGAGACCGCGTTCCCCGCCGATCCGCGCCGATCCGCACCGGACCGCACCGCCCCGCCCCGGGCGGGCACCGGCGCCGGCGCCGGCTCCCCCCTCACCTCTGTGGCACCGAGCCGCGCCCGCACCTCCCGCGCAAGGAAGGCCTCCAGCCCGCGGCCCGCCGTGCAGAAGTACCGCCAGCCTCCCGCCGCCATCTTGGCCCGCCCCGCCGTCCTCAGCGCGGGCTGGGGGCCGGGCGGGACCGGCCCTCCTCCGCGGGGCCCCTCCCCGGGGGCAGCTCTACCGCGGTGAGCCCGCCCTGGCAGCGGGCTGGCGGGGCAGGGCGGAAGGCAGGACTGCCGCCTGCGTCGGTACCAGACAAAGGTACTTGAAAGCACCTGGTCCGGAGTCTGTTTGCACACTCGGGGGGACAAAGCTTCACCTGTCCCCACGGGACGGCTTCACCGCTAAATGCCGTCATCACCGTGGCGGGAGGTGACGCCCTGAGGGACCATCAGTGCAGGCGGCGAGATCAATTACTGCAGCGCAGCTCTCACTCGTCCTGTTCCAGCAGAAGACCGCGCCACCGCTCCTGAGAGGGCTGATGAGGGAGAGGAGCTTTGCTGTGGCGCAGAATTGGTGTCTGCATCCACACCATGCAGGCAATCTGTAGGCACCCCCCGTGAGTGATTCAGCACCCACGGCACCGGAGGAAGCACCAGCAGGGCAGCTGCGAGCCAGCAGCTCCCCCCCCCCCGACAGGCGACCTGCTCTGCTGCAGGATGTGCAGGAACTTCTATTCTCCAGACTACTCTGCTGTATGGGGCGATGTTGCCTGGAGAGAATGTGCTCTGTGTTCTGAGAAATCAGCTGAGGCTAATTACCGGGGGGCGGGGATGGTTGTAAGGGAGGAAGCAAAAGAAAAGGTCAGAGTTATGCTGTCATTGAATTGTCACTACATTGTTGCTACCTAGATGAATGACCTGCTGCGGCTATGGACTACGCAGGCTTCTCCTACACACTTCTTTGTAGGTTTTCTAGCAAGCTGATCAGCTCACTTCCAAATATAACTCTCTGAAAGAGGTCGTCGGTAAGCTTTTTCTCCCCACATGGAGCAGACGGTTTCAGAGAAAGTTTCAAGGTCATCTTGATAAATACAGCGCCGGAGAAAAGGCAGACTTGTGCTTAATGAGCAGCTTTTGGAGCTGTGGGGCTGAATTAAACCGTAGCGGACAGAGCTGGAGTGGGAAGACATGGAAAGAAGTGTCATCACTGAAAGCATTAACGTACAGGGAGGAAAAACGTAGTATGCCCCTCCTACATTTGTAGGAAAAATAACTGTCTCTATATAGTTTGACGGAAGTAATCAGTGTTTTGCCGGAGTCCTACTTCTGTTGCAAAATACCACCTATGGTGCCGTGAAGAAAGAAAGAAGAGCAGCTTTTCTTTGCTAAGCGGGTCTTGAGCTTATTATTCTTGTAAGCTTAGTCTGAGAAGAGGGATTTTGTTCTTAGCGTATTTAGCATCTTTGTTTTTACCTCTCCCCTCCAAGAGATAATTCATTCTGCAGGACCATAGTCTGTGATTCTGATAAGAAATTCTGCCGGTACGGGCTCGATCACGAGCCCGCCTGTATGTTGCATCTCTTCCTTGGTGACCTGAGGTGTCATGGGCCCACCGAGCTAGAAATGATTCACCCTTATGTTGCCAGTCCAGATCCACCTGAGCCACTTCAATCTTAGCAGCCTGATCCACCTGCTGGTTGTTTTGATGTTCTTCAGTGGCCCGACTCTTGGGTATGTGAGCATCTACGTGACGGACTTTTACAGCCAGGTTCTCCACCCGGGCAGCAATACCTTGCCACAGTGCGGCAGCCCAGATGGGTTTGCCTCTGCACTGCCAATTGCTCCGCTTCCATTGCTGCGACCACCCCCACAGGGCATTTGCCACCATCCGTGAATCAGTGGTGTGAGCACCACACAGCCACTTGCTCGCTCCTCCCACACCCCCGTGGGATGGGGGAAAGAAAGTATTTCTGTCCTATACTAAAAGGCAACACTTATCCCTTCTTTCAGTAAGTGGACTTACTCCAACACTGACAAAGAATGTGACCCGAGTAGCTGAGATTTACAAGAAATCTGTGTACTGAACAGTTAAGTGACACAGCATATACGTCTGGGTCCACTCTGCCTAAAGGAAAATGACTCATCAGTAAAATGCATATACGGGGTCCAGAGCTGGACTTCAGTTTCGTTAATTTTTTGTGGTGTGGGGTGCGGTGTTACACATACACATATATGTACAGTGCCAGCAGAACGCAAGCTGGTAAGACACCTATTTAGAACATTTTAAAAGCCGTTTTCAGCACTAAAGAAGCATCGAAAACATATCTGGGTGAAAGATACCGCAAAATTGATTATTATCAATTAGAACTAGAGTTGTTAGTATATAAATAAAATAAATATTAACAAATATTAATTTTATAAATAGAACTCGAACGGGGGCTTCACGTTTCTGAGCACCCACCGTGTGCAAACCGGAGGGGATGACTCGAGGGCAGGAGTCAGTGCCGTACCTTTATTTCTAGAAACTACAAGTGGGGGTTGTTTCTTAAGCAGTAGAAACAGTCGCTCTCCAGATTTCAGTTTCCTCAGCTCGCCCGGCTCCGCCTCTGTGCTGAAGAAGACTTTTCCTGAGACGCAGTCCACCTCAGGGGAAAAACAGAAACCAAACCAAAGCAGAAAGGTGTTTTGGGTGAGCACTTCCAGCAGCCCCTCACACCCGCTCGCCCCTTCGCAGGGAGGAGGGCAGCGCAGACCTCAGCTCACCGGGGGTGGCGAGGGGACACGGCCTGACCGACTGGCAGATGTCCCTGCCCACGGCAGGGGCGGCGCCAGGCGGTCCTTAGGGGTCCTTCCGACCCAGACCCAGACCCAGACCCAGACCCAGACCCAGACCCAGACCAGACCCGACCCGTGGGGCCCCACGCAGGTGGCGGCACAGCCCACACCGCTGCCGCCCGGCTCCAGGGCGCGAAGCGAACGAGACCGCGTTCCCCGCCGATCCGCGCCGATCCGCACCGGACCGCACCGCCCCGCCCCGGGCGGGCACCGGCGCCGGCGCCGGCTCCCCCCTCACCTCTGTGGCACCGAGCCGCGCCCGCACCTCCCGCGCAAGGAAGGCCTCCAGCCCGCGGCCCGCCGTGCAGAAGTACCGCCAGCCTCCCGCCGCCATCTTGGCCCGCCCCGCCGTCCTCAGCGCGGGCTGGGGGCCGGGCGGGACCGGCCCTCCTCCGCGGGGCCCCTCCCCGGGGGCAGCTCTACCGCGGTGAGCCCGCCCTGGCAGCGGGCTGGCGGGGCAGGGCGGAAGGCAGGACTGCCGCCTGCGTCGGTACCAGACAAAGGTACTTGAAAGCACCTGGTCCGGAGTCTGTTTGCACACTCGGGGGGACAAAGCTTCACCTGTCCCCACGGGACGGCTTCACCGCTAAATGCCGTCATCACCGTGGCGGGAGGTGACGCCCTGAGGGACCATCAGTGCAGGCGGCGAGATCAATTACTGCAGCGCAGCTCTCACTCGTCCTGTTCCAGCAGAAGACCGCGCCACCGCTCCTGAGAGGGCTGATGAGGGAGAGGAGCTTTGCTGTGGCGCAGAATTGGTGTCTGCATCCACACCATGCAGGCAATCTGTAGACACCCCCCGTGAGTGATTCAGCACCCACGGCACCGGAGGAAGCACCAGCAGGGCAGCTGCGAGCCAGCAGCTCCCCCCCCCCCGACAGGCGACCTGCTCTGCTGCAGGATGTGCAGGAACTTCTATTCTCCAGACTACTCTGCTGTATGGGGCGATGTTGCCTGGAGAGAATGTGCTCTGTGTTCTGAGAAATCAGCTGAGGCTAATTACCGGGGGGCGGGGATGGTTGTAAGGGAGGAAGCAAAAGAAAAGGTCAGAGTTATGCTGTCATTGAATTGTCACTACATTGTTGCTACCTAGATGAATGACCTGCTGCGGCTATGGACTACGCAGGCTTCTCCTACACACTTCTTTGTAGGTTTTCTAGCAAGCTGATCAGCTCACTTCCAAATATAACTCTCTGAAAGAGGTCGTCGGTAAGCTTTTTCTCCCCACATGGAGCAGACGGTTTCAGAGAAAGTTTCAAGGTCATCTTGATAAATACAGCGCCGGAGAAAAGGCAGACTTGTGCTTAATGAGCAGCTTTTGGAGCTGTGGGGCTGAATTAAACCGTAGCGGACAGAGCTGGAGTGGGAAGACATGGAAAGAAGTGTCATCACTGAAAGCATTAACGTACAGGGAGGAAAAACGTAGTATGCCCCTCCTACATTTGTAGGAAAAATAACTGTCTCTATATAGTTTGACGGAAGTAATCAGTGTTTTGCCGGAGTCCTACTTCTGTTGCAAAATACCACCTATGGTGCCGTGAAGAAAGAAAGAAGAGCAGCTTTTCTTTGCTAAGCGGGTCTTGAGCTTATTATTCTTGTAAGCTTAGTCTGAGAAGAGGGATTTTGTTCTTAGCGTATTTAGCATCTTTGTTTTTACCTCTCCCCTCCAAGAGATAATTCATTCTGCAGGACCATAGTCTGTGATTCTGATAAGAAATTCTGCCGGTACGGGCTCGATCACGAGCCCGCCTGTATGTTGCATCTCTTCCTTGGTGACCTGAGGTGTCATGGGCCCACCGAGCTAGAAATGATTCACCCTTATGTTGCCAGTCCAGATCCACCTGAGCCACTTCAATCTTAGCAGCCTGATCCACCTGCTGGTTGTTTTGATGTTCTTCAGTGGCCCGACTCTTGGGTATGTGAGCATCTACGTGACGGACTTTTACAGCCAGGTTCTCCACCCGGGCAGCAATACCTTGCCACAGTGCGGCAGCCCAGATGGGTTTGCCTCTGCACTGCCAATTGCTCCGCTTCCATTGCTGCGACCACCCCCACAGGGCATTTGCCACCATCCGTGAATCAGTGGTGTGAGCACCACACAGCCACTTGCTCGCTCCTCCCACACCCCCGTGGGATGGGGGAAAGAAAGTATTTCTGTCCTATACTAAAAGGCAACACTTATCCCTTCTTTCAGTAAGTGGACTTACTCCAACACTGACAAAGAATGTGACCCGAGTAGCTGAGATTTACAAGAAATCTGTGTACTGAACAGTTAAGTGACACAGCATATACGTCTGGGTCCACTCTGCCTAAAGGAAAATGACTCATCAGTAAAATGCATATACGGGGTCCAGAGCTGGACTTCAGTTTCGTTAATTTTTTGTGGTGTGGGGTGCGGTGTTACACATACACATATATGTACAGTGCCAGCAGAACGCAAGCTGGTAAGACACCTATTTAGAACATTTTAAAAGCCGTTTTCAGCACTAAAGAAGCATCGAAAACATATCTGGGTGAAAGATACCGCAAAATTGATTATTATCAATTAGAACTAGAGTTGTTAGTATATAAATAAAATAAATATTAACAAATATTAATTTTATAAATAGAACTCGAACGGGGGCTTCACGTTTCTGAGCACCCACCGTGTGCAAACCGGAGGGGATGACTCGAGGGCAGGAGTCAGTGCCGTACCTTTATTTCTAGAAACTACAAGTGGGGGTTGTTTCTTAAGCAGTAGAAACAGTCGCTCTCCAGATTTCAGTTTCCTCAGCTCGCCCGGCTCCGCCTCTGTGCTGAAGAAGACTTTTCCTGAGACGCAGTCCACCTCAGGGGAAAAACAGAAACCAAACCAAAGCAGAAAGGTGTTTTGGGTGAGCACTTCCAGCAGCCCCTCACACCCGCTCGCCCCTTCGCAGGGAGGAGGGCAGCGCAGACCTCAGCTCACCGGGGGTGGCGAGGGGACACGGCCTGACCGACTGGCAGATGTCCCTGCCCACGGCAGGGGCGGCGCCAGGCGGTCCTTAGGGGTCCTTCCGACCCAGACCCAGACCCAGACCCAGACCCAGACCCAGACCCAGACCAGACCCAGACCCGTGGGGCCCCACGCAGGTGGCGGCACAGCCCACACCGCTGCCGCCCGGCTCCAGGGCGCGAAGCGAACGAGACCGCGTTCCCCGCCGATCCGCGCCGATCCGCACCGGACCGCACCGCCCCGCCCCGGGCGGGCACCGGCGCCGGCTCCCCCCTCACCTCTGTGGCACCGAGCCGCGCCCGCACCTCCCGCGCAAGGAAGGCCTCCAGCCCGCGGCCCGCCGTGCAGAAGTACCGCCAGCCTCCCGCCGCCATCTTGGCCCGCCCCGCCGTCCTCAGCGCGGGCTGGGGGCCGGGCGGGACCGGCCCTCCTCCGCGGGGCCCCTCCCCGGGGGCAGCTCTACCGCGGTGAGCCCGCCCTGGCAGCGGGCTGGCGGGGCAGGGCGGAAGGCAGGACTGCCGCCTGCGTCGGTACCAGACAAAGGTACTTGAAAGCACCTGGTCCGGAGTCTGTTTGCACACTCGGGGGGACAAAGCTTCACCTGTCCCCACGGGACGGCTTCACCGCTAAATGCCGTCATCACCGTGGCGGGAGGTGACGCCCTGAGGGACCATCAGTGCAGGCGGCGAGATCAATTACTGCAGCGCAGCTCTCACTCGTCCTGTTCCAGCAGAAGACCGCGCCACCGCTCCTGAGAGGGCTGATGAGGGAGAGGAGCTTTGCTGTGGCGCAGAATTGGTGTCTGCATCCACACCATGCAGGCAATCTGTAGGCACCCCCCGTGAGTGATTCAGCACCCACGGCACCGGAGGAAGCACCAGCAGGGCAGCTGCGAGCCAGCAGCTCCCCCCCCCCCGACAGGCGACCTGCTCTGCTGCAGGATGTGCAGGAACTTCTATTCTCCAGACTACTCTGCTGTATGGGGCGATGTTGCCTGGAGAGAATGTGCTCTGTGTTCTGAGAAATCAGCTGAGGCTAATTACCGGGGGGCGGGGATGGTTGTAAGGGAGGAAGCAAAAGAAAAGGTCAGAGTTATGCTGTCATTGAATTGTCACTACATTGTTGCTACCTAGATGAATGACCTGCTGCGGCTATGGACTACGCAGGCTTCTCCTACACACTTCTTTGTAGGTTTTCTAGCAAGCTGATCAGCTCACTTCCAAATATAACTCTCTGAAAGAGGTCGTCGGTAAGCTTTTTCTCCCCACATGGAGCAGACGGTTTCAGAGAAAGTTTCAAGGTCATCTTGATAAATACAGCGCCGGAGAAAAGGCAGACTTGTGCTTAATGAGCAGCTTTTGGAGCTGTGGGGCTGAATTAAACCGTAGCGGACAGAGCTGGAGTGGGAAGACATGGAAAGAAGTGTCATCACTGAAAGCATTAACGTACAGGGAGGAAAAACGTAGTATGCCCCTCCTACATTTGTAGGAAAAATAACTGTCTCTATATAGTTTGACGGAAGTAATCAGTGTTTTGCCGGAGTCCTACTTCTGTTGCAAAATACCACCTATGGTGCCGTGAAGAAAGAAAGAAGAGCAGCTTTTCTTTGCTAAGCGGGTCTTGAGCTTATTATTCTTGTAAGCTTAGTCTGAGAAGAGGGATTTTGTTCTTAGCGTATTTAGCATCTTTGTTTTTACCTCTCCCCTCCAAGAGATAATTCATTCTGCAGGACCATAGTCTGTGATTCTGATAAGAAATTCTGCCGGTACGGGCTCGATCACGAGCCCGCCTGTATGTTGCATCTCTTCCTTGGTGACCTGAGGTGTCATGGGCCCACCGAGCTAGAAATGATTCACCCTTATGTTGCCAGTCCAGATCCACCTGAGCCACTTCAATCTTAGCAGCCTGATCCACCTGCTGGTTGTTTTGATGTTCTTCAGTGGCCCGACTCTTGGGTATGTGAGCATCTACGTGACGGACTTTTACAGCCAGGTTCTCCACCCGGGCAGCAATACCTTGCCACAGTGCGGCAGCCCAGATGGGTTTGCCTCTGCACTGCCAATTGCTCCGCTTCCATTGCTGCGACCACCCCCACAGGGCATTTGCCACCATCCGTGAATCAGTGGTGTGAGCACCACACAGCCACTTGCTCGCTCCTCCCACACCCCCGTGGGATGGGGGAAAGAAAGTATTTCTGTCCTATACTAAAAGGCAACACTTATCCCTTCTTTCAGTAAGTGGACTTACTCCAACACTGACAAAGAATGTGACCCGAGTAGCTGAGATTTACAAGAAATCTGTGTACTGAACAGTTAAGTGACACAGCATATACGTCTGGGTCCACTCTGCCTAAAGGAAAATGACTCATCAGTAAAATGCATATACGGGGTCCAGAGCTGGACTTCAGTTTCGTTAATTTTTTGTGGTGTGGGGTGCGGTGTTACACATACACATATATGTACAGTGCCAGCAGAACGCAAGCTGGTAAGACACCTATTTAGAACATTTTAAAAGCCGTTTTCAGCACTAAAGAAGCATCGAAAACATATCTGGGTGAAAGATACCGCAAAATTGATTATTATCAATTAGAACTAGAGTTGTTAGTATATAAATAAAATAAATATTAACAAATATTAATTTTATAAATAGAACTCGAACGGGGGCTTCACGTTTCTGAGCACCCACCGTGTGCAAACCGGAGGGGATGACTCGAGGGCAGGAGTCAGTGCCGTACCTTTATTTCTAGAAACTACAAGTGGGGGTTGTTTCTTAAGCAGTAGAAACAGTCGCTCTCCAGATTTCAGTTTCCTCAGCTCGCCCGGCTCCGCCTCTGTGCTGAAGAAGACTTTTCCTGAGACGCAGTCCACCTCAGGGGAAAAACAGAAACCAAACCAAAGCAGAAAGGTGTTTTGGGTGAGCACTTCCAGCAGCCCCTCACACCCGCTCGCCCCTTCGCAGGGAGGAGGGCAGCGCAGACCTCAGCTCACCGGGGGTGGCGAGGGGACACGGCCTGACCGACTGGCAGATGTCCCTGCCCACGGCAGGGGCGGCGCCAGGCGGTCCTTAGGGGTCCTTCCGACCCAGACCCAGACCCAGACCCAGACCCAGACCCAGACCAGACCAGACCCGACCCGTGGGGCCCCACGCAGGTGGCGGCACAGCCCACACCGCTGCCGCCCGGCTCCAGGGCGCGAAGCGAACGAGACCGCGTTCCCCGCCGATCCGCGCCGATCCGCACCGGACCGCACCGCCCCGCCCCGGGCGGGCACCGGCGCCGGCGCCGGCTCCCCCCTCACCTCTGTGGCACCGAGCCGCGCCCGCACCTCCCGCGCAAGGAAGGCCTCCAGCCCGCGGCCCGCCGTGCAGAAGTACCGCCAGCCTCCCGCCGCCATCTTGGCCCGCCCCGCCGTCCTCAGCGCGGGCTGGGGGCCGGGCGGGACCGGCCCTCCTCCGCGGGGCCCCTCCCCGGGGGCAGCTCTACCGCGGTGAGCCCGCCCTGGCAGCGGGCTGGCGGGGCAGGGCGGAAGGCAGGACTGCCGCCTGCGTCGGTACCAGACAAAGGTACTTGAAAGCACCTGGTCCGGAGTCTGTTTGCACACTCGGGGGGACAAAGCTTCACCTGTCCCCACGGGACGGCTTCACCGCTAAATGCCGTCATCACCGTGGCGGGAGGTGACGCCCTGAGGGACCATCAGTGCAGGCGGCGAGATCAATTACTGCAGCGCAGCTCTCACTCGTCCTGTTCCAGCAGAAGACCGCGCCACCGCTCCTGAGAGGGCTGATGAGGGAGAGGAGCTTTGCTGTGGCGCAGAATTGGTGTCTGCATCCACACCATGCAGGCAATCTGTAGACACCCCCCGTGAGTGATTCAGCACCCACGGCACCGGAGGAAGCACCAGCAGGGCAGCTGCGAGCCAGCAGCTCCCCCCCCCCCGACAGGCGACCTGCTCTGCTGCAGGATGTGCAGGAACTTCTATTCTCCAGACTACTCTGCTGTATGGGGCGATGTTGCCTGGAGAGAATGTGCTCTGTGTTCTGAGAAATCAGCTGAGGCTAATTACCGGGGGGCGGGGATGGTTGTAAGGGAGGAAGCAAAAGAAAAGGTCAGAGTTATGCTGTCATTGAATTGTCACTACATTGTTGCTACCTAGATGAATGACCTGCTGCGGCTATGGACTACGCAGGCTTCTCCTACACACTTCTTTGTAGGTTTTCTAGCAAGCTGATCAGCTCACTTCCAAATATAACTCTCTGAAAGAGGTCGTCGGTAAGCTTTTTCTCCCCACATGGAGCAGACGGTTTCAGAGAAAGTTTCAAGGTCATCTTGATAAATACAGCGCCGGAGAAAAGGCAGACTTGTGCTTAATGAGCAGCTTTTGGAGCTGTGGGGCTGAATTAAACCGTAGCGGACAGAGCTGGAGTGGGAAGACATGGAAAGAAGTGTCATCACTGAAAGCATTAACGTACAGGGAGGAAAAACGTAGTATGCCCCTCCTACATTTGTAGGAAAAATAACTGTCTCTATATAGTTTGACGGAAGTAATCAGTGTTTTGCCGGAGTCCTACTTCTGTTGCAAAATACCACCTATGGTGCCGTGAAGAAAGAAAGAAGAGCAGCTTTTCTTTGCTAAGCGGGTCTTGAGCTTATTATTCTTGTAAGCTTAGTCTGAGAAGAGGGATTTTGTTCTTAGCGTATTTAGCATCTTTGTTTTTACCTCTCCCCTCCAAGAGATAATTCATTCTGCAGGACCATAGTCTGTGATTCTGATAAGAAATTCTGCCGGTACGGGCTCGATCACGAGCCCGCCTGTATGTTGCATCTCTTCCTTGGTGACCTGAGGTGTCATGGGCCCACCGAGCTAGAAATGATTCACCCTTATGTTGCCAGTCCAGATCCACCTGAGCCACTTCAATCTTAGCAGCCTGATCCACCTGCTGGTTGTTTTGATGTTCTTCAGTGGCCCGACTCTTGGGTATGTGAGCATCTACGTGACGGACTTTTACAGCCAGGTTCTCCACCCGGGCAGCAATACCTTGCCACAGTGCGGCAGCCCAGATGGGTTTGCCTCTGCACTGCCAATTGCTCCGCTTCCATTGCTGCGACCACCCCCACAGGGCATTTGCCACCATCCGTGAATCAGTGGTGTGAGCACCACACAGCCACTTGCTCGCTCCTCCCACACCCCCGTGGGATGGGGGAAAGAAAGTATTTCTGTCCTATACTAAAAGGCAACACTTATCCCTTCTTTCAGTAAGTGGACTTACTCCAACACTGACAAAGAATGTGACCCGAGTAGCTGAGATTTACAAGAAATCTGTGTACTGAACAGTTAAGTGACACAGCATATACGTCTGGGTCCACTCTGCCTAAAGGAAAATGACTCATCAGTAAAATGCATATACGGGGTCCAGAGCTGGACTTCAGTTTCGTTAATTTTTTGTGGTGTGGGGTGCGGTGTTACACATACACATATATGTACAGTGCCAGCAGAACGCAAGCTGGTAAGACACCTATTTAGAACATTTTAAAAGCCGTTTTCAGCACTAAAGAAGCATCGAAAACATATCTGGGTGAAAGATACCGCAAAATTGATTATTATCAATTAGAACTAGAGTTGTTAGTATATAAATAAAATAAATATTAACAAATATTAATTTTATAAATAGAACTCGAACGGGGGCTTCACGTTTCTGAGCACCCACCGTGTGCAAACCGGAGGGGATGACTCGAGGGCAGGAGTCAGTGCCGTACCTTTATTTCTAGAAACTACAAGTGGGGGTTGTTTCTTAAGCAGTAGAAACAGTCGCTCTCCAGATTTCAGTTTCCTCAGCTCGCCCGGCTCCGCCTCTGTGCTGAAGAAGACTTTTCCTGAGACGCAGTCCACCTCAGGGGAAAAACAGAAACCAAACCAAAGCAGAAAGGTGTTTTGGGTGAGCACTTCCAGCAGCCCCTCACACCCGCTCGCCCCTTCGCAGGGAGGAGGGCAGCGCAGACCTCAGCTCACCGGGGGTGGCGAGGGGACACGGCCTGACCGACTGGCAGATGTCCCTGCCCACGGCAGGGGCGGCGCCAGGCGGTCCTTAGGGGTCCTTCCGACCCAGACCCAGACCCAGACCCAGACCCAGACCCAGACCAGACCAGACCCGACCCGTGGGGCCCCACGCAGGTGGCGGCACAGCCCACACCGCTGCCGCCCGGCTCCAGGGCGCGAAGCGAACGAGACCGCGTTCCCCGCCGATCCGCGCCGATCCGCACCGGACCGCACCGCCCCGCCCCGGGCGGGCACCGGCGCCGGCGCCGGCTCCCCCCTCACCTCTGTGGCACCGAGCCGCGCCCGCACCTCCCGCGCAAGGAAGGCCTCCAGCCCGCGGCCCGCCGTGCAGAAGTACCGCCAGCCTCCCGCCGCCATCTTGGCCCGCCCCGCCGTCCTCAGCGCGGGCTGGGGGCCGGGCGGGACCGGCCCTCCTCCGCGGGGCCCCTCCCCGGGGGCAGCTCTACCGCGGTGAGCCCGCCCTGGCAGCGGGCTGGCGGGGCAGGGCGGAAGGCAGGACTGCCGCCTGCGTCGGTACCAGACAAAGGTACTTGAAAGCACCTGGTCCGGAGTCTGTTTGCACACTCGGGGGGACAAAGCTTCACCTGTCCCCACGGGACGGCTTCACCGCTAAATGCCGTCATCACCGTGGCGGGAGGTGACGCCCTGAGGGACCATCAGTGCAGGCGGCGAGATCAATTACTGCAGCGCAGCTCTCACTCGTCCTGTTCCAGCAGAAGACCGCGCCACCGCTCCTGAGAGGGCTGATGAGGGAGAGGAGCTTTGCTGTGGCGCAGAATTGGTGTCTGCATCCACACCATGCAGGCAATCTGTAGACACCCCCCGTGAGTGATTCAGCACCCACGGCACCGGAGGAAGCACCAGCAGGGCAGCTGCGAGCCAGCAGCTCCCCCCCCCCCGACAGGCGACCTGCTCTGCTGCAGGATGTGCAGGAACTTCTATTCTCCAGACTACTCTGCTGTATGGGGCGATGTTGCCTGGAGAGAATGTGCTCTGTGTTCTGAGAAATCAGCTGAGGCTAATTACCGGGGGGCGGGGATGGTTGTAAGGGAGGAAGCAAAAGAAAAGGTCAGAGTTATGCTGTCATTGAATTGTCACTACATTGTTGCTACCTAGATGAATGACCTGCTGCGGCTATGGACTACGCAGGCTTCTCCTACACACTTCTTTGTAGGTTTTCTAGCAAGCTGATCAGCTCACTTCCAAATATAACTCTCTGAAAGAGGTCGTCGGTAAGCTTTTTCTCCCCACATGGAGCAGACGGTTTCAGAGAAAGTTTCAAGGTCATCTTGATAAATACAGCGCCGGAGAAAAGGCAGACTTGTGCTTAATGAGCAGCTTTTGGAGCTGTGGGGCTGAATTAAACCGTAGCGGACAGAGCTGGAGTGGGAAGACATGGAAAGAAGTGTCATCACTGAAAGCATTAACGTACAGGGAGGAAAAACGTAGTATGCCCCTCCTACATTTGTAGGAAAAATAACTGTCTCTATATAGTTTGACGGAAGTAATCAGTGTTTTGCCGGAGTCCTACTTCTGTTGCAAAATACCACCTATGGTGCCGTGAAGAAAGAAAGAAGAGCAGCTTTTCTTTGCTAAGCGGGTCTTGAGCTTATTATTCTTGTAAGCTTAGTCTGAGAAGAGGGATTTTGTTCTTAGCGTATTTAGCATCTTTGTTTTTACCTCTCCCCTCCAAGAGATAATTCATTCTGCAGGACCATAGTCTGTGATTCTGATAAGAAATTCTGCCGGTACGGGCTCGATCACGAGCCCGCCTGTATGTTGCATCTCTTCCTTGGTGACCTGAGGTGTCATGGGCCCACCGAGCTAGAAATGATTCACCCTTATGTTGCCAGTCCAGATCCACCTGAGCCACTTCAATCTTAGCAGCCTGATCCACCTGCTGGTTGTTTTGATGTTCTTCAGTGGCCCGACTCTTGGGTATGTGAGCATCTACGTGACGGACTTTTACAGCCAGGTTCTCCACCCGGGCAGCAATACCTTGCCACAGTGCGGCAGCCCAGATGGGTTTGCCTCTGCACTGCCAATTGCTCCGCTTCCATTGCTGCGACCACCCCCACAGGGCATTTGCCACCATCCGTGAATCAGTGGTGTGAGCACCACACAGCCACTTGCTCGCTCCTCCCACACCCCCGTGGGATGGGGGAAAGAAAGTATTTCTGTCCTATACTAAAAGGCAACACTTATCCCTTCTTTCAGTAAGTGGACTTACTCCAACACTGACAAAGAATGTGACCCGAGTAGCTGAGATTTACAAGAAATCTGTGTACTGAACAGTTAAGTGACACAGCATATACGTCTGGGTCCACTCTGCCTAAAGGAAAATGACTCATCAGTAAAATGCATATACGGGGTCCAGAGCTGGACTTCAGTTTCGTTAATTTTTTGTGGTGTGGGGTGCGGTGTTACACATACACATATATGTACAGTGCCAGCAGAACGCAAGCTGGTAAGACACCTATTTAGAACATTTTAAAAGCCGTTTTCAGCACTAAAGAAGCATCGAAAACATATCTGGGTGAAAGATACCGCAAAATTGATTATTATCAATTAGAACTAGAGTTGTTAGTATATAAATAAAATAAATATTAACAAATATTAATTTTATAAATAGAACTCGAACGGGGGCTTCACGTTTCTGAGCACCCACCGTGTGCAAACCGGAGGGGATGACTCGAGGGCAGGAGTCAGTGCCGTACCTTTATTTCTAGAAACTACAAGTGGGGGTTGTTTCTTAAGCAGTAGAAACAGTCGCTCTCCAGATTTCAGTTTCCTCAGCTCGCCCGGCTCCGCCTCTGTGCTGAAGAAGACTTTTCCTGAGACGCAGTCCACCTCAGGGGAAAAACAGAAACCAAACCAAAGCAGAAAGGTGTTTTGGGTGAGCACTTCCAGCAGCCCCTCACACCCGCTCGCCCCTTCGCAGGGAGGAGGGCAGCGCAGACCTCAGCTCACCGGGGGTGGCGAGGGGACACGGCCTGACCGACTGGCAGATGTCCCTGCCCACGGCAGGGGCGGCGCCAGGCGGTCCTTAGGGGTCCTTCCGACCCAGACCCAGACCCAGACCCAGACCCAGACCCAGACCCAGACCAGACCCAGACCCGTGGGGCCCCACGCAGGTGGCGGCACAGCCCACACCGCTGCCGCCCGGCTCCAGGGCGCGAAGCGAACGAGACCGCGTTCCCCGCCGATCCGCGCCGATCCGCACCGGACCGCACCGCCCCGCCCCGGGCGGGCACCGGCGCCGGCTCCCCCCTCACCTCTGTGGCACCGAGCCGCGCCCGCACCTCCCGCGCAAGGAAGGCCTCCAGCCCGCGGCCCGCCGTGCAGAAGTACCGCCAGCCTCCCGCCGCCATCTTGGCCCGCCCCGCCGTCCTCAGCGCGGGCTGGGGGCCGGGCGGGACCGGCCCTCCTCCGCGGGGCCCCTCCCCGGGGGCAGCTCTACCGCGGTGAGCCCGCCCTGGCAGCGGGCTGGCGGGGCAGGGCGGAAGGCAGGACTGCCGCCTGCGTCGGTACCAGACAAAGGTACTTGAAAGCACCTGGTCCGGAGTCTGTTTGCACACTCGGGGGGACAAAGCTTCACCTGTCCCCACGGGACGGCTTCACCGCTAAATGCCGTCATCACCGTGGCGGGAGGTGACGCCCTGAGGGACCATCAGTGCAGGCGGCGAGATCAATTACTGCAGCGCAGCTCTCACTCGTCCTGTTCCAGCAGAAGACCGCGCCACCGCTCCTGAGAGGGCTGATGAGGGAGAGGAGCTTTGCTGTGGCGCAGAATTGGTGTCTGCATCCACACCATGCAGGCAATCTGTAGACACCCCCCGTGAGTGATTCAGCACCCACGGCACCGGAGGAAGCACCAGCAGGGCAGCTGCGAGCCAGCAGCTCCCCCCCCCCCGACAGGCGACCTGCTCTGCTGCAGGATGTGCAGGAACTTCTATTCTCCAGACTACTCTGCTGTATGGGGCGATGTTGCCTGGAGAGAATGTGCTCTGTGTTCTGAGAAATCAGCTGAGGCTAATTACCGGGGGGCGGGGATGGTTGTAAGGGAGGAAGCAAAAGAAAAGGTCAGAGTTATGCTGTCATTGAATTGTCACTACATTGTTGCTACCTAGATGAATGACCTGCTGCGGCTATGGACTACGCAGGCTTCTCCTACACACTTCTTTGTAGGTTTTCTAGCAAGCTGATCAGCTCACTTCCAAATATAACTCTCTGAAAGAGGTCGTCGGTAAGCTTTTTCTCCCCACATGGAGCAGACGGTTTCAGAGAAAGTTTCAAGGTCATCTTGATAAATACAGCGCCGGAGAAAAGGCAGACTTGTGCTTAATGAGCAGCTTTTGGAGCTGTGGGGCTGAATTAAACCGTAGCGGACAGAGCTGGAGTGGGAAGACATGGAAAGAAGTGTCATCACTGAAAGCATTAACGTACAGGGAGGAAAAACGTAGTATGCCCCTCCTACATTTGTAGGAAAAATAACTGTCTCTATATAGTTTGACGGAAGTAATCAGTGTTTTGCCGGAGTCCTACTTCTGTTGCAAAATACCACCTATGGTGCCGTGAAGAAAGAAAGAAGAGCAGCTTTTCTTTGCTAAGCGGGTCTTGAGCTTATTATTCTTGTAAGCTTAGTCTGAGAAGAGGGATTTTGTTCTTAGCGTATTTAGCATCTTTGTTTTTACCTCTCCCCTCCAAGAGATAATTCATTCTGCAGGACCATAGTCTGTGATTCTGATAAGAAATTCTGCCGGTACGGGCTCGATCACGAGCCCGCCTGTATGTTGCATCTCTTCCTTGGTGACCTGAGGTGTCATGGGCCCACCGAGCTAGAAATGATTCACCCTTATGTTGCCAGTCCAGATCCACCTGAGCCACTTCAATCTTAGCAGCCTGATCCACCTGCTGGTTGTTTTGATGTTCTTCAGTGGCCCGACTCTTGGGTATGTGAGCATCTACGTGACGGACTTTTACAGCCAGGTTCTCCACCCGGGCAGCAATACCTTGCCACAGTGCGGCAGCCCAGATGGGTTTGCCTCTGCACTGCCAATTGCTCCGCTTCCATTGCTGCGACCACCCCCACAGGGCATTTGCCACCATCCGTGAATCAGTGGTGTGAGCACCACACAGCCACTTGCTCGCTCCTCCCACACCCCCGTGGGATGGGGGAAAGAAAGTATTTCTGTCCTATACTAAAAGGCAACACTTATCCCTTCTTTCAGTAAGTGGACTTACTCCAACACTGACAAAGAATGTGACCCGAGTAGCTGAGATTTACAAGAAATCTGTGTACTGAACAGTTAAGTGACACAGCATATACGTCTGGGTCCACTCTGCCTAAAGGAAAATGACTCATCAGTAAAATGCATATACGGGGTCCAGAGCTGGACTTCAGTTTCGTTAATTTTTTGTGGTGTGGGGTGCGGTGTTACACATACACATATATGTACAGTGCCAGCAGAACGCAAGCTGGTAAGACACCTATTTAGAACATTTTAAAAGCCGTTTTCAGCACTAAAGAAGCATCGAAAACATATCTGGGTGAAAGATACCGCAAAATTGATTATTATCAATTAGAACTAGAGTTGTTAGTATATAAATAAAATAAATATTAACAAATATTAATTTTATAAATAGAACTCGAACGGGGGCTTCACGTTTCTGAGCACCCACCGTGTGCAAACCGGAGGGGATGACTCGAGGGCAGGAGTCAGTGCCGTACCTTTATTTCTAGAAACTACAAGTGGGGGTTGTTTCTTAAGCAGTAGAAACAGTCGCTCTCCAGATTTCAGTTTCCTCAGCTCGCCCGGCTCCGCCTCTGTGCTGAAGAAGACTTTTCCTGAGACGCAGTCCACCTCAGGGGAAAAACAGAAACCAAACCAAAGCAGAAAGGTGTTTTGGGTGAGCACTTCCAGCAGCCCCTCACACCCGCTCGCCCCTTCGCAGGGAGGAGGGCAGCGCAGACCTCAGCTCACCGGGGGTGGCGAGGGGACACGGCCTGACCGACTGGCAGATGTCCCTGCCCACGGCAGGGGCGGCGCCAGGCGGTCCTTAGGGGTCCTTCCGACCCAGACCCAGACCCAGACCCAGACCCAGACCAGACCCAGACCCGTGGGGCCCCACGCAGGTGGCGGCACAGCCCACACCGCTGCCGCCCGGCTCCAGGGCGCGAAGCGAACGAGACCGCGTTCCCCGCCGATCCGCGCCGATCCGCACCGGACCGCACCGCCCCGCCCCGGGCGGGCACCGGCGCCGGCTCCCCCCTCACCTCTGTGGCACCGAGCCGCGCCCGCACCTCCCGCGCAAGGAAGGCCTCCAGCCCGCGGCCCGCCGTGCAGAAGTACCGCCAGCCTCCCGCCGCCATCTTGGCCCGCCCCGCCGTCCTCAGCGCGGGCTGGGGGCCGGGCGGGACCGGCCCTCCTCCGCGGGGCCCCTCCCCGGGGGCAGCTCTACCGCGGTGAGCCCGCCCTGGCAGCGGGCTGGCGGGGCAGGGCGGAAGGCAGGACTGCCGCCTGCGTCGGTACCAGACAAAGGTACTTGAAAGCACCTGGTCCGGAGTCTGTTTGCACACTCGGGGGGACAAAGCTTCACCTGTCCCCACGGGACGGCTTCACCGCTAAATGCCGTCATCACCGTGGCGGGAGGTGACGCCCTGAGGGACCATCAGTGCAGGCGGCGAGATCAATTACTGCAGCGCAGCTCTCACTCGTCCTGTTCCAGCAGAAGACCGCGCCACCGCTCCTGAGAGGGCTGATGAGGGAGAGGAGCTTTGCTGTGGCGCAGAATTGGTGTCTGCATCCACACCATGCAGGCAATCTGTAGACACCCCCCGTGAGTGATTCAGCACCCACGGCACCGGAGGAAGCACCAGCAGGGCAGCTGCGAGCCAGCAGCTCCCCCCCCCCCGACAGGCGACCTGCTCTGCTGCAGGATGTGCAGGAACTTCTATTCTCCAGACTACTCTGCTGTATGGGGCGATGTTGCCTGGAGAGAATGTGCTCTGTGTTCTGAGAAATCAGCTGAGGCTAATTACCGGGGGGCGGGGATGGTTGTAAGGGAGGAAGCAAAAGAAAAGGTCAGAGTTATGCTGTCATTGAATTGTCACTACATTGTTGCTACCTAGATGAATGACCTGCTGCGGCTATGGACTACGCAGGCTTCTCCTACACACTTCTTTGTAGGTTTTCTAGCAAGCTGATCAGCTCACTTCCAAATATAACTCTTTGAAAGAGGTCGTCGGTAAGCTTTTTCTCCCCACATGGAGCAGACGGTTTCAGAGAAAGTTTCAAGGTCATCTTGATAAATACAGCGCCGGAGAAAAGGCAGACTTGTGCTTAATGAGCAGCTTTTGGAGCTGTGGGGCTGAATTAAACCGTAGCGGACAGAGCTGGAGTGGGAAGACATGGAAAGAAGTGTCATCACTGAAAGCATTAACGTACAGGGAGGAAAAACGTAGTATGCCCCTCCTACATTTGTAGGAAAAATAACTGTCTCTATATAGTTTGACGGAAGTAATCAGTGTTTTGCCGGAGTCCTACTTCTGTTGCAAAATACCACCTATGGTGCCGTGAAGAAAGAAAGAAGAGCAGCTTTTCTTTGCTAAGCGGGTCTTGAGCTTATTATTCTTGTAAGCTTAGTCTGAGAAGAGGGATTTTGTTCTTAGCGTATTTAGCATCTTTGTTTTTACCTCTCCCCTCCAAGAGATAATTCATTCTGCAGGACCATAGTCTGTGATTCTGATAAGAAATTCTGCCGGTACGGGCTCGATCACGAGCCCGCCTGTATGTTGCATCTCTTCCTTGGTGACCTGAGGTGTCATGGGCCCACCGAGCTAGAAATGATTCACCCTTATGTTGCCAGTCCAGATCCACCTGAGCCACTTCAATCTTAGCAGCCTGATCCACCTGCTGGTTGTTTTGATGTTCTTCAGTGGCCCGACTCTTGGGTATGTGAGCATCTACGTGACGGACTTTTACAGCCAGGTTCTCCACCCGGGCAGCAATACCTTGCCACAGTGCGGCAGCCCAGATGGGTTTGCCTCTGCACTGCCAATTGCTCCGCTTCCATTGCTGCGACCACCCCCACAGGGCATTTGCCACCATCCGTGAATCAGTGGTGTGAGCACCACACAGCCACTTGCTCGCTCCTCCCACACCCCCGTGGGATGGGGGAAAGAAAGTATTTCTGTCCTATACTAAAAGGCAACACTTATCCCTTCTTTCAGTAAGTGGACTTACTCCAACACTGACAAAGAATGTGACCCGAGTAGCTGAGATTTACAAGAAATCTGTGTACTGAACAGTTAAGTGACACAGCATATACGTCTGGGTCCACTCTGCCTAAAGGAAAATGACTCATCAGTAAAATGCATATACGGGGTCCAGAGCTGGACTTCAGTTTCGTTAATTTTTTGTGGTGTGGGGTGCGGTGTTACACATACACATATATGTACAGTGCCAGCAGAACGCAAGCTGGTAAGACACCTATTTAGAACATTTTAAAAGCCGTTTTCAGCACTAAAGAAGCATCGAAAACATATCTGGGTGAAAGATACCGCAAAATTGATTATTATCAATTAGAACTAGAGTTGTTAGTATATAAATAAAATAAATATTAACAAATATTAATTTTATAAATAGAACTCGAACGGGGGCTTCACGTTTCTGAGCACCCACCGTGTGCAAACCGGAGGGGATGACTCGAGGGCAGGAGTCAGTGCCGTACCTTTATTTCTAGAAACTACAAGTGGGGGTTGTTTCTTAAGCAGTAGAAACAGTCGCTCTCCAGATTTCAGTTTCCTCAGCTCGCCCGGCTCCGCCTCTGTGCTGAAGAAGACTTTTCCTGAGACGCAGTCCACCTCAGGGGAAAAACAGAAACCAAACCAAAGCAGAAAGGTGTTTTGGGTGAGCACTTCCAGCAGCCCCTCACACCCGCTCGCCCCTTCGCAGGGAGGAGGGCAGCGCAGACCTCAGCTCACCGGGGGTGGCGAGGGGACACGGCCTGACCGACTGGCAGATGTCCCTGCCCACGGCAGGGGCGGCGCCAGGCGGTCCTTAGGGGTCCTTCCGACCCAGACCCAGACCCAGACCCAGACCCAGACCCAGACCAGACCCGACCCGACCCGTGGGGCCCCACGCAGGTGGCGGCACAGCCCACACCGCTGCCGCCCGGCTCCAGGGCGCGAAGCGAACGAGACCGCGTTCCCCGCCGATCCGCGCCGATCCGCACCGGACCGCACCGCCCCGCCCCGGGCGGGCACCGGCGCCGGCGCCGGCTCCCCCCTCACCTCTGTGGCACCGAGCCGCGCCCGCACCTCCCGCGCAAGGAAGGCCTCCAGCCCGCGGCCCGCCGTGCAGAAGTACCGCCAGCCTCCCGCCGCCATCTTGGCCCGCCCCGCCGTCCTCAGCGCGGGCTGGGGGCCGGGCGGGACCGGCCCTCCTCCGCGGGGCCCCTCCCCGGGGGCAGCTCTACCGCGGTGAGCCCGCCCTGGCAGCGGGCTGGCGGGGCAGGGCGGAAGGCAGGACTGCCGCCTGCGTCGGTACCAGACAAAGGTACTTGAAAGCACCTGGTCCGGAGTCTGTTTGCACACTCGGGGGGACAAAGCTTCACCTGTCCCCACGGGACGGCTTCACCGCTAAATGCCGTCATCACCGTGGCGGGAGGTGACGCCCTGAGGGACCATCAGTGCAGGCGGCGAGATCAATTACTGCAGCGCAGCTCTCACTCGTCCTGTTCCAGCAGAAGACCGCGCCACCGCTCCTGAGAGGGCTGATGAGGGAGAGGAGCTTTGCTGTGGCGCAGAATTGGTGTCTGCATCCACACCATGCAGGCAATCTGTAGACACCCCCCGTGAGTGATTCAGCACCCACGGCACCGGAGGAAGCACCAGCAGGGCAGCTGCGAGCCAGCAGCTCCCCCCCCCCCGACAGGCGACCTGCTCTGCTGCAGGATGTGCAGGAACTTCTATTCTCCAGACTACTCTGCTGTATGGGGCGATGTTGCCTGGAGAGAATGTGCTCTGTGTTCTGAGAAATCAGCTGAGGCTAATTACCGGGGGGCGGGGATGGTTGTAAGGGAGGAAGCAAAAGAAAAGGTCAGAGTTATGCTGTCATTGAATTGTCACTACATTGTTGCTACCTAGATGAATGACCTGCTGCGGCTATGGACTACGCAGGCTTCTCCTACACACTTCTTTGTAGGTTTTCTAGCAAGCTGATCAGCTCACTTCCAAATATAACTCTTTGAAAGAGGTCGTCGGTAAGCTTTTTCTCCCCACATGGAGCAGACGGTTTCAGAGAAAGTTTCAAGGTCATCTTGATAAATACAGCGCCGGAGAAAAGGCAGACTTGTGCTTAATGAGCAGCTTTTGGAGCTGTGGGGCTGAATTAAACCGTAGCGGACAGAGCTGGAGTGGGAAGACATGGAAAGAAGTGTCATCACTGAAAGCATTAACGTACAGGGAGGAAAAACGTAGTATGCCCCTCCTACATTTGTAGGAAAAATAACTGTCTCTATATAGTTTGACGGAAGTAATCAGTGTTTTGCCGGAGTCCTACTTCTGTTGCAAAATACCACCTATGGTGCCGTGAAGAAAGAAAGAAGAGCAGCTTTTCTTTGCTAAGCGGGTCTTGAGCTTATTATTCTTGTAAGCTTAGTCTGAGAAGAGGGATTTTGTTCTTAGCGTATTTAGCATCTTTGTTTTTACCTCTCCCCTCCAAGAGATAATTCATTCTGCAGGACCATAGTCTGTGATTCTGATAAGAAATTCTGCCGGTACGGGCTCGATCACGAGCCCGCCTGTATGTTGCATCTCTTCCTTGGTGACCTGAGGTGTCATGGGCCCACCGAGCTAGAAATGATTCACCCTTATGTTGCCAGTCCAGATCCACCTGAGCCACTTCAATCTTAGCAGCCTGATCCACCTGCTGGTTGTTTTGATGTTCTTCAGTGGCCCGACTCTTGGGTATGTGAGCATCTACGTGACGGACTTTTACAGCCAGGTTCTCCACCCGGGCAGCAATACCTTGCCACAGTGCGGCAGCCCAGATGGGTTTGCCTCTGCACTGCCAATTGCTCCGCTTCCATTGCTGCGACCACCCCCACAGGGCATTTGCCACCATCCGTGAATCAGTGGTGTGAGCACCACACAGCCACTTGCTCGCTCCTCCCACACCCCCGTGGGATGGGGGAAAGAAAGTATTTCTGTCCTATACTAAAAGGCAACACTTATCCCTTCTTTCAGTAAGTGGACTTACTCCAACACTGACAAAGAATGTGACCCGAGTAGCTGAGATTTACAAGAAATCTGTGTACTGAACAGTTAAGTGACACAGCATATACGTCTGGGTCCACTCTGCCTAAAGGAAAATGACTCATCAGTAAAATGCATATACGGGGTCCAGAGCTGGACTTCAGTTTCGTTAATTTTTTGTGGTGTGGGGTGCGGTGTTACACATACACATATATGTACAGTGCCAGCAGAACGCAAGCTGGTAAGACACCTATTTAGAACATTTTAAAAGCCGTTTTCAGCACTAAAGAAGCATCGAAAACATATCTGGGTGAAAGATACCGCAAAATTGATTATTATCAATTAGAACTAGAGTTGTTAGTATATAAATAAAATAAATATTAACAAATATTAATTTTATAAATAGAACTCGAACGGGGGCTTCACGTTTCTGAGCACCCACCGTGTGCAAACCGGAGGGGATGACTCGAGGGCAGGAGTCAGTGCCGTACCTTTATTTCTAGAAACTACAAGTGGGGGTTGTTTCTTAAGCAGTAGAAACAGTCGCTCTCCAGATTTCAGTTTCCTCAGCTCGCCCGGCTCCGCCTCTGTGCTGAAGAAGACTTTTCCTGAGACGCAGTCCACCTCAGGGGAAAAACAGAAACCAAACCAAAGCAGAAAGGTGTTTTGGGTGAGCACTTCCAGCAGCCCCTCACACCCGCTCGCCCCTTCGCAGGGAGGAGGGCAGCGCAGACCTCAGCTCACCGGGGGTGGCGAGGGGACACGGCCTGACCGAGTGGCAGATGTCCCTGCCCACGGCAGGGGCGGCGCCAGGCGGTCCTTAGGGGTCCTTCCGACCCAGACCCAGACCCAGACCCAGACCCAGACCCAGACCAGACCCGACCCGTGGGGCCCCACGCAGGTGGCGGCACAGCCCACACCGCTGCCGCCCGGCTCCAGGGCGCGAAGCGAACGAGACCGCGTTCCCCGCCGATCCGCGCCGATCCGCACCGGACCGCACCGCCCCGCCCCGGGCGGGCACCGGCGCCGGCTCCCCCCTCACCTCTGTGGCACCGAGCCGCGCCCGCACCTCCCGCGCAAGGAAGGCCTCCAGCCCGCGGCCCGCCGTGCAGAAGTACCGCCAGCCTCCCGCCGCCATCTTGGCCCGCCCCGCCGTCCTCAGCGCGGGCTGGGGGCCGGGCGGGACCGGCCCTCCTCCGCGGGGCCCCTCCCCGGGGGCAGCTCTACCGCGGTGAGCCCGCCCTGGCAGCGGGCTGGCGGGGCAGGGCGGAAGGCAGGACTGCCGCCTGCGTCGGTACCAGACAAAGGTACTTGAAAGCACCTGGTCCGGAGTCTGTTTGCACACTCGGGGGGACAAAGCTTCACCTGTCCCCACGGGACGGCTTCACCGCTAAATGCCGTCATCACCGTGGCGGGAGGTGACGCCCTGAGGGACCATCAGTGCAGGCGGCGAGATCAATTACTGCAGCGCAGCTCTCACTCGTCCTGTTCCAGCAGAAGACCGCGCCACCGCTCCTGAGAGGGCTGATGAGGGAGAGGAGCTTTGCTGTGGCGCAGAATTGGTGTCTGCATCCACACCATGCAGGCAATCTGTAGACACCCCCCGTGAGTGATTCAGCACCCACGGCACCGGAGGAAGCACCAGCAGGGCAGCTGCGAGCCAGCAGCTCCCCCCCCCCCCGACAGGCGACCTGCTCTGCTGCAGGATGTGCAGGAACTTCTATTCTCCAGACTACTCTGCTGTATGGGGCGATGTTGCCTGGAGAGAATGTGCTCTGTGTTCTGAGAAATCAGCTGAGGCTAATTACCGGGGGGCGGGGATGGTTGTAAGGGAGGAAGCAAAAGAAAAGGTCAGAGTTATGCTGTCATTGAATTGTCACTACATTGTTGCTACCTAGATGAATGACCTGCTGCGGCTATGGACTACGCAGGCTTCTCCTACACACTTCTTTGTAGGTTTTCTAGCAAGCTGATCAGCTCACTTCCAAATATAACTCTTTGAAAGAGGTCGTCGGTAAGCTTTTTCTCCCCACATGGAGCAGACGGTTTCAGAGAAAGTTTCAAGGTCATCTTGATAAATACAGCGCCGGAGAAAAGGCAGACTTGTGCTTAATGAGCAGCTTTTGGAGCTGTGGGGCTGAATTAAACCGTAGCGGACAGAGCTGGAGTGGGAAGACATGGAAAGAAGTGTCATCACTGAAAGCATTAACGTACAGGGAGGAAAAACGTAGTATGCCCCTCCTACATTTGTAGGAAAAATAACTGTCTCTATATAGTTTGACGGAAGTAATCAGTGTTTTGCCGGAGTCCTACTTCTGTTGCAAAATACCACCTATGGTGCCGTGAAGAAAGAAAGAAGAGCAGCTTTTCTTTGCTAAGCGGGTCTTGAGCTTATTATTCTTGTAAGCTTAGTCTGAGAAGAGGGATTTTGTTCTTAGCGTATTTAGCATCTTTGTTTTTACCTCTCCCCTCCAAGAGATAATTCATTCTGCAGGACCATAGTCTGTGATTCTGATAAGAAATTCTGCCGGTACGGGCTCGATCACGAGCCCGCCTGTATGTTGCATCTCTTCCTTGGTGACCTGAGGTGTCATGGGCCCACCGAGCTAGAAATGATTCACCCTTATGTTGCCAGTCCAGATCCACCTGAGCCACTTCAATCTTAGCAGCCTGATCCACCTGCTGGTTGTTTTGATGTTCTTCAGTGGCCCGACTCTTGGGTATGTGAGCATCTACGTGACGGACTTTTACAGCCAGGTTCTCCACCCGGGCAGCAATACCTTGCCACAGTGCGGCAGCCCAGATGGGTTTGCCTCTGCACTGCCAATTGCTCCGCTTCCATTGCTGCGACCACCCCCACAGGGCATTTGCCACCATCCGTGAATCAGTGGTGTGAGCACCACACAGCCACTTGCTCGCTCCTCCCACACCCCCGTGGGATGGGGGAAAGAAAGTATTTCTGTCCTATACTAAAAGGCAACACTTATCCCTTCTTTCAGTAAGTGGACTTACTCCAACACTGACAAAGAATGTGACCCGAGTAGCTGAGATTTACAAGAAATCTGTGTACTGAACAGTTAAGTGACACAGCATATACGTCTGGGTCCACTCTGCCTAAAGGAAAATGACTCATCAGTAAAATGCATATACGGGGTCCAGAGCTGGACTTCAGTTTCGTTAATTTTTTGTGGTGTGGGGTGCGGTGTTACACATACACATATATGTACAGTGCCAGCAGAACGCAAGCTGGTAAGACACCTATTTAGAACATTTTAAAAGCCGTTTTCAGCACTAAAGAAGCATCGAAAACATATCTGGGTGAAAGATACCGCAAAATTGATTATTATCAATTAGAACTAGAGTTGTTAGTATATAAATAAAATAAATATTAACAAATATTAATTTTATAAATAGAACTCGAACGGGGGCTTCACGTTTCTGAGCACCCACCGTGTGCAAACCGGAGGGGATGACTCGAGGGCAGGAGTCAGTGCCGTACCTTTATTTCTAGAAACTACAAGTGGGGGTTGTTTCTTAAGCAGTAGAAACAGTCGCTCTCCAGATTTCAGTTTCCTCAGCTCGCCCGGCTCCGCCTCTGTGCTGAAGAAGACTTTTCCTGAGACGCAGTCCACCTCAGGGGAAAAACAGAAACCAAACCAAAGCAGAAAGGTGTTTTGGGTGAGCACTTCCAGCAGCCCCTCACACCCGCTCGCCCCTTCGCAGGGAGGAGGGCAGCGCAGACCTCAGCTCACCGGGGGTGGCGAGGGGACACGGCCTGACCGACTGGCAGATGTCCCTGCCCACGGCAGGGGCGGCGCCAGGCGGTCCTTAGGGGTCCTTCCGACCCAGACCCAGACCCAGACCCAGACCCAGACCCAGACCCAGACCCAGACCAGACCCGACCCGTGGGGCCCCACGCAGGTGGCGGCACAGCCCACACCGCTGCCGCCCGGCTCCAGGGCGCGAAGCGAACGAGACCGCGTTCCCCGCCGATCCGCGCCGATCCGCACCGGACCGCACCGCCCCGCCCCGGGCGGGCACCGGCGCCGGCTCCCCCCTCACCTCTGTGGCACCGAGCCGCGCCCGCACCTCCCGCGCAAGGAAGGCCTCCAGCCCGCGGCCCGCCGTGCAGAAGTACCGCCAGCCTCCCGCCGCCATCTTGGCCCGCCCCGCCGTCCTCAGCGCGGGCTGGGGGCCGGGCGGGACCGGCCCTCCTCCGCGGGGCCCCTCCCCGGGGGCAGCTCTACCGCGGTGAGCCCGCCCTGGCAGCGGGCTGGCGGGGCAGGGCGGAAGGCAGGACTGCCGCCTGCGTCGGTACCAGACAAAGGTACTTGAAAGCACCTGGTCCGGAGTCTGTTTGCACACTCGGGGGGACAAAGCTTCACCTGTCCCCACGGGACGGCTTCACCGCTAAATGCCGTCATCACCGTGGCGGGAGGTGACGCCCTGAGGGACCATCAGTGCAGGCGGCGAGATCAATTACTGCAGCGCAGCTCTCACTCGTCCTGTTCCAGCAGAAGACCGCGCCACCGCTCCTGAGAGGGCTGATGAGGGAGAGGAGCTTTGCTGTGGCGCAGAATTGGTGTCTGCATCCACACCATGCAGGCAATCTGTAGACACCCCCCGTGAGTGATTCAGCACCCACGGCACCGGAGGAAGCACCAGCAGGGCAGCTGCGAGCCAGCAGCTCCCCCCCCCCCGACAGGCGACCTGCTCTGCTGCAGGATGTGCAGGAACTTCTATTCTCCAGACTACTCTGCTGTATGGGGCGATGTTGCCTGGAGAGAATGTGCTCTGTGTTCTGAGAAATCAGCTGAGGCTAATTACCGGGGGGCGGGGATGGTTGTAAGGGAGGAAGCAAAAGAAAAGGTCAGAGTTATGCTGTCATTGAATTGTCACTACATTGTTGCTACCTAGATGAATGACCTGCTGCGGCTATGGACTACGCAGGCTTCTCCTACACACTTCTTTGTAGGTTTTCTAGCAAGCTGATCAGCTCACTTCCAAATATAACTCTCTGAAAGAGGTCGTCGGTAAGCTTTTTCTCCCCACATGGAGCAGACGGTTTCAGAGAAAGTTTCAAGGTCATCTTGATAAATACAGCGCCGGAGAAAAGGCAGACTTGTGCTTAATGAGCAGCTTTTGGAGCTGTGGGGCTGAATTAAACCGTAGCGGACAGAGCTGGAGTGGGAAGACATGGAAAGAAGTGTCATCACTGAAAGCATTAACGTACAGGGAGGAAAAACGTAGTATGCCCCTCCTACATTTGTAGGAAAAATAACTGTCTCTATATAGTTTGACGGAAGTAATCAGTGTTTTGCCGGAGTCCTACTTCTGTTGCAAAATACCACCTATGGTGCCGTGAAGAAAGAAAGAAGAGCAGCTTTTCTTTGCTAAGCGGGTCTTGAGCTTATTATTCTTGTAAGCTTAGTCTGAGAAGAGGGATTTTGTTCTTAGCGTATTTAGCATCTTTGTTTTTACCTCTCCCCTCCAAGAGATAATTCATTCTGCAGGACCATAGTCTGTGATTCTGATAAGAAATTCTGCCGGTACGGGCTCGATCACGAGCCCGCCTGTATGTTGCATCTCTTCCTTGGTGACCTGAGGTGTCATGGGCCCACCGAGCTAGAAATGATTCACCCTTATGTTGCCAGTCCAGATCCACCTGAGCCACTTCAATCTTAGCAGCCTGATCCACCTGCTGGTTGTTTTGATGTTCTTCAGTGGCCCGACTCTTGGGTATGTGAGCATCTACGTGACGGACTTTTACAGCCAGGTTCTCCACCCGGGCAGCAATACCTTGCCACAGTGCGGCAGCCCAGATGGGTTTGCCTCTGCACTGCCAATTGCTCCGCTTCCATTGCTGCGACCACCCCCACAGGGCATTTGCCACCATCCGTGAATCAGTGGTGTGAGCACCACACAGCCACTTGCTCGCTCCTCCCACACCCCCGTGGGATGGGGGAAAGAAAGTATTTCTGTCCTATACTAAAAGGCAACACTTATCCCTTCTTTCAGTAAGTGGACTTACTCCAACACTGACAAAGAATGTGACCCGAGTAGCTGAGATTTACAAGAAATCTGTGTACTGAACAGTTAAGTGACACAGCATATACGTCTGGGTCCACTCTGCCTAAAGGAAAATGACTCATCAGTAAAATGCATATACGGGGTCCAGAGCTGGACTTCAGTTTCGTTAATTTTTTGTGGTGTGGGGTGCGGTGTTACACATACACATATATGTACAGTGCCAGCAGAACGCAAGCTGGTAAGACACCTATTTAGAACATTTTAAAAGCCGTTTTCAGCACTAAAGAAGCATCGAAAACATATCTGGGTGAAAGATACCGCAAAATTGATTATTATCAATTAGAACTAGAGTTGTTAGTATATAAATAAAATAAATATTAACAAATATTAATTTTATAAATAGAACTCGAACGGGGGCTTCACGTTTCTGAGCACCCACCGTGTGCAAACCGGAGGGGATGACTCGAGGGCAGGAGTCAGTGCCGTACCTTTATTTCTAGAAACTACAAGTGGGGGTTGTTTCTTAAGCAGTAGAAACAGTCGCTCTCCAGATTTCAGTTTCCTCAGCTCGCCCGGCTCCGCCTCTGTGCTGAAGAAGACTTTTCCTGAGACGCAGTCCACCTCAGGGGAAAAACAGAAACCAAACCAAAGCAGAAAGGTGTTTTGGGTGAGCACTTCCAGCAGCCCCTCACACCCGCTCGCCCCTTCGCAGGGAGGAGGGCAGCGCAGACCTCAGCTCACCGGGGGTGGCGAGGGGACACGGCCTGACCGAGTGGCAGATGTCCCTGCCCACGGCAGGGGCGGCGCCAGGCGGTCCTTAGGGGTCCTTCCGACCCAGACCCAGACCCAGACCCAGACCCAGACCCAGACCCAGACCAGACCCGACCCGTGGGGCCCCACGCAGGTGGCGGCACAGCCCACACCGCTGCCGCCCGGCTCCAGGGCGCGAAGCGAACGAGACCGCGTTCCCCGCCGATCCGCGCCGATCCGCACCGGACCGCACCGCCCCGCCCCGGGCGGGCACCGGCGCCGGCTCCCCCCTCACCTCTGTGGCACCGAGCCGCGCCCGCACCTCCCGCGCAAGGAAGGCCTCCAGCCCGCGGCCCGCCGTGCAGAAGTACCGCCAGCCTCCCGCCGCCATCTTGGCCCGCCCCGCCGTCCTCAGCGCGGGCTGGGGGCCGGGCGGGACCGGCCCTCCTCCGCGGGGCCCCTCCCCGGGGGCAGCTCTACCGCGGTGAGCCCGCCCTGGCAGCGGGCTGGCGGGGCAGGGCGGAAGGCAGGACTGCCGCCTGCGTCGGTACCAGACAAAGGTACTTGAAAGCACCTGGTCCGGAGTCTGTTTGCACACTCGGGGGGACAAAGCTTCACCTGTCCCCACGGGACGGCTTCACCGCTAAATGCCGTCATCACCGTGGCGGGAGGTGACGCCCTGAGGGACCATCAGTGCAGGCGGCGAGATCAATTACTGCAGCGCAGCTCTCACTCGTCCTGTTCCAGCAGAAGACCGCGCCACCGCTCCTGAGAGGGCTGATGAGGGAGAGGAGCTTTGCTGTGGCGCAGAATTGGTGTCTGCATCCACACCATGCAGGCAATCTGTAGACACCCCCCGTGAGTGATTCAGCACCCACGGCACCGGAGGAAGCACCAGCAGGGCAGCTGCGAGCCAGCAGCTCCCCCCCCCCCGACAGGCGACCTGCTCTGCTGCAGGATGTGCAGGAACTTCTATTCTCCAGACTACTCTGCTGTATGGGGCGATGTTGCCTGGAGAGAATGTGCTCTGTGTTCTGAGAAATCAGCTGAGGCTAATTACCGGGGGGCGGGGATGGTTGTAAGGGAGGAAGCAAAAGAAAAGGTCAGAGTTATGCTGTCATTGAATTGTCACTACATTGTTGCTACCTAGATGAATGACCTGCTGCGGCTATGGACTACGCAGGCTTCTCCTACACACTTCTTTGTAGGTTTTCTAGCAAGCTGATCAGCTCACTTCCAAATATAACTCTCTGAAAGAGGTCGTCGGTAAGCTTTTTCTCCCCACATGGAGCAGACGGTTTCAGAGAAAGTTTCAAGGTCATCTTGATAAATACAGCGCCGGAGAAAAGGCAGACTTGTGCTTAATGAGCAGCTTTTGGAGCTGTGGGGCTGAATTAAACCGTAGCGGACAGAGCTGGAGTGGGAAGACATGGAAAGAAGTGTCATCACTGAAAGCATTAACGTACAGGGAGGAAAAACGTAGTATGCCCCTCCTACATTTGTAGGAAAAATAACTGTCTCTATATAGTTTGACGGAAGTAATCAGTGTTTTGCCGGAGTCCTACTTCTGTTGCAAAATACCACCTATGGTGCCGTGAAGAAAGAAAGAAGAGCAGCTTTTCTTTGCTAAGCGGGTCTTGAGCTTATTATTCTTGTAAGCTTAGTCTGAGAAGAGGGATTTTGTTCTTAGCGTATTTAGCATCTTTGTTTTTACCTCTCCCCTCCAAGAGATAATTCATTCTGCAGGACCATAGTCTGTGATTCTGATAAGAAATTCTGCCGGTACGGGCTCGATCACGAGCCCGCCTGTATGTTGCATCTCTTCCTTGGTGACCTGAGGTGTCATGGGCCCACCGAGCTAGAAATGATTCACCCTTATGTTGCCAGTCCAGATCCACCTGAGCCACTTCAATCTTAGCAGCCTGATCCACCTGCTGGTTGTTTTGATGTTCTTCAGTGGCCCGACTCTTGGGTATGTGAGCATCTACGTGACGGACTTTTACAGCCAGGTTCTCCACCCGGGCAGCAATACCTTGCCACAGTGCGGCAGCCCAGATGGGTTTGCCTCTGCACTGCCAATTGCTCCGCTTCCATTGCTGCGACCACCCCCACAGGGCATTTGCCACCATCCGTGAATCAGTGGTGTGAGCACCACACAGCCACTTGCTCGCTCCTCCCACACCCCCGTGGGATGGGGGAAAGAAAGTATTTCTGTCCTATACTAAAAGGCAACACTTATCCCTTCTTTCAGTAAGTGGACTTACTCCAACACTGACAAAGAATGTGACCCGAGTAGCTGAGATTTACAAGAAATCTGTGTACTGAACAGTTAAGTGACACAGCATATACGTCTGGGTCCACTCTGCCTAAAGGAAAATGACTCATCAGTAAAATGCATATACGGGGTCCAGAGCTGGACTTCAGTTTCGTTAATTTTTTGTGGTGTGGGGTGCGGTGTTACACATACACATATATGTACAGTGCCAGCAGAACGCAAGCTGGTAAGACACCTATTTAGAACATTTTAAAAGCCGTTTTCAGCACTAAAGAAGCATCGAAAACATATCTGGGTGAAAGATACCGCAAAATTGATTATTATCAATTAGAACTAGAGTTGTTAGTATATAAATAAAATAAATATTAACAAATATTAATTTTATAAATAGAACTCGAACGGGGGCTTCACGTTTCTGAGCACCCACCGTGTGCAAACCGGAGGGGATGACTCGAGGGCAGGAGTCAGTGCCGTACCTTTATTTCTAGAAACTACAAGTGGGGGTTGTTTCTTAAGCAGTAGAAACAGTCGCTCTCCAGATTTCAGTTTCCTCAGCTCGCCCGGCTCCGCCTCTGTGCTGAAGAAGACTTTTCCTGAGACGCAGTCCACCTCAGGGGAAAAACAGAAACCAAACCAAAGCAGAAAGGTGTTTTGGGTGAGCACTTCCAGCAGCCCCTCACACCCGCTCGCCCCTTCGCAGGGAGGAGGGCAGCGCAGACCTCAGCTCACCGGGGGTGGCGAGGGGACACGGCCTGACCGACTGGCAGATGTCCCTGCCCACGGCAGGGGCGGCGCCAGGCGGTCCTTAGGGGTCCTTCCGACCCAGACCCAGACCCAGACCCAGACCCAGACCCAGACCCAGACCAGACCCGACCCGTGGGGCCCCACGCAGGTGGCGGCACAGCCCACACCGCTGCCGCCCGGCTCCAGGGCGCGAAGCGAACGAGACCGCGTTCCCCGCCGATCCGCGCCGATCCGCACCGGACCGCACCGCCCCGCCCCGGGCGGGCACCGGCGCCGGCTCCCCCCTCACCTCTGTGGCACCGAGCCGCGCCCGCACCTCCCGCGCAAGGAAGGCCTCCAGCCCGCGGCCCGCCGTGCAGAAGTACCGCCAGCCTCCCGCCGCCATCTTGGCCCGCCCCGCCGTCCTCAGCGCGGGCTGGGGGCCGGGCGGGACCGGCCCTCCTCCGCGGGGCCCCTCCCCGGGGGCAGCTCTACCGCGGTGAGCCCGCCCTGGCAGCGGGCTGGCGGGGCAGGGCGGAAGGCAGGACTGCCGCCTGCGTCGGTACCAGACAAAGGTACTTGAAAGCACCTGGTCCGGAGTCTGTTTGCACACTCGGGGGGACAAAGCTTCACCTGTCCCCACGGGACGGCTTCACCGCTAAATGCCGTCATCACCGTGGCGGGAGGTGACGCCCTGAGGGACCATCAGTGCAGGCGGCGAGATCAATTACTGCAGCGCAGCTCTCACTCGTCCTGTTCCAGCAGAAGACCGCGCCACCGCTCCTGAGAGGGCTGATGAGGGAGAGGAGCTTTGCTGTGGCGCAGAATTGGTGTCTGCATCCACACCATGCAGGCAATCTGTAGACACCCCCCGTGAGTGATTCAGCACCCACGGCACCGGAGGAAGCACCAGCAGGGCAGCTGCGAGCCAGCAGCTCCCCCCCCCCCGACAGGCGACCTGCTCTGCTGCAGGATGTGCAGGAACTTCTATTCTCCAGACTACTCTGCTGTATGGGGCGATGTTGCCTGGAGAGAATGTGCTCTGTGTTCTGAGAAATCAGCTGAGGCTAATTACCGGGGGGCGGGGATGGTTGTAAGGGAGGAAGCAAAAGAAAAGGTCAGAGTTATGCTGTCATTGAATTGTCACTACATTGTTGCTACCTAGATGAATGACCTGCTGCGGCTATGGACTACGCAGGCTTCTCCTACACACTTCTTTGTAGGTTTTCTAGCAAGCTGATCAGCTCACTTCCAAATATAACTCTCTGAAAGAGGTCGTCGGTAAGCTTTTTCTCCCCACATGGAGCAGACGGTTTCAGAGAAAGTTTCAAGGTCATCTTGATAAATACAGCGCCGGAGAAAAGGCAGACTTGTGCTTAATGAGCAGCTTTTGGAGCTGTGGGGCTGAATTAAACCGTAGCGGACAGAGCTGGAGTGGGAAGACATGGAAAGAAGTGTCATCACTGAAAGCATTAACGTACAGGGAGGAAAAACGTAGTATGCCCCTCCTACATTTGTAGGAAAAATAACTGTCTCTATATAGTTTGACGGAAGTAATCAGTGTTTTGCCGGAGTCCTACTTCTGTTGCAAAATACCACCTATGGTGCCGTGAAGAAAGAAAGAAGAGCAGCTTTTCTTTGCTAAGCGGGTCTTGAGCTTATTATTCTTGTAAGCTTAGTCTGAGAAGAGGGATTTTGTTCTTAGCGTATTTAGCATCTTTGTTTTTACCTCTCCCCTCCAAGAGATAATTCATTCTGCAGGACCATAGTCTGTGATTCTGATAAGAAATTCTGCCGGTACGGGCTCGATCACGAGCCCGCCTGTATGTTGCATCTCTTCCTTGGTGACCTGAGGTGTCATGGGCCCACCGAGCTAGAAATGATTCACCCTTATGTTGCCAGTCCAGATCCACCTGAGCCACTTCAATCTTAGCAGCCTGATCCACCTGCTGGTTGTTTTGATGTTCTTCAGTGGCCCGACTCTTGGGTATGTGAGCATCTACGTGACGGACTTTTACAGCCAGGTTCTCCACCCGGGCAGCAATACCTTGCCACAGTGCGGCAGCCCAGATGGGTTTGCCTCTGCACTGCCAATTGCTCCGCTTCCATTGCTGCGACCACCCCCACAGGGCATTTGCCACCATCCGTGAATCAGTGGTGTGAGCACCACACAGCCACTTGCTCGCTCCTCCCACACCCCCGTGGGATGGGGGAAAGAAAGTATTTCTGTCCTATACTAAAAGGCAACACTTATCCCTTCTTTCAGTAAGTGGACTTACTCCAACACTGACAAAGAATGTGACCCGAGTAGCTGAGATTTACAAGAAATCTGTGTACTGAACAGTTAAGTGACACAGCATATACGTCTGGGTCCACTCTGCCTAAAGGAAAATGACTCATCAGTAAAATGCATATACGGGGTCCAGAGCTGGACTTCAGTTTCGTTAATTTTTTGTGGTGTGGGGTGCGGTGTTACACATACACATATATGTACAGTGCCAGCAGAACGCAAGCTGGTAAGACACCTATTTAGAACATTTTAAAAGCCGTTTTCAGCACTAAAGAAGCATCGAAAACATATCTGGGTGAAAGATACCGCAAAATTGATTATTATCAATTAGAACTAGAGTTGTTAGTATATAAATAAAATAAATATTAACAAATATTAATTTTATAAATAGAACTCGAACGGGGGCTTCACGTTTCTGAGCACCCACCGTGTGCAAACCGGAGGGGATGACTCGAGGGCAGGAGTCAGTGCCGTACCTTTATTTCTAGAAACTACAAGTGGGGGTTGTTTCTTAAGCAGTAGAAACAGTCGCTCTCCAGATTTCAGTTTCCTCAGCTCGCCCGGCTCCGCCTCTGTGCTGAAGAAGACTTTTCCTGAGACGCAGTCCACCTCAGGGGAAAAACAGAAACCAAACCAAAGCAGAAAGGTGTTTTGGGTGAGCACTTCCAGCAGCCCCTCACACCCGCTCGCCCCTTCGCAGGGAGGAGGGCAGCGCAGACCTCAGCTCACCGGGGGTGGCGAGGGGACACGGCCTGACCGACTGGCAGATGTCCCTGCCCACGGCAGGGGCGGCGCCAGGCGGTCCTTAGGGGTCCTTCCGACCCAGACCCAGACCCAGACCCAGACCCAGACCCAGACCCAGACCAGACCCGACCCGTGGGGCCCCACGCAGGTGGCGGCACAGCCCACACCGCTGCCGCCCGGCTCCAGGGCGCGAAGCGAACGAGACCGCGTTCCCCGCCGATCCGCGCCGATCCGCACCGGACCGCACCGCCCCGCCCCGGGCGGGCACCGGCGCCGGCTCCCCCCTCACCTCTGTGGCACCGAGCCGCGCCCGCACCTCCCGCGCAAGGAAGGCCTCCAGCCCGCGGCCCGCCGTGCAGAAGTACCGCCAGCCTCCCGCCGCCATCTTGGCCCGCCCCGCCGTCCTCAGCGCGGGCTGGGGGCCGGGCGGGACCGGCCCTCCTCCGCGGGGCCCCTCCCCGGGGGCAGCTCTACCGCGGTGAGCCCGCCCTGGCAGCGGGCTGGCGGGGCAGGGCGGAAGGCAGGACTGCCGCCTGCGTCGGTACCAGACAAAGGTACTTGAAAGCACCTGGTCCGGAGTCTGTTTGCACACTCGGGGGGACAAAGCTTCACCTGTCCCCACGGGACGGCTTCACCGCTAAATGCCGTCATCACCGTGGCGGGAGGTGACGCCCTGAGGGACCATCAGTGCAGGCGGCGAGATCAATTACTGCAGCGCAGCTCTCACTCGTCCTGTTCCAGCAGAAGACCGCGCCACCGCTCCTGAGAGGGCTGATGAGGGAGAGGAGCTTTGCTGTGGCGCAGAATTGGTGTCTGCATCCACACCATGCAGGCAATCTGTAGGCACCCCCCGTGAGTGATTCAGCACCCACGGCACCGGAGGAAGCACCAGCAGGGCAGCTGCGAGCCAGCAGCTCCCCCCCCCCCGACAGGCGACCTGCTCTGCTGCAGGATGTGCAGGAACTTCTATTCTCCAGACTACTCTGCTGTATGGGGCGATGTTGCCTGGAGAGAATGTGCTCTGTGTTCTGAGAAATCAGCTGAGGCTAATTACCGGGGGGCGGGGATGGTTGTAAGGGAGGAAGCAAAAGAAAAGGTCAGAGTTATGCTGTCATTGAATTGTCACTACATTGTTGCTACCTAGATGAATGACCTGCTGCGGCTATGGACTACGCAGGCTTCTCCTACACACTTCTTTGTAGGTTTTCTAGCAAGCTGATCAGCTCACTTCCAAATATAACTCTCTGAAAGAGGTCGTCGGTAAGCTTTTTCTCCCCACATGGAGCAGACGGTTTCAGAGAAAGTTTCAAGGTCATCTTGATAAATACAGCGCCGGAGAAAAGGCAGACTTGTGCTTAATGAGCAGCTTTTGGAGCTGTGGGGCTGAATTAAACCGTAGCGGACAGAGCTGGAGTGGGAAGACATGGAAAGAAGTGTCATCACTGAAAGCATTAACGTACAGGGAGGAAAAACGTAGTATGCCCCTCCTACATTTGTAGGAAAAATAACTGTCTCTATATAGTTTGACGGAAGTAATCAGTGTTTTGCCGGAGTCCTACTTCTGTTGCAAAATACCACCTATGGTGCCGTGAAGAAAGAAAGAAGAGCAGCTTTTCTTTGCTAAGCGGGTCTTGAGCTTATTATTCTTGTAAGCTTAGTCTGAGAAGAGGGATTTTGTTCTTAGCGTATTTAGCATCTTTGTTTTTACCTCTCCCCTCCAAGAGATAATTCATTCTGCAGGACCATAGTCTGTGATTCTGATAAGAAATTCTGCCGGTACGGGCTCGATCACGAGCCCGCCTGTATGTTGCATCTCTTCCTTGGTGACCTGAGGTGTCATGGGCCCACCGAGCTAGAAATGATTCACCCTTATGTTGCCAGTCCAGATCCACCTGAGCCACTTCAATCTTAGCAGCCTGATCCACCTGCTGGTTGTTTTGATGTTCTTCAGTGGCCCGACTCTTGGGTATGTGAGCATCTACGTGACGGACTTTTACAGCCAGGTTCTCCACCCGGGCAGCAATACCTTGCCACAGTGCGGCAGCCCAGATGGGTTTGCCTCTGCACTGCCAATTGCTCCGCTTCCATTGCTGCGACCACCCCCACAGGGCATTTGCCACCATCCGTGAATCAGTGGTGTGAGCACCACACAGCCACTTGCTCGCTCCTCCCACACCCCCGTGGGATGGGGGAAAGAAAGTATTTCTGTCCTATACTAAAAGGCAACACTTATCCCTTCTTTCAGTAAGTGGACTTACTCCAACACTGACAAAGAATGTGACCCGAGTAGCTGAGATTTACAAGAAATCTGTGTACTGAACAGTTAAGTGACACAGCATATACGTCTGGGTCCACTCTGCCTAAAGGAAAATGACTCATCAGTAAAATGCATATACGGGGTCCAGAGCTGGACTTCAGTTTCGTTAATTTTTTGTGGTGTGGGGTGCGGTGTTACACATACACATATATGTACAGTGCCAGCAGAACGCAAGCTGGTAAGACACCTATTTAGAACATTTTAAAAGCCGTTTTCAGCACTAAAGAAGCATCGAAAACATATCTGGGTGAAAGATACCGCAAAATTGATTATTATCAATTAGAACTAGAGTTGTTAGTATATAAATAAAATAAATATTAACAAATATTAATTTTATAAATAGAACTCGAACGGGGGCTTCACGTTTCTGAGCACCCACCGTGTGCAAACCGGAGGGGATGACTCGAGGGCAGGAGTCAGTGCCGTACCTTTATTTCTAGAAACTACAAGTGGGGGTTGTTTCTTAAGCAGTAGAAACAGTCGCTCTCCAGATTTCAGTTTCCTCAGCTCGCCCGGCTCCGCCTCTGTGCTGAAGAAGACTTTTCCTGAGACGCAGTCCACCTCAGGGGAAAAACAGAAACCAAACCAAAGCAGAAAGGTGTTTTGGGTGAGCACTTCCAGCAGCCCCTCACACCCGCTCGCCCCTTCGCAGGGAGGAGGGCAGCGCAGACCTCAGCTCACCGGGGGTGGCGAGGGGACACGGCCTGACCGAGTGGCAGATGTCCCTGCCCACGGCAGGGGCGGCGCCAGGCGGTCCTTAGGGGTCCTTCCGACCCAGACCCAGACCCAGACCCAGACCCAGACCCAGACCCAGACCAGACCCGACCCGTGGGGCCCCACGCAGGTGGCGGCACAGCCCACACCGCTGCCGCCCGGCTCCAGGGCGCGAAGCGAACGAGACCGCGTTCCCCGCCGATCCGCGCCGATCCGCACCGGACCGCACCGCCCCGCCCCGGGCGGGCACCGGCGCCGGCTCCTCCCTCACCTCTGTGGCACCGAGCCGCGCCCGCACCTCCCGCGCAAGGAAGGCCTCCAGCCCGCGGCCCGCCGTGCAGAAGTACCGCCAGCCTCCCGCCGCCATCTTGGCCCGCCCCGCCGTCCTCAGCGCGGGCTGGGGGCCGGGCGGGACCGGCCCTCCTCCGCGGGGCCCCTCCCCGGGGGCAGCTCTACCGCGGTGAGCCCGCCCTGGCAGCGGGCTGGCGGGGCAGGGCGGAAGGCAGGACTGCCGCCTGCGTCGGTACCAGACAAAGGTACTTGAAAGCACCTGGTCCGGAGTCTGTTTGCACACTCGGGGGGACAAAGCTTCACCTGTCCCCACGGGACGGCTTCACCGCTAAATGCCGTCATCACCGTGGCGGGAGGTGACGCCCTGAGGGACCATCAGTGCAGGCGGCGAGATCAATTACTGCAGCGCAGCTCTCACTCGTCCTGTTCCAGCAGAAGACCGCGCCACCGCTCCTGAGAGGGCTGATGAGGGAGAGGAGCTTTGCTGTGGCGCAGAATTGGTGTCTGCATCCACACCATGCAGGCAATCTGTAGGCACCCCCCGTGAGTGATTCAGCACCCACGGCACCGGAGGAAGCACCAGCAGGGCAGCTGCGAGCCAGCAGCTCCCCCCCCCCCGACAGGCGACCTGCTCTGCTGCAGGATGTGCAGGAACTTCTATTCTCCAGACTACTCTGCTGTATGGGGCGATGTTGCCTGGAGAGAATGTGCTCTGTGTTCTGAGAAATCAGCTGAGGCTAATTACCGGGGGGCGGGGATGGTTGTAAGGGAGGAAGCAAAAGAAAAGGTCAGAGTTATGCTGTCATTGAATTGTCACTACATTGTTGCTACCTAGATGAATGACCTGCTGCGGCTATGGACTACGCAGGCTTCTCCTACACACTTCTTTGTAGGTTTTCTAGCAAGCTGATCAGCTCACTTCCAAATATAACTCTCTGAAAGAGGTCGTCGGTAAGCTTTTTCTCCCCACATGGAGCAGACGGTTTCAGAGAAAGTTTCAAGGTCATCTTGATAAATACAGCGCCGGAGAAAAGGCAGACTTGTGCTTAATGAGCAGCTTTTGGAGCTGTGGGGCTGAATTAAACCGTAGCGGACAGAGCTGGAGTGGGAAGACATGGAAAGAAGTGTCATCACTGAAAGCATTAACGTACAGGGAGGAAAAACGTAGTATGCCCCTCCTACATTTGTAGGAAAAATAACTGTCTCTATATAGTTTGACGGAAGTAATCAGTGTTTTGCCGGAGTCCTACTTCTGTTGCAAAATACCACCTATGGTGCCGTGAAGAAAGAAAGAAGAGCAGCTTTTCTTTGCTAAGCGGGTCTTGAGCTTATTATTCTTGTAAGCTTAGTCTGAGAAGAGGGATTTTGTTCTTAGCGTATTTAGCATCTTTGTTTTTACCTCTCCCCTCCAAGAGATAATTCATTCTGCAGGACCATAGTCTGTGATTCTGATAAGAAATTCTGCCGGTACGGGCTCGATCACGAGCCCGCCTGTATGTTGCATCTCTTCCTTGGTGACCTGAGGTGTCATGGGCCCACCGAGCTAGAAATGATTCACCCTTATGTTGCCAGTCCAGATCCACCTGAGCCACTTCAATCTTAGCAGCCTGATCCACCTGCTGGTTGTTTTGATGTTCTTCAGTGGCCCGACTCTTGGGTATGTGAGCATCTACGTGACGGACTTTTACAGCCAGGTTCTCCACCCGGGCAGCAATACCTTGCCACAGTGCGGCAGCCCAGATGGGTTTGCCTCTGCACTGCCAATTGCTCCGCTTCCATTGCTGCGACCACCCCCACAGGGCATTTGCCACCATCCGTGAATCAGTGGTGTGAGCACCACACAGCCACTTGCTCGCTCCTCCCACACCCCCGTGGGATGGGGGAAAGAAAGTATTTCTGTCCTATACTAAAAGGCAACACTTATCCCTTCTTTCAGTAAGTGGACTTACTCCAACACTGACAAAGAATGTGACCCGAGTAGCTGAGATTTACAAGAAATCTGTGTACTGAACAGTTAAGTGACACAGCATATACGTCTGGGTCCACTCTGCCTAAAGGAAAATGACTCATCAGTAAAATGCATATACGGGGTCCAGAGCTGGACTTCAGTTTCGTTAATTTTTTGTGGTGTGGGGTGCGGTGTTACACATACACATATATGTACAGTGCCAGCAGAACGCAAGCTGGTAAGACACCTATTTAGAACATTTTAAAAGCCGTTTTCAGCACTAAAGAAGCATCGAAAACATATCTGGGTGAAAGATACCGCAAAATTGATTATTATCAATTAGAACTAGAGTTGTTAGTATATAAATAAAATAAATATTAACAAATATTAATTTTATAAATAGAACTCGAACGGGGGCTTCACGTTTCTGAGCACCCACCGTGTGCAAACCGGAGGGGATGACTCGAGGGCAGGAGTCAGTGCCGTACCTTTATTTCTAGAAACTACAAGTGGGGGTTGTTTCTTAAGCAGTAGAAACAGTCGCTCTCCAGATTTCAGTTTCCTCAGCTCGCCCGGCTCCGCCTCTGTGCTGAAGAAGACTTTTCCTGAGACGCAGTCCACCTCAGGGGAAAAACAGAAACCAAACCAAAGCAGAAAGGTGTTTTGGGTGAGCACTTCCAGCAGCCCCTCACACCCGCTCGCCCCTTCGCAGGGAGGAGGGCAGCGCAGACCTCAGCTCACCGGGGGTGGCGAGGGGACACGGCCTGACCGACTGGCAGATGTCCCTGCCCACGGCAGGGGCGGCGCCAGGCGGTCCTTAGGGGTCCTTCCGACCCAGACCCAGACCCAGACCCAGACCCAGACCCAGACCAGACCCGACCCGTGGGGCCCCACGCAGGTGGCGGCACAGCCCACACCGCTGCCGCCCGGCTCCAGGGCGCGAAGCGAACGAGACCGCGTTCCCCGCCGATCCGCGCCGATCCGCACCGGACCGCACCGCCCCGCCCCGGGCGGGCACCGGCGCCGGCTCCCCCCTCACCTCTGTGGCACCGAGCCGCGCCCGCACCTCCCGCGCAAGGAAGGCCTCCAGCCCGCGGCCCGCCGTGCAGAAGTACCGCCAGCCTCCCGCCGCCATCTTGGCCCGCCCCGCCGTCCTCAGCGCGGGCTGGGGGCCGGGCGGGACCGGCCCTCCTCCGCGGGGCCCCTCCCCGGGGGCAGCTCTACCGCGGTGAGCCCGCCCTGGCAGCGGGCTGGCGGGGCAGGGCGGAAGGCAGGACTGCCGCCTGCGTCGGTACCAGACAAAGGTACTTGAAAGCACCTGGTCCGGAGTCTGTTTGCACACTCGGGGGGACAAAGCTTCACCTGTCCCCACGGGACGGCTTCACCGCTAAATGCCGTCATCACCGTGGCGGGAGGTGACGCCCTGAGGGACCATCAGTGCAGGCGGCGAGATCAATTACTGCAGCGCAGCTCTCACTCGTCCTGTTCCAGCAGAAGACCGCGCCACCGCTCCTGAGAGGGCTGATGAGGGAGAGGAGCTTTGCTGTGGCGCAGAATTGGTGTCTGCATCCACACCATGCAGGCAATCTGTAGGCACCCCCCGTGAGTGATTCAGCACCCACGGCACCGGAGGAAGCACCAGCAGGGCAGCTGCGAGCCAGCAGCTCCCCCCCCCCCGACAGGCGACCTGCTCTGCTGCAGGATGTGCAGGAACTTCTATTCTCCAGACTACTCTGCTGTATGGGGCGATGTTGCCTGGAGAGAATGTGCTCTGTGTTCTGAGAAATCAGCTGAGGCTAATTACCGGGGGGCGGGGATGGTTGTAAGGGAGGAAGCAAAAGAAAAGGTCAGAGTTATGCTGTCATTGAATTGTCACTACATTGTTGCTACCTAGATGAATGACCTGCTGCGGCTATGGACTACGCAGGCTTCTCCTACACACTTCTTTGTAGGTTTTCTAGCAAGCTGATCAGCTCACTTCCAAATATAACTCTCTGAAAGAGGTCGTCGGTAAGCTTTTTCTCCCCACATGGAGCAGACGGTTTCAGAGAAAGTTTCAAGGTCATCTTGATAAATACAGCGCCGGAGAAAAGGCAGACTTGTGCTTAATGAGCAGCTTTTGGAGCTGTGGGGCTGAATTAAACCGTAGCGGACAGAGCTGGAGTGGGAAGACATGGAAAGAAGTGTCATCACTGAAAGCATTAACGTACAGGGAGGAAAAACGTAGTATGCCCCTCCTACATTTGTAGGAAAAATAACTGTCTCTATATAGTTTGACGGAAGTAATCAGTGTTTTGCCGGAGTCCTACTTCTGTTGCAAAATACCACCTATGGTGCCGTGAAGAAAGAAAGAAGAGCAGCTTTTCTTTGCTAAGCGGGTCTTGAGCTTATTATTCTTGTAAGCTTAGTCTGAGAAGAGGGATTTTGTTCTTAGCGTATTTAGCATCTTTGTTTTTACCTCTCCCCTCCAAGAGATAATTCATTCTGCAGGACCATAGTCTGTGATTCTGATAAGAAATTCTGCCGGTACGGGCTCGATCACGAGCCCGCCTGTATGTTGCATCTCTTCCTTGGTGACCTGAGGTGTCATGGGCCCACCGAGCTAGAAATGATTCACCCTTATGTTGCCAGTCCAGATCCACCTGAGCCACTTCAATCTTAGCAGCCTGATCCACCTGCTGGTTGTTTTGATGTTCTTCAGTGGCCCGACTCTTGGGTATGTGAGCATCTACGTGACGGACTTTTACAGCCAGGTTCTCCACCCGGGCAGCAATACCTTGCCACAGTGCGGCAGCCCAGATGGGTTTGCCTCTGCACTGCCAATTGCTCCGCTTCCATTGCTGCGACCACCCCCACAGGGCATTTGCCACCATCCGTGAATCAGTGGTGTGAGCACCACACAGCCACTTGCTCGCTCCTCCCACACCCCCGTGGGATGGGGGAAAGAAAGTATTTCTGTCCTATACTAAAAGGCAACACTTATCCCTTCTTTCAGTAAGTGGACTTACTCCAACACTGACAAAGAATGTGACCCGAGTAGCTGAGATTTACAAGAAATCTGTGTACTGAACAGTTAAGTGACACAGCATATACGTCTGGGTCCACTCTGCCTAAAGGAAAATGACTCATCAGTAAAATGCATATACGGGGTCCAGAGCTGGACTTCAGTTTCGTTAATTTTTTGTGGTGTGGGGTGCGGTGTTACACATACACATATATGTACAGTGCCAGCAGAACGCAAGCTGGTAAGACACCTATTTAGAACATTTTAAAAGCCGTTTTCAGCACTAAAGAAGCATCGAAAACATATCTGGGTGAAAGATACCGCAAAATTGATTATTATCAATTAGAACTAGAGTTGTTAGTATATAAATAAAATAAATATTAACAAATATTAATTTTATAAATAGAACTCGAACGGGGGCTTCACGTTTCTGAGCACCCACCGTGTGCAAACCGGAGGGGATGACTCGAGGGCAGGAGTCAGTGCCGTACCTTTATTTCTAGAAACTACAAGTGGGGGTTGTTTCTTAAGCAGTAGAAACAGTCGCTCTCCAGATTTCAGTTTCCTCAGCTCGCCCGGCTCCGCCTCTGTGCTGAAGAAGACTTTTCCTGAGACGCAGTCCACCTCAGGGGAAAAACAGAAACCAAACCAAAGCAGAAAGGTGTTTTGGGTGAGCACTTCCAGCAGCCCCTCACACCCGCTCGCCCCTTCGCAGGGAGGAGGGCAGCGCAGACCTCAGCTCACCGGGGGTGGCGAGGGGACACGGCCTGACCGACTGGCAGATGTCCCTGCCCACGGCAGGGGCGGCGCCAGGCGGTCCTTAGGGGTCCTTCCGACCCAGACCCAGACCCAGACCCAGACCCAGACCCAGACCAGACCCGACCCGTGGGGCCCCACGCAGGTGGCGGCACAGCCCACACCGCTGCCGCCCGGCTCCAGGGCGCGAAGCGAACGAGACCGCGTTCCCCGCCGATCCGCGCCGATCCGCACCGGACCGCACCGCCCCGCCCCGGGCGGGCACCGGCGCCGGCTCCCCCCTCACCTCTGTGGCACCGAGCCGCGCCCGCACCTCCCGCGCAAGGAAGGCCTCCAGCCCGCGGCCCGCCGTGCAGAAGTACCGCCAGCCTCCCGCCGCCATCTTGGCCCGCCCCGCCGTCCTCAGCGCGGGCTGGGGGCCGGGCGGGACCGGCCCTCCTCCGCGGGGCCCCTCCCCGGGGGCAGCTCTACCGCGGTGAGCCCGCCCTGGCAGCGGGCTGGCGGGGCAGGGCGGAAGGCAGGACTGCCGCCTGCGTCGGTACCAGACAAAGGTACTTGAAAGCACCTGGTCCGGAGTCTGTTTGCACACTCGGGGGGACAAAGCTTCACCTGTCCCCACGGGACGGCTTCACCGCTAAATGCCGTCATCACCGTGGCGGGAGGTGACGCCCTGAGGGACCATCAGTGCAGGCGGCGAGATCAATTACTGCAGCGCAGCTCTCACTCGTCCTGTTCCAGCAGAAGACCGCGCCACCGCTCCTGAGAGGGCTGATGAGGGAGAGGAGCTTTGCTGTGGCGCAGAATTGGTGTCTGCATCCACACCATGCAGGCAATCTGTAGGCACCCCCCGTGAGTGATTCAGCACCCACGGCACCGGAGGAAGCACCAGCAGGGCAGCTGCGAGCCAGCAGCTCCCCCCCCCCCGACAGGCGACCTGCTCTGCTGCAGGATGTGCAGGAACTTCTATTCTCCAGACTACTCTGCTGTATGGGGCGATGTTGCCTGGAGAGAATGTGCTCTGTGTTCTGAGAAATCAGCTGAGGCTAATTACCGGGGGGCGGGGATGGTTGTAAGGGAGGAAGCAAAAGAAAAGGTCAGAGTTATGCTGTCATTGAATTGTCACTACATTGTTGCTACCTAGATGAATGACCTGCTGCGGCTATGGACTACGCAGGCTTCTCCTACACACTTCTTTGTAGGTTTTCTAGCAAGCTGATCAGCTCACTTCCAAATATAACTCTCTGAAAGAGGTCGTCGGTAAGCTTTTTCTCCCCACATGGAGCAGACGGTTTCAGAGAAAGTTTCAAGGTCATCTTGATAAATACAGCGCCGGAGAAAAGGCAGACTTGTGCTTAATGAGCAGCTTTTGGAGCTGTGGGGCTGAATTAAACCGTAGCGGACAGAGCTGGAGTGGGAAGACATGGAAAGAAGTGTCATCACTGAAAGCATTAACGTACAGGGAGGAAAAACGTAGTATGCCCCTCCTACATTTGTAGGAAAAATAACTGTCTCTATATAGTTTGACGGAAGTAATCAGTGTTTTGCCGGAGTCCTACTTCTGTTGCAAAATACCACCTATGGTGCCGTGAAGAAAGAAAGAAGAGCAGCTTTTCTTTGCTAAGCGGGTCTTGAGCTTATTATTCTTGTAAGCTTAGTCTGAGAAGAGGGATTTTGTTCTTAGCGTATTTAGCATCTTTGTTTTTACCTCTCCCCTCCAAGAGATAATTCATTCTGCAGGACCATAGTCTGTGATTCTGATAAGAAATTCTGCCGGTACGGGCTCGATCACGAGCCCGCCTGTATGTTGCATCTCTTCCTTGGTGACCTGAGGTGTCATGGGCCCACCGAGCTAGAAATGATTCACCCTTATGTTGCCAGTCCAGATCCACCTGAGCCACTTCAATCTTAGCAGCCTGATCCACCTGCTGGTTGTTTTGATGTTCTTCAGTGGCCCGACTCTTGGGTATGTGAGCATCTACGTGACGGACTTTTACAGCCAGGTTCTCCACCCGGGCAGCAATACCTTGCCACAGTGCGGCAGCCCAGATGGGTTTGCCTCTGCACTGCCAATTGCTCCGCTTCCATTGCTGCGACCACCCCCACAGGGCATTTGCCACCATCCGTGAATCAGTGGTGTGAGCACCACACAGCCACTTGCTCGCTCCTCCCACACCCCCGTGGGATGGGGGAAAGAAAGTATTTCTGTCCTATACTAAAAGGCAACACTTATCCCTTCTTTCAGTAAGTGGACTTACTCCAACACTGACAAAGAATGTGACCCGAGTAGCTGAGATTTACAAGAAATCTGTGTACTGAACAGTTAAGTGACACAGCATATACGTCTGGGTCCACTCTGCCTAAAGGAAAATGACTCATCAGTAAAATGCATATACGGGGTCCAGAGCTGGACTTCAGTTTCGTTAATTTTTTGTGGTGTGGGGTGCGGTGTTACACATACACATATATGTACAGTGCCAGCAGAACGCAAGCTGGTAAGACACCTATTTAGAACATTTTAAAAGCCGTTTTCAGCACTAAAGAAGCATCGAAAACATATCTGGGTGAAAGATACCGCAAAATTGATTATTATCAATTAGAACTAGAGTTGTTAGTATATAAATAAAATAAATATTAACAAATATTAATTTTATAAATAGAACTCGAACGGGGGCTTCACGTTTCTGAGCACCCACCGTGTGCAAACCGGAGGGGATGACTCGAGGGCAGGAGTCAGTGCCGTACCTTTATTTCTAGAAACTACAAGTGGGGGTTGTTTCTTAAGCAGTAGAAACAGTCGCTCTCCAGATTTCAGTTTCCTCAGCTCGCCCGGCTCCGCCTCTGTGCTGAAGAAGACTTTTCCTGAGACGCAGTCCACCTCAGGGGAAAAACAGAAACCAAACCAAAGCAGAAAGGTGTTTTGGGTGAGCACTTCCAGCAGCCCCTCACACCCGCTCGCCCCTTCGCAGGGAGGAGGGCAGCGCAGACCTCAGCTCACCGGGGGTGGCGAGGGGACACGGCCTGACCGAGTGGCAGATGTCCCTGCCCACGGCAGGGGCGGCGCCAGGCGGTCCTTAGGGGTCCTTCCGACCCAGACCCAGACCCAGACCCAGACCCAGACCCAGACCAGACCCGACCCGTGGGGCCCCACGCAGGTGGCGGCACAGCCCACACCGCTGCCGCCCGGCTCCAGGGCGCGAAGCGAACGAGACCGCGTTCCCCGCCGATCCGCGCCGATCCGCACCGGACCGCACCGCCCCGCCCCGGGCGGGCACCGGCGCCGGCTCCCCCCTCACCTCTGTGGCACCGAGCCGCGCCCGCACCTCCCGCGCAAGGAAGGCCTCCAGCCCGCGGCCCGCCGTGCAGAAGTACCGCCAGCCTCCCGCCGCCATCTTGGCCCGCCCCGCCGTCCTCAGCGCGGGCTGGGGGCCGGGCGGGACCGGCCCTCCTCCGCGGGGCCCCTCCCCGGGGGCAGCTCTACCGCGGTGAGCCCGCCCTGGCAGCGGGCTGGCGGGGCAGGGCGGAAGGCAGGACTGCCGCCTGCGTCGGTACCAGACAAAGGTACTTGAAAGCACCTGGTCCGGAGTCTGTTTGCACACTCGGGGGGACAAAGCTTCACCTGTCCCCACGGGACGGCTTCACCGCTAAATGCCGTCATCACCGTGGCGGGAGGTGACGCCCTGAGGGACCATCAGTGCAGGCGGCGAGATCAATTACTGCAGCGCAGCTCTCACTCGTCCTGTTCCAGCAGAAGACCGCGCCACCGCTCCTGAGAGGGCTGATGAGGGAGAGGAGCTTTGCTGTGGCGCAGAATTGGTGTCTGCATCCACACCATGCAGGCAATCTGTAGGCACCCCCCGTGAGTGATTCAGCACCCACGGCACCGGAGGAAGCACCAGCAGGGCAGCTGCGAGCCAGCAGCTCCCCCCCCCCCGACAGGCGACCTGCTCTGCTGCAGGATGTGCAGGAACTTCTATTCTCCAGACTACTCTGCTGTATGGGGCGATGTTGCCTGGAGAGAATGTGCTCTGTGTTCTGAGAAATCAGCTGAGGCTAATTACCGGGGGGCGGGGATGGTTGTAAGGGAGGAAGCAAAAGAAAAGGTCAGAGTTATGCTGTCATTGAATTGTCACTACATTGTTGCTACCTAGATGAATGACCTGCTGCGGCTATGGACTACGCAGGCTTCTCCTACACACTTCTTTGTAGGTTTTCTAGCAAGCTGATCAGCTCACTTCCAAATATAACTCTCTGAAAGAGGTCGTCGGTAAGCTTTTTCTCCCCACATGGAGCAGACGGTTTCAGAGAAAGTTTCAAGGTCATCTTGATAAATACAGCGCCGGAGAAAAGGCAGACTTGTGCTTAATGAGCAGCTTTTGGAGCTGTGGGGCTGAATTAAACCGTAGCGGACAGAGCTGGAGTGGGAAGACATGGAAAGAAGTGTCATCACTGAAAGCATTAACGTACAGGGAGGAAAAACGTAGTATGCCCCTCCTACATTTGTAGGAAAAATAACTGTCTCTATATAGTTTGACGGAAGTAATCAGTGTTTTGCCGGAGTCCTACTTCTGTTGCAAAATACCACCTATGGTGCCGTGAAGAAAGAAAGAAGAGCAGCTTTTCTTTGCTAAGCGGGTCTTGAGCTTATTATTCTTGTAAGCTTAGTCTGAGAAGAGGGATTTTGTTCTTAGCGTATTTAGCATCTTTGTTTTTACCTCTCCCCTCCAAGAGATAATTCATTCTGCAGGACCATAGTCTGTGATTCTGATAAGAAATTCTGCCGGTACGGGCTCGATCACGAGCCCGCCTGTATGTTGCATCTCTTCCTTGGTGACCTGAGGTGTCATGGGCCCACCGAGCTAGAAATGATTCACCCTTATGTTGCCAGTCCAGATCCACCTGAGCCACTTCAATCTTAGCAGCCTGATCCACCTGCTGGTTGTTTTGATGTTCTTCAGTGGCCCGACTCTTGGGTATGTGAGCATCTACGTGACGGACTTTTACAGCCAGGTTCTCCACCCGGGCAGCAATACCTTGCCACAGTGCGGCAGCCCAGATGGGTTTGCCTCTGCACTGCCAATTGCTCCGCTTCCATTGCTGCGACCACCCCCACAGGGCATTTGCCACCATCCGTGAATCAGTGGTGTGAGCACCACACAGCCACTTGCTCGCTCCTCCCACACCCCCGTGGGATGGGGGAAAGAAAGTATTTCTGTCCTATACTAAAAGGCAACACTTATCCCTTCTTTCAGTAAGTGGACTTACTCCAACACTGACAAAGAATGTGACCCGAGTAGCTGAGATTTACAAGAAATCTGTGTACTGAACAGTTAAGTGACACAGCATATACGTCTGGGTCCACTCTGCCTAAAGGAAAATGACTCATCAGTAAAATGCATATACGGGGTCCAGAGCTGGACTTCAGTTTCGTTAATTTTTTGTGGTGTGGGGTGCGGTGTTACACATACACATATATGTACAGTGCCAGCAGAACGCAAGCTGGTAAGACACCTATTTAGAACATTTTAAAAGCCGTTTTCAGCACTAAAGAAGCATCGAAAACATATCTGGGTGAAAGATACCGCAAAATTGATTATTATCAATTAGAACTAGAGTTGTTAGTATATAAATAAAATAAATATTAACAAATATTAATTTTATAAATAGAACTCGAACGGGGGCTTCACGTTTCTGAGCACCCACCGTGTGCAAACCGGAGGGGATGACTCGAGGGCAGGAGTCAGTGCCGTACCTTTATTTCTAGAAACTACAAGTGGGGGTTGTTTCTTAAGCAGTAGAAACAGTCGCTCTCCAGATTTCAGTTTCCTCAGCTCGCCCGGCTCCGCCTCTGTGCTGAAGAAGACTTTTCCTGAGACGCAGTCCACCTCAGGGGAAAAACAGAAACCAAACCAAAGCAGAAAGGTGTTTTGGGTGAGCACTTCCAGCAGCCCCTCACACCCGCTCGCCCCTTCGCAGGGAGGAGGGCAGCGCAGACCTCAGCTCACCGGGGGTGGCGAGGGGACACGGCCTGACCGACTGGCAGATGTCCCTGCCCACGGCAGGGGCGGCGCCAGGCGGTCCTTAGGGGTCCTTCCGACCCAGACCCAGACCCAGACCCAGACCCAGACCCAGACCCAGACCAGACCCGACCCGTGGGGCCCCACGCAGGTGGCGGCACAGCCCACACCGCTGCCGCCCGGCTCCAGGGCGCGAAGCGAACGAGACCGCGTTCCCCGCCGATCCGCGCCGATCCGCACCGGACCGCACCGCCCCGCCCCGGGCGGGCACCGGCGCCGGCTCCCCCCTCACCTCTGTGGCACCGAGCCGCGCCCGCACCTCCCGCGCAAGGAAGGCCTCCAGCCCGCGGCCCGCCGTGCAGAAGTACCGCCAGCCTCCCGCCGCCATCTTGGCCCGCCCCGCCGTCCTCAGCGCGGGCTGGGGGCCGGGCGGGACCGGCCCTCCTCCGCGGGGCCCCTCCCCGGGGGCAGCTCTACCGCGGTGAGCCCGCCCTGGCAGCGGGCTGGCGGGGCAGGGCGGAAGGCAGGACTGCCGCCTGCGTCGGTACCAGACAAAGGTACTTGAAAGCACCTGGTCCGGAGTCTGTTTGCACACTCGGGGGGACAAAGCTTCACCTGTCCCCACGGGACGGCTTCACCGCTAAATGCCGTCATCACCGTGGCGGGAGGTGACGCCCTGAGGGACCATCAGTGCAGGCGGCGAGATCAATTACTGCAGCGCAGCTCTCACTCGTCCTGTTCCAGCAGAAGACCGCGCCACCGCTCCTGAGAGGGCTGATGAGGGAGAGGAGCTTTGCTGTGGCGCAGAATTGGTGTCTGCATCCACACCATGCAGGCAATCTGTAGACACCCCCCGTGAGTGATTCAGCACCCACGGCACCGGAGGAAGCACCAGCAGGGCAGCTGCGAGCCAGCAGCTCCCCCCCCCCCGACAGGCGACCTGCTCTGCTGCAGGATGTGCAGGAACTTCTATTCTCCAGACTACTCTGCTGTATGGGGCGATGTTGCCTGGAGAGAATGTGCTCTGTGTTCTGAGAAATCAGCTGAGGCTAATTACCGGGGGGCGGGGATGGTTGTAAGGGAGGAAGCAAAAGAAAAGGTCAGAGTTATGCTGTCATTGAATTGTCACTACATTGTTGCTACCTAGATGAATGACCTGCTGCGGCTATGGACTACGCAGGCTTCTCCTACACACTTCTTTGTAGGTTTTCTAGCAAGCTGATCAGCTCACTTCCAAATATAACTCTCTGAAAGAGGTCGTCGGTAAGCTTTTTCTCCCCACATGGAGCAGACGGTTTCAGAGAAAGTTTCAAGGTCATCTTGATAAATACAGCGCCGGAGAAAAGGCAGACTTGTGCTTAATGAGCAGCTTTTGGAGCTGTGGGGCTGAATTAAACCGTAGCGGACAGAGCTGGAGTGGGAAGACATGGAAAGAAGTGTCATCACTGAAAGCATTAACGTACAGGGAGGAAAAACGTAGTATGCCCCTCCTACATTTGTAGGAAAAATAACTGTCTCTATATAGTTTGACGGAAGTAATCAGTGTTTTGCCGGAGTCCTACTTCTGTTGCAAAATACCACCTATGGTGCCGTGAAGAAAGAAAGAAGAGCAGCTTTTCTTTGCTAAGCGGGTCTTGAGCTTATTATTCTTGTAAGCTTAGTCTGAGAAGAGGGATTTTGTTCTTAGCGTATTTAGCATCTTTGTTTTTACCTCTCCCCTCCAAGAGATAATTCATTCTGCAGGACCATAGTCTGTGATTCTGATAAGAAATTCTGCCGGTACGGGCTCGATCACGAGCCCGCCTGTATGTTGCATCTCTTCCTTGGTGACCTGAGGTGTCATGGGCCCACCGAGCTAGAAATGATTCACCCTTATGTTGCCAGTCCAGATCCACCTGAGCCACTTCAATCTTAGCAGCCTGATCCACCTGCTGGTTGTTTTGATGTTCTTCAGTGGCCCGACTCTTGGGTATGTGAGCATCTACGTGACGGACTTTTACAGCCAGGTTCTCCACCCGGGCAGCAATACCTTGCCACAGTGCGGCAGCCCAGATGGGTTTGCCTCTGCACTGCCAATTGCTCCGCTTCCATTGCTGCGACCACCCCCACAGGGCATTTGCCACCATCCGTGAATCAGTGGTGTGAGCACCACACAGCCACTTGCTCGCTCCTCCCACACCCCCGTGGGATGGGGGAAAGAAAGTATTTCTGTCCTATACTAAAAGGCAACACTTATCCCTTCTTTCAGTAAGTGGACTTACTCCAACACTGACAAAGAATGTGACCCGAGTAGCTGAGATTTACAAGAAATCTGTGTACTGAACAGTTAAGTGACACAGCATATACGTCTGGGTCCACTCTGCCTAAAGGAAAATGACTCATCAGTAAAATGCATATACGGGGTCCAGAGCTGGACTTCAGTTTCGTTAATTTTTTGTGGTGTGGGGTGCGGTGTTACACATACACATATATGTACAGTGCCAGCAGAACGCAAGCTGGTAAGACACCTATTTAGAACATTTTAAAAGCCGTTTTCAGCACTAAAGAAGCATCGAAAACATATCTGGGTGAAAGATACCGCAAAATTGATTATTATCAATTAGAACTAGAGTTGTTAGTATATAAATAAAATAAATATTAACAAATATTAATTTTATAAATAGAACTCGAACGGGGGCTTCACGTTTCTGAGCACCCACCGTGTGCAAACCGGAGGGGATGACTCGAGGGCAGGAGTCAGTGCCGTACCTTTATTTCTAGAAACTACAAGTGGGGGTTGTTTCTTAAGCAGTAGAAACAGTCGCTCTCCAGATTTCAGTTTCCTCAGCTCGCCCGGCTCCGCCTCTGTGCTGAAGAAGACTTTTCCTGAGACGCAGTCCACCTCAGGGGAAAAACAGAAACCAAACCAAAGCAGAAAGGTGTTTTGGGTGAGCACTTCCAGCAGCCCCTCACACCCGCTCGCCCCTTCGCAGGGAGGAGGGCAGCGCAGACCTCAGCTCACCGGGGGTGGCGAGGGGACACGGCCTGACCGAGTGGCAGATGTCCCTGCCCACGGCAGGGGCGGCGCCAGGCGGTCCTTAGGGGTCCTTCCGACCCAGACCCAGACCCAGACCCAGACCCAGACCCAGACCAGACCCGACCCGTGGGGCCCCACGCAGGTGGCGGCACAGCCCACACCGCTGCCGCCCGGCTCCAGGGCGCGAAGCGAACGAGACCGCGTTCCCCGCCGATCCGCGCCGATCCGCACCGGACCGCACCGCCCCGCCCCGGGCGGGCACCGGCGCCGGCTCCCCCCTCACCTCTGTGGCACCGAGCCGCGCCCGCACCTCCCGCGCAAGGAAGGCCTCCAGCCCGCGGCCCGCCGTGCAGAAGTACCGCCAGCCTCCCGCCGCCATCTTGGCCCGCCCCGCCGTCCTCAGCGCGGGCTGGGGGCCGGGCGGGACCGGCCCTCCTCCGCGGGGCCCCTCCCCGGGGGCAGCTCTACCGCGGTGAGCCCGCCCTGGCAGCGGGCTGGCGGGGCAGGGCGGAAGGCAGGACTGCCGCCTGCGTCGGTACCAGACAAAGGTACTTGAAAGCACCTGGTCCGGAGTCTGTTTGCACACTCGGGGGGACAAAGCTTCACCTGTCCCCACGGGACGGCTTCACCGCTAAATGCCGTCATCACCGTGGCGGGAGGTGACGCCCTGAGGGACCATCAGTGCAGGCGGCGAGATCAATTACTGCAGCGCAGCTCTCACTCGTCCTGTTCCAGCAGAAGACCGCGCCACCGCTCCTGAGAGGGCTGATGAGGGAGAGGAGCTTTGCTGTGGCGCAGAATTGGTGTCTGCATCCACACCATGCAGGCAATCTGTAGACACCCCCCGTGAGTGATTCAGCACCCACGGCACCGGAGGAAGCACCAGCAGGGCAGCTGCGAGCCAGCAGCTCCCCCCCCCCCGACAGGCGACCTGCTCTGCTGCAGGATGTGCAGGAACTTCTATTCTCCAGACTACTCTGCTGTATGGGGCGATGTTGCCTGGAGAGAATGTGCTCTGTGTTCTGAGAAATCAGCTGAGGCTAATTACCGGGGGGCGGGGATGGTTGTAAGGGAGGAAGCAAAAGAAAAGGTCAGAGTTATGCTGTCATTGAATTGTCACTACATTGTTGCTACCTAGATGAATGACCTGCTGCGGCTATGGACTACGCAGGCTTCTCCTACACACTTCTTTGTAGGTTTTCTAGCAAGCTGATCAGCTCACTTCCAAATATAACTCTCTGAAAGAGGTCGTCGGTAAGCTTTTTCTCCCCACATGGAGCAGACGGTTTCAGAGAAAGTTTCAAGGTCATCTTGATAAATACAGCGCCGGAGAAAAGGCAGACTTGTGCTTAATGAGCAGCTTTTGGAGCTGTGGGGCTGAATTAAACCGTAGCGGACAGAGCTGGAGTGGGAAGACATGGAAAGAAGTGTCATCACTGAAAGCATTAACGTACAGGGAGGAAAAACGTAGTATGCCCCTCCTACATTTGTAGGAAAAATAACTGTCTCTATATAGTTTGACGGAAGTAATCAGTGTTTTGCCGGAGTCCTACTTCTGTTGCAAAATACCACCTATGGTGCCGTGAAGAAAGAAAGAAGAGCAGCTTTTCTTTGCTAAGCGGGTCTTGAGCTTATTATTCTTGTAAGCTTAGTCTGAGAAGAGGGATTTTGTTCTTAGCGTATTTAGCATCTTTGTTTTTACCTCTCCCCTCCAAGAGATAATTCATTCTGCAGGACCATAGTCTGTGATTCTGATAAGAAATTCTGCCGGTACGGGCTCGATCACGAGCCCGCCTGTATGTTGCATCTCTTCCTTGGTGACCTGAGGTGTCATGGGCCCACCGAGCTAGAAATGATTCACCCTTATGTTGCCAGTCCAGATCCACCTGAGCCACTTCAATCTTAGCAGCCTGATCCACCTGCTGGTTGTTTTGATGTTCTTCAGTGGCCCGACTCTTGGGTATGTGAGCATCTACGTGACGGACTTTTACAGCCAGGTTCTCCACCCGGGCAGCAATACCTTGCCACAGTGCGGCAGCCCAGATGGGTTTGCCTCTGCACTGCCAATTGCTCCGCTTCCATTGCTGCGACCACCCCCACAGGGCATTTGCCACCATCCGTGAATCAGTGGTGTGAGCACCACACAGCCACTTGCTCGCTCCTCCCACACCCCCGTGGGATGGGGGAAAGAAAGTATTTCTGTCCTATACTAAAAGGCAACACTTATCCCTTCTTTCAGTAAGTGGACTTACTCCAACACTGACAAAGAATGTGACCCGAGTAGCTGAGATTTACAAGAAATCTGTGTACTGAACAGTTAAGTGACACAGCATATACGTCTGGGTCCACTCTGCCTAAAGGAAAATGACTCATCAGTAAAATGCATATACGGGGTCCAGAGCTGGACTTCAGTTTCGTTAATTTTTTGTGGTGTGGGGTGCGGTGTTACACATACACATATATGTACAGTGCCAGCAGAACGCAAGCTGGTAAGACACCTATTTAGAACATTTTAAAAGCCGTTTTCAGCACTAAAGAAGCATCGAAAACATATCTGGGTGAAAGATACCGCAAAATTGATTATTATCAATTAGAACTAGAGTTGTTAGTATATAAATAAAATAAATATTAACAAATATTAATTTTATAAATAGAACTCGAACGGGGGCTTCACGTTTCTGAGCACCCACCGTGTGCAAACCGGAGGGGATGACTCGAGGGCAGGAGTCAGTGCCGTACCTTTATTTCTAGAAACTACAAGTGGGGGTTGTTTCTTAAGCAGTAGAAACAGTCGCTCTCCAGATTTCAGTTTCCTCAGCTCGCCCGGCTCCGCCTCTGTGCTGAAGAAGACTTTTCCTGAGACGCAGTCCACCTCAGGGGAAAAACAGAAACCAAACCAAAGCAGAAAGGTGTTTTGGGTGAGCACTTCCAGCAGCCCCTCACACCCGCTCGCCCCTTCGCAGGGAGGAGGGCAGCGCAGACCTCAGCTCACCGGGGGTGGCGAGGGGACACGGCCTGACCGACTGGCAGATGTCCCTGCCCACGGCAGGGGCGGCGCCAGGCGGTCCTTAGGGGTCCTTCCGACCCAGACCCAGACCCAGACCCAGACCCAGACCCAGACCAGACCCGACCCGTGGGGCCCCACGCAGGTGGCGGCACAGCCCACACCGCTGCCGCCCGGCTCCAGGGCGCGAAGCGAACGAGACCGCGTTCCCCGCCGATCCGCGCCGATCCGCACCGGACCGCACCGCCCCGCCCCGGGCGGGCACCGGCGCCGGCTCCCCCCTCACCTCTGTGGCACCGAGCCGCGCCCGCACCTCCCGCGCAAGGAAGGCCTCCAGCCCGCGGCCCGCCGTGCAGAAGTACCGCCAGCCTCCCGCCGCCATCTTGGCCCGCCCCGCCGTCCTCAGCGCGGGCTGGGGGCCGGGCGGGACCGGCCCTCCTCCGCGGGGCCCCTCCCCGGGGGCAGCTCTACCGCGGTGAGCCCGCCCTGGCAGCGGGCTGGCGGGGCAGGGCGGAAGGCAGGACTGCCGCCTGCGTCGGTACCAGACAAAGGTACTTGAAAGCACCTGGTCCGGAGTCTGTTTGCACACTCGGGGGGACAAAGCTTCACCTGTCCCCACGGGACGGCTTCACCGCTAAATGCCGTCATCACCGTGGCGGGAGGTGACGCCCTGAGGGACCATCAGTGCAGGCGGCGAGATCAATTACTGCAGCGCAGCTCTCACTCGTCCTGTTCCAGCAGAAGACCGCGCCACCGCTCCTGAGAGGGCTGATGAGGGAGAGGAGCTTTGCTGTGGCGCAGAATTGGTGTCTGCATCCACACCATGCAGGCAATCTGTAGACACCCCCCGTGAGTGATTCAGCACCCACGGCACCGGAGGAAGCACCAGCAGGGCAGCTGCGAGCCAGCAGCTCCCCCCCCCCCGACAGGCGACCTGCTCTGCTGCAGGATGTGCAGGAACTTCTATTCTCCAGACTACTCTGCTGTATGGGGCGATGTTGCCTGGAGAGAATGTGCTCTGTGTTCTGAGAAATCAGCTGAGGCTAATTACCGGGGGGCGGGGATGGTTGTAAGGGAGGAAGCAAAAGAAAAGGTCAGAGTTATGCTGTCATTGAATTGTCACTACATTGTTGCTACCTAGATGAATGACCTGCTGCGGCTATGGACTACGCAGGCTTCTCCTACACACTTCTTTGTAGGTTTTCTAGCAAGCTGATCAGCTCACTTCCAAATATAACTCTTTGAAAGAGGTCGTCGGTAAGCTTTTTCTCCCCACATGGAGCAGACGGTTTCAGAGAAAGTTTCAAGGTCATCTTGATAAATACAGCGCCGGAGAAAAGGCAGACTTGTGCTTAATGAGCAGCTTTTGGAGCTGTGGGGCTGAATTAAACCGTAGCGGACAGAGCTGGAGTGGGAAGACATGGAAAGAAGTGTCATCACTGAAAGCATTAACGTACAGGGAGGAAAAACGTAGTATGCCCCTCCTACATTTGTAGGAAAAATAACTGTCTCTATATAGTTTGACGGAAGTAATCAGTGTTTTGCCGGAGTCCTACTTCTGTTGCAAAATACCACCTATGGTGCCGTGAAGAAAGAAAGAAGAGCAGCTTTTCTTTGCTAAGCGGGTCTTGAGCTTATTATTCTTGTAAGCTTAGTCTGAGAAGAGGGATTTTGTTCTTAGCGTATTTAGCATCTTTGTTTTTACCTCTCCCCTCCAAGAGATAATTCATTCTGCAGGACCATAGTCTGTGATTCTGATAAGAAATTCTGCCGGTACGGGCTCGATCACGAGCCCGCCTGTATGTTGCATCTCTTCCTTGGTGACCTGAGGTGTCATGGGCCCACCGAGCTAGAAATGATTCACCCTTATGTTGCCAGTCCAGATCCACCTGAGCCACTTCAATCTTAGCAGCCTGATCCACCTGCTGGTTGTTTTGATGTTCTTCAGTGGCCCGACTCTTGGGTATGTGAGCATCTACGTGACGGACTTTTACAGCCAGGTTCTCCACCCGGGCAGCAATACCTTGCCACAGTGCGGCAGCCCAGATGGGTTTGCCTCTGCACTGCCAATTGCTCCGCTTCCATTGCTGCGACCACCCCCACAGGGCATTTGCCACCATCCGTGAATCAGTGGTGTGAGCACCACACAGCCACTTGCTCGCTCCTCCCACACCCCCGTGGGATGGGGGAAAGAAAGTATTTCTGTCCTATACTAAAAGGCAACACTTATCCCTTCTTTCAGTAAGTGGACTTACTCCAACACTGACAAAGAATGTGACCCGAGTAGCTGAGATTTACAAGAAATCTGTGTACTGAACAGTTAAGTGACACAGCATATACGTCTGGGTCCACTCTGCCTAAAGGAAAATGACTCATCAGTAAAATGCATATACGGGGTCCAGAGCTGGACTTCAGTTTCGTTAATTTTTTGTGGTGTGGGGTGCGGTGTTACACATACACATATATGTACAGTGCCAGCAGAACGCAAGCTGGTAAGACACCTATTTAGAACATTTTAAAAGCCGTTTTCAGCACTAAAGAAGCATCGAAAACATATCTGGGTGAAAGATACCGCAAAATTGATTATTATCAATTAGAACTAGAGTTGTTAGTATATAAATAAAATAAATATTAACAAATATTAATTTTATAAATAGAACTCGAACGGGGGCTTCACGTTTCTGAGCACCCACCGTGTGCAAACCGGAGGGGATGACTCGAGGGCAGGAGTCAGTGCCGTACCTTTATTTCTAGAAACTACAAGTGGGGGTTGTTTCTTAAGCAGTAGAAACAGTCGCTCTCCAGATTTCAGTTTCCTCAGCTCGCCCGGCTCCGCCTCTGTGCTGAAGAAGACTTTTCCTGAGACGCAGTCCACCTCAGGGGAAAAACAGAAACCAAACCAAAGCAGAAAGGTGTTTTGGGTGAGCACTTCCAGCAGCCCCTCACACCCGCTCGCCCCTTCGCAGGGAGGAGGGCAGCGCAGACCTCAGCTCACCGGGGGTGGCGAGGGGACACGGCCTGACCGACTGGCAGATGTCCCTGCCCACGGCAGGGGCGGCGCCAGGCGGTCCTTAGGGGTCCTTCCGACCCAGACCCAGACCCAGACCCAGACCCAGACCCAGACCAGACCCGACCCGTGGGGCCCCACGCAGGTGGCGGCACAGCCCACACCGCTGCCGCCCGGCTCCAGGGCGCGAAGCGAACGAGACCGCGTTCCCCGCCGATCCGCGCCGATCCGCACCGGACCGCACCGCCCCGCCCCGGGCGGGCACCGGCGCCGGCTCCCCCCTCACCTCTGTGGCACCGAGCCGCGCCCGCACCTCCCGCGCAAGGAAGGCCTCCAGCCCGCGGCCCGCCGTGCAGAAGTACCGCCAGCCTCCCGCCGCCATCTTGGCCCGCCCCGCCGTCCTCAGCGCGGGCTGGGGGCCGGGCGGGACCGGCCCTCCTCCGCGGGGCCCCTCCCCGGGGGCAGCTCTACCGCGGTGAGCCCGCCCTGGCAGCGGGCTGGCGGGGCAGGGCGGAAGGCAGGACTGCCGCCTGCGTCGGTACCAGACAAAGGTACTTGAAAGCACCTGGTCCGGAGTCTGTTTGCACACTCGGGGGGACAAAGCTTCACCTGTCCCCACGGGACGGCTTCACCGCTAAATGCCGTCATCACCGTGGCGGGAGGTGACGCCCTGAGGGACCATCAGTGCAGGCGGCGAGATCAATTACTGCAGCGCAGCTCTCACTCGTCCTGTTCCAGCAGAAGACCGCGCCACCGCTCCTGAGAGGGCTGATGAGGGAGAGGAGCTTTGCTGTGGCGCAGAATTGGTGTCTGCATCCACACCATGCAGGCAATCTGTAGACACCCCCCGTGAGTGATTCAGCACCCACGGCACCGGAGGAAGCACCAGCAGGGCAGCTGCGAGCCAGCAGCTCCCCCCCCCCCGACAGGCGACCTGCTCTGCTGCAGGATGTGCAGGAACTTCTATTCTCCAGACTACTCTGCTGTATGGGGCGATGTTGCCTGGAGAGAATGTGCTCTGTGTTCTGAGAAATCAGCTGAGGCTAATTACCGGGGGGCGGGGATGGTTGTAAGGGAGGAAGCAAAAGAAAAGGTCAGAGTTATGCTGTCATTGAATTGTCACTACATTGTTGCTACCTAGATGAATGACCTGCTGCGGCTATGGACTACGCAGGCTTCTCCTACACACTTCTTTGTAGGTTTTCTAGCAAGCTGATCAGCTCACTTCCAAATATAACTCTCTGAAAGAGGTCGTCGGTAAGCTTTTTCTCCCCACATGGAGCAGACGGTTTCAGAGAAAGTTTCAAGGTCATCTTGATAAATACAGCGCCGGAGAAAAGGCAGACTTGTGCTTAATGAGCAGCTTTTGGAGCTGTGGGGCTGAATTAAACCGTAGCGGACAGAGCTGGAGTGGGAAGACATGGAAAGAAGTGTCATCACTGAAAGCATTAACGTACAGGGAGGAAAAACGTAGTATGCCCCTCCTACATTTGTAGGAAAAATAACTGTCTCTATATAGTTTGACGGAAGTAATCAGTGTTTTGCCGGAGTCCTACTTCTGTTGCAAAATACCACCTATGGTGCCGTGAAGAAAGAAAGAAGAGCAGCTTTTCTTTGCTAAGCGGGTCTTGAGCTTATTATTCTTGTAAGCTTAGTCTGAGAAGAGGGATTTTGTTCTTAGCGTATTTAGCATCTTTGTTTTTACCTCTCCCCTCCAAGAGATAATTCATTCTGCAGGACCATAGTCTGTGATTCTGATAAGAAATTCTGCCGGTACGGGCTCGATCACGAGCCCGCCTGTATGTTGCATCTCTTCCTTGGTGACCTGAGGTGTCATGGGCCCACCGAGCTAGAAATGATTCACCCTTATGTTGCCAGTCCAGATCCACCTGAGCCACTTCAATCTTAGCAGCCTGATCCACCTGCTGGTTGTTTTGATGTTCTTCAGTGGCCCGACTCTTGGGTATGTGAGCATCTACGTGACGGACTTTTACAGCCAGGTTCTCCACCCGGGCAGCAATACCTTGCCACAGTGCGGCAGCCCAGATGGGTTTGCCTCTGCACTGCCAATTGCTCCGCTTCCATTGCTGCGACCACCCCCACAGGGCATTTGCCACCATCCGTGAATCAGTGGTGTGAGCACCACACAGCCACTTGCTCGCTCCTCCCACACCCCCGTGGGATGGGGGAAAGAAAGTATTTCTGTCCTATACTAAAAGGCAACACTTATCCCTTCTTTCAGTAAGTGGACTTACTCCAACACTGACAAAGAATGTGACCCGAGTAGCTGAGATTTACAAGAAATCTGTGTACTGAACAGTTAAGTGACACAGCATATACGTCTGGGTCCACTCTGCCTAAAGGAAAATGACTCATCAGTAAAATGCATATACGGGGTCCAGAGCTGGACTTCAGTTTCGTTAATTTTTTGTGGTGTGGGGTGCGGTGTTACACATACACATATATGTACAGTGCCAGCAGAACGCAAGCTGGTAAGACACCTATTTAGAACATTTTAAAAGCCGTTTTCAGCACTAAAGAAGCATCGAAAACATATCTGGGTGAAAGATACCGCAAAATTGATTATTATCAATTAGAACTAGAGTTGTTAGTATATAAATAAAATAAATATTAACAAATATTAATTTTATAAATAGAACTCGAACGGGGGCTTCACGTTTCTGAGCACCCACCGTGTGCAAACCGGAGGGGATGACTCGAGGGCAGGAGTCAGTGCCGTACCTTTATTTCTAGAAACTACAAGTGGGGGTTGTTTCTTAAGCAGTAGAAACAGTCGCTCTCCAGATTTCAGTTTCCTCAGCTCGCCCGGCTCCGCCTCTGTGCTGAAGAAGACTTTTCCTGAGACGCAGTCCACCTCAGGGGAAAAACAGAAACCAAACCAAAGCAGAAAGGTGTTTTGGGTGAGCACTTCCAGCAGCCCCTCACACCCGCTCGCCCCTTCGCAGGGAGGAGGGCAGCGCAGACCTCAGCTCACCGGGGGTGGCGAGGGGACACGGCCTGACCGACTGGCAGATGTCCCTGCCCACGGCAGGGGCGGCGCCAGGCGGTCCTTAGGGGTCCTTCCGACCCAGACCCAGACCCAGACCCAGACCCAGACCCAGACCCAGACCCAGACCAGACCCGACCCGTGGGGCCCCACGCAGGTGGCGGCACAGCCCACACCGCTGCCGCCCGGCTCCAGGGCGCGAAGCGAACGAGACCGCGTTCCCCGCCGATCCGCGCCGATCCGCACCGGACCGCACCGCCCCGCCCCGGGCGGGCACCGGCGCCGGCTCCCCCCTCACCTCTGTGGCACCGAGCCGCGCCCGCACCTCCCGCGCAAGGAAGGCCTCCAGCCCGCGGCCCGCCGTGCAGAAGTACCGCCAGCCTCCCGCCGCCATCTTGGCCCGCCCCGCCGTCCTCAGCGCGGGCTGGGGGCCGGGCGGGACCGGCCCTCCTCCGCGGGGCCCCTCCCCGGGGGCAGCTCTACCGCGGTGAGCCCGCCCTGGCAGCGGGCTGGCGGGGCAGGGCGGAAGGCAGGACTGCCGCCTGCGTCGGTACCAGACAAAGGTACTTGAAAGCACCTGGTCCGGAGTCTGTTTGCACACTCGGGGGGACAAAGCTTCACCTGTCCCCACGGGACGGCTTCACCGCTAAATGCCGTCATCACCGTGGCGGGAGGTGACGCCCTGAGGGACCATCAGTGCAGGCGGCGAGATCAATTACTGCAGCGCAGCTCTCACTCGTCCTGTTCCAGCAGAAGACCGCGCCACCGCTCCTGAGAGGGCTGATGAGGGAGAGGAGCTTTGCTGTGGCGCAGAATTGGTGTCTGCATCCACACCATGCAGGCAATCTGTAGACACCCCCCGTGAGTGATTCAGCACCCACGGCACCGGAGGAAGCACCAGCAGGGCAGCTGCGAGCCAGCAGCTCCCCCCCCCCCGACAGGCGACCTGCTCTGCTGCAGGATGTGCAGGAACTTCTATTCTCCAGACTACTCTGCTGTATGGGGCGATGTTGCCTGGAGAGAATGTGCTCTGTGTTCTGAGAAATCAGCTGAGGCTAATTACCGGGGGGCGGGGATGGTTGTAAGGGAGGAAGCAAAAGAAAAGGTCAGAGTTATGCTGTCATTGAATTGTCACTACATTGTTGCTACCTAGATGAATGACCTGCTGCGGCTATGGACTACGCAGGCTTCTCCTACACACTTCTTTGTAGGTTTTCTAGCAAGCTGATCAGCTCACTTCCAAATATAACTCTCTGAAAGAGGTCGTCGGTAAGCTTTTTCTCCCCACATGGAGCAGACGGTTTCAGAGAAAGTTTCAAGGTCATCTTGATAAATACAGCGCCGGAGAAAAGGCAGACTTGTGCTTAATGAGCAGCTTTTGGAGCTGTGGGGCTGAATTAAACCGTAGCGGACAGAGCTGGAGTGGGAAGACATGGAAAGAAGTGTCATCACTGAAAGCATTAACGTACAGGGAGGAAAAACGTAGTATGCCCCTCCTACATTTGTAGGAAAAATAACTGTCTCTATATAGTTTGACGGAAGTAATCAGTGTTTTGCCGGAGTCCTACTTCTGTTGCAAAATACCACCTATGGTGCCGTGAAGAAAGAAAGAAGAGCAGCTTTTCTTTGCTAAGCGGGTCTTGAGCTTATTATTCTTGTAAGCTTAGTCTGAGAAGAGGGATTTTGTTCTTAGCGTATTTAGCATCTTTGTTTTTACCTCTCCCCTCCAAGAGATAATTCATTCTGCAGGACCATAGTCTGTGATTCTGATAAGAAATTCTGCCGGTACGGGCTCGATCACGAGCCCGCCTGTATGTTGCATCTCTTCCTTGGTGACCTGAGGTGTCATGGGCCCACCGAGCTAGAAATGATTCACCCTTATGTTGCCAGTCCAGATCCACCTGAGCCACTTCAATCTTAGCAGCCTGATCCACCTGCTGGTTGTTTTGATGTTCTTCAGTGGCCCGACTCTTGGGTATGTGAGCATCTACGTGACGGACTTTTACAGCCAGGTTCTCCACCCGGGCAGCAATACCTTGCCACAGTGCGGCAGCCCAGATGGGTTTGCCTCTGCACTGCCAATTGCTCCGCTTCCATTGCTGCGACCACCCCCACAGGGCATTTGCCACCATCCGTGAATCAGTGGTGTGAGCACCACACAGCCACTTGCTCGCTCCTCCCACACCCCCGTGGGATGGGGGAAAGAAAGTATTTCTGTCCTATACTAAAAGGCAACACTTATCCCTTCTTTCAGTAAGTGGACTTACTCCAACACTGACAAAGAATGTGACCCGAGTAGCTGAGATTTACAAGAAATCTGTGTACTGAACAGTTAAGTGACACAGCATATACGTCTGGGTCCACTCTGCCTAAAGGAAAATGACTCATCAGTAAAATGCATATACGGGGTCCAGAGCTGGACTTCAGTTTCGTTAATTTTTTGTGGTGTGGGGTGCGGTGTTACACATACACATATATGTACAGTGCCAGCAGAACGCAAGCTGGTAAGACACCTATTTAGAACATTTTAAAAGCCGTTTTCAGCACTAAAGAAGCATCGAAAACATATCTGGGTGAAAGATACCGCAAAATTGATTATTATCAATTAGAACTAGAGTTGTTAGTATATAAATAAAATAAATATTAACAAATATTAATTTTATAAATAGAACTCGAACGGGGGCTTCACGTTTCTGAGCACCCACCGTGTGCAAACCGGAGGGGATGACTCGAGGGCAGGAGTCAGTGCCGTACCTTTATTTCTAGAAACTACAAGTGGGGGTTGTTTCTTAAGCAGTAGAAACAGTCGCTCTCCAGATTTCAGTTTCCTCAGCTCGCCCGGCTCCGCCTCTGTGCTGAAGAAGACTTTTCCTGAGACGCAGTCCACCTCAGGGGAAAAACAGAAACCAAACCAAAGCAGAAAGGTGTTTTGGGTGAGCACTTCCAGCAGCCCCTCACACCCGCTCGCCCCTTCGCAGGGAGGAGGGCAGCGCAGACCTCAGCTCACCGGGGGTGGCGAGGGGACACGGCCTGACCGACTGGCAGATGTCCCTGCCCACGGCAGGGGCGGCGCCAGGCGGTCCTTAGGGGTCCTTCCGACCCAGACCCAGACCCAGACCCAGACCCAGACCCAGACCAGACCCGACCCGTGGGGCCCCACGCAGGTGGCGGCACAGCCCACACCGCTGCCGCCCGGCTCCAGGGCGCGAAGCGAACGAGACCGCGTTCCCCGCCGATCCGCGCCGATCCGCACCGGACCGCACCGCCCCGCCCCGGGCGGGCACCGGCGCCGGCTCCCCCCTCACCTCTGTGGCACCGAGCCGCGCCCGCACCTCCCGCGCAAGGAAGGCCTCCAGCCCGCGGCCCGCCGTGCAGAAGTACCGCCAGCCTCCCGCCGCCATCTTGGCCCGCCCCGCCGTCCTCAGCGCGGGCTGGGGGCCGGGCGGGACCGGCCCTCCTCCGCGGGGCCCCTCCCCGGGGGCAGCTCTACCGCGGTGAGCCCGCCCTGGCAGCGGGCTGGCGGGGCAGGGCGGAAGGCAGGACTGCCGCCTGCGTCGGTACCAGACAAAGGTACTTGAAAGCACCTGGTCCGGAGTCTGTTTGCACACTCGGGGGGACAAAGCTTCACCTGTCCCCACGGGACGGCTTCACCGCTAAATGCCGTCATCACCGTGGCGGGAGGTGACGCCCTGAGGGACCATCAGTGCAGGCGGCGAGATCAATTACTGCAGCGCAGCTCTCACTCGTCCTGTTCCAGCAGAAGACCGCGCCACCGCTCCTGAGAGGGCTGATGAGGGAGAGGAGCTTTGCTGTGGCGCAGAATTGGTGTCTGCATCCACACCATGCAGGCAATCTGTAGACACCCCCCGTGAGTGATTCAGCACCCACGGCACCGGAGGAAGCACCAGCAGGGCAGCTGCGAGCCAGCAGCTCCCCCCCCCCCGACAGGCGACCTGCTCTGCTGCAGGATGTGCAGGAACTTCTATTCTCCAGACTACTCTGCTGTATGGGGCGATGTTGCCTGGAGAGAATGTGCTCTGTGTTCTGAGAAATCAGCTGAGGCTAATTACCGGGGGGCGGGGATGGTTGTAAGGGAGGAAGCAAAAGAAAAGGTCAGAGTTATGCTGTCATTGAATTGTCACTACATTGTTGCTACCTAGATGAATGACCTGCTGCGGCTATGGACTACGCAGGCTTCTCCTACACACTTCTTTGTAGGTTTTCTAGCAAGCTGATCAGCTCACTTCCAAATATAACTCTTTGAAAGAGGTCGTCGGTAAGCTTTTTCTCCCCACATGGAGCAGACGGTTTCAGAGAAAGTTTCAAGGTCATCTTGATAAATACAGCGCCGGAGAAAAGGCAGACTTGTGCTTAATGAGCAGCTTTTGGAGCTGTGGGGCTGAATTAAACCGTAGCGGACAGAGCTGGAGTGGGAAGACATGGAAAGAAGTGTCATCACTGAAAGCATTAACGTACAGGGAGGAAAAACGTAGTATGCCCCTCCTACATTTGTAGGAAAAATAACTGTCTCTATATAGTTTGACGGAAGTAATCAGTGTTTTGCCGGAGTCCTACTTCTGTTGCAAAATACCACCTATGGTGCCGTGAAGAAAGAAAGAAGAGCAGCTTTTCTTTGCTAAGCGGGTCTTGAGCTTATTATTCTTGTAAGCTTAGTCTGAGAAGAGGGATTTTGTTCTTAGCGTATTTAGCATCTTTGTTTTTACCTCTCCCCTCCAAGAGATAATTCATTCTGCAGGACCATAGTCTGTGATTCTGATAAGAAATTCTGCCGGTACGGGCTCGATCACGAGCCCGCCTGTATGTTGCATCTCTTCCTTGGTGACCTGAGGTGTCATGGGCCCACCGAGCTAGAAATGATTCACCCTTATGTTGCCAGTCCAGATCCACCTGAGCCACTTCAATCTTAGCAGCCTGATCCACCTGCTGGTTGTTTTGATGTTCTTCAGTGGCCCGACTCTTGGGTATGTGAGCATCTACGTGACGGACTTTTACAGCCAGGTTCTCCACCCGGGCAGCAATACCTTGCCACAGTGCGGCAGCCCAGATGGGTTTGCCTCTGCACTGCCAATTGCTCCGCTTCCATTGCTGCGACCACCCCCACAGGGCATTTGCCACCATCCGTGAATCAGTGGTGTGAGCACCACACAGCCACTTGCTCGCTCCTCCCACACCCCCGTGGGATGGGGGAAAGAAAGTATTTCTGTCCTATACTAAAAGGCAACACTTATCCCTTCTTTCAGTAAGTGGACTTACTCCAACACTGACAAAGAATGTGACCCGAGTAGCTGAGATTTACAAGAAATCTGTGTACTGAACAGTTAAGTGACACAGCATATACGTCTGGGTCCACTCTGCCTAAAGGAAAATGACTCATCAGTAAAATGCATATACGGGGTCCAGAGCTGGACTTCAGTTTCGTTAATTTTTTGTGGTGTGGGGTGCGGTGTTACACATACACATATATGTACAGTGCCAGCAGAACGCAAGCTGGTAAGACACCTATTTAGAACATTTTAAAAGCCGTTTTCAGCACTAAAGAAGCATCGAAAACATATCTGGGTGAAAGATACCGCAAAATTGATTATTATCAATTAGAACTAGAGTTGTTAGTATATAAATAAAATAAATATTAACAAATATTAATTTTATAAATAGAACTCGAACGGGGGCTTCACGTTTCTGAGCACCCACCGTGTGCAAACCGGAGGGGATGACTCGAGGGCAGGAGTCAGTGCCGTACCTTTATTTCTAGAAACTACAAGTGGGGGTTGTTTCTTAAGCAGTAGAAACAGTCGCTCTCCAGATTTCAGTTTCCTCAGCTCGCCCGGCTCCGCCTCTGTGCTGAAGAAGACTTTTCCTGAGACGCAGTCCACCTCAGGGGAAAAACAGAAACCAAACCAAAGCAGAAAGGTGTTTTGGGTGAGCACTTCCAGCAGCCCCTCACACCCGCTCGCCCCTTCGCAGGGAGGAGGGCAGCGCAGACCTCAGCTCACCGGGGGTGGCGAGGGGACACGGCCTGACCGAGTGGCAGATGTCCCTGCCCACGGCAGGGGCGGCGCCAGGCGGTCCTTAGGGGTCCTTCCGACCCAGACCCAGACCCAGACCCAGACCCAGACCCAGACCAGACCCGACCCGTGGGGCCCCACGCAGGTGGCGGCACAGCCCACACCGCTGCCGCCCGGCTCCAGGGCGCGAAGCGAACGAGACCGCGTTCCCCGCCGATCCGCGCCGATCCGCACCGGACCGCACCGCCCCGCCCCGGGCGGGCACCGGCGCCGGCTCCCCCCTCACCTCTGTGGCACCGAGCCGCGCCCGCACCTCCCGCGCAAGGAAGGCCTCCAGCCCGCGGCCCGCCGTGCAGAAGTACCGCCAGCCTCCCGCCGCCATCTTGGCCCGCCCCGCCGTCCTCAGCGCGGGCTGGGGGCCGGGCGGGACCGGCCCTCCTCCGCGGGGCCCCTCCCCGGGGGCAGCTCTACCGCGGTGAGCCCGCCCTGGCAGCGGGCTGGCGGGGCAGGGCGGAAGGCAGGACTGCCGCCTGCGTCGGTACCAGACAAAGGTACTTGAAAGCACCTGGTCCGGAGTCTGTTTGCACACTCGGGGGGACAAAGCTTCACCTGTCCCCACGGGACGGCTTCACCGCTAAATGCCGTCATCACCGTGGCGGGAGGTGACGCCCTGAGGGACCATCAGTGCAGGCGGCGAGATCAATTACTGCAGCGCAGCTCTCACTCGTCCTGTTCCAGCAGAAGACCGCGCCACCGCTCCTGAGAGGGCTGATGAGGGAGAGGAGCTTTGCTGTGGCGCAGAATTGGTGTCTGCATCCACACCATGCAGGCAATCTGTAGACACCCCCCGTGAGTGATTCAGCACCCACGGCACCGGAGGAAGCACCAGCAGGGCAGCTGCGAGCCAGCAGCTCCCCCCCCCCCGACAGGCGACCTGCTCTGCTGCAGGATGTGCAGGAACTTCTATTCTCCAGACTACTCTGCTGTATGGGGCGATGTTGCCTGGAGAGAATGTGCTCTGTGTTCTGAGAAATCAGCTGAGGCTAATTACCGGGGGGCGGGGATGGTTGTAAGGGAGGAAGCAAAAGAAAAGGTCAGAGTTATGCTGTCATTGAATTGTCACTACATTGTTGCTACCTAGATGAATGACCTGCTGCGGCTATGGACTACGCAGGCTTCTCCTACACACTTCTTTGTAGGTTTTCTAGCAAGCTGATCAGCTCACTTCCAAATATAACTCTCTGAAAGAGGTCGTCGGTAAGCTTTTTCTCCCCACATGGAGCAGACGGTTTCAGAGAAAGTTTCAAGGTCATCTTGATAAATACAGCGCCGGAGAAAAGGCAGACTTGTGCTTAATGAGCAGCTTTTGGAGCTGTGGGGCTGAATTAAACCGTAGCGGACAGAGCTGGAGTGGGAAGACATGGAAAGAAGTGTCATCACTGAAAGCATTAACGTACAGGGAGGAAAAACGTAGTATGCCCCTCCTACATTTGTAGGAAAAATAACTGTCTCTATATAGTTTGACGGAAGTAATCAGTGTTTTGCCGGAGTCCTACTTCTGTTGCAAAATACCACCTATGGTGCCGTGAAGAAAGAAAGAAGAGCAGCTTTTCTTTGCTAAGCGGGTCTTGAGCTTATTATTCTTGTAAGCTTAGTCTGAGAAGAGGGATTTTGTTCTTAGCGTATTTAGCATCTTTGTTTTTACCTCTCCCCTCCAAGAGATAATTCATTCTGCAGGACCATAGTCTGTGATTCTGATAAGAAATTCTGCCGGTACGGGCTCGATCACGAGCCCGCCTGTATGTTGCATCTCTTCCTTGGTGACCTGAGGTGTCATGGGCCCACCGAGCTAGAAATGATTCACCCTTATGTTGCCAGTCCAGATCCACCTGAGCCACTTCAATCTTAGCAGCCTGATCCACCTGCTGGTTGTTTTGATGTTCTTCAGTGGCCCGACTCTTGGGTATGTGAGCATCTACGTGACGGACTTTTACAGCCAGGTTCTCCACCCGGGCAGCAATACCTTGCCACAGTGCGGCAGCCCAGATGGGTTTGCCTCTGCACTGCCAATTGCTCCGCTTCCATTGCTGCGACCACCCCCACAGGGCATTTGCCACCATCCGTGAATCAGTGGTGTGAGCACCACACAGCCACTTGCTCGCTCCTCCCACACCCCCGTGGGATGGGGGAAAGAAAGTATTTCTGTCCTATACTAAAAGGCAACACTTATCCCTTCTTTCAGTAAGTGGACTTACTCCAACACTGACAAAGAATGTGACCCGAGTAGCTGAGATTTACAAGAAATCTGTGTACTGAACAGTTAAGTGACACAGCATATACGTCTGGGTCCACTCTGCCTAAAGGAAAATGACTCATCAGTAAAATGCATATACGGGGTCCAGAGCTGGACTTCAGTTTCGTTAATTTTTTGTGGTGTGGGGTGCGGTGTTACACATACACATATATGTACAGTGCCAGCAGAACGCAAGCTGGTAAGACACCTATTTAGAACATTTTAAAAGCCGTTTTCAGCACTAAAGAAGCATCGAAAACATATCTGGGTGAAAGATACCGCAAAATTGATTATTATCAATTAGAACTAGAGTTGTTAGTATATAAATAAAATAAATATTAACAAATATTAATTTTATAAATAGAACTCGAACGGGGGCTTCACGTTTCTGAGCACCCACCGTGTGCAAACCGGAGGGGATGACTCGAGGGCAGGAGTCAGTGCCGTACCTTTATTTCTAGAAACTACAAGTGGGGGTTGTTTCTTAAGCAGTAGAAACAGTCGCTCTCCAGATTTCAGTTTCCTCAGCTCGCCCGGCTCCGCCTCTGTGCTGAAGAAGACTTTTCCTGAGACGCAGTCCACCTCAGGGGAAAAACAGAAACCAAACCAAAGCAGAAAGGTGTTTTGGGTGAGCACTTCCAGCAGCCCCTCACACCCGCTCGCCCCTTCGCAGGGAGGAGGGCAGCGCAGACCTCAGCTCACCGGGGGTGGCGAGGGGACACGGCCTGACCGACTGGCAGATGTCCCTGCCCACGGCAGGGGCGGCGCCAGGCGGTCCTTAGGGGTCCTTCCGACCCAGACCCAGACCCAGACCCAGACCCAGACCCAGACCCAGACCAGACCCGACCCGTGGGGCCCCACGCAGGTGGCGGCACAGCCCACACCGCTGCCGCCCGGCTCCAGGGCGCGAAGCGAACGAGACCGCGTTCCCCGCCGATCCGCGCCGATCCGCACCGGACCGCACCGCCCCGCCCCGGGCGGGCACCGGCGCCGGCTCCCCCCTCACCTCTGTGGCACCGAGCCGCGCCCGCACCTCCCGCGCAAGGAAGGCCTCCAGCCCGCGGCCCGCCGTGCAGAAGTACCGCCAGCCTCCCGCCGCCATCTTGGCCCGCCCCGCCGTCCTCAGCGCGGGCTGGGGGCCGGGCGGGACCGGCCCTCCTCCGCGGGGCCCCTCCCCGGGGGCAGCTCTACCGCGGTGAGCCCGCCCTGGCAGCGGGCTGGCGGGGCAGGGCGGAAGGCAGGACTGCCGCCTGCGTCGGTACCAGACAAAGGTACTTGAAAGCACCTGGTCCGGAGTCTGTTTGCACACTCGGGGGGACAAAGCTTCACCTGTCCCCACGGGACGGCTTCACCGCTAAATGCCGTCATCACCGTGGCGGGAGGTGACGCCCTGAGGGACCATCAGTGCAGGCGGCGAGATCAATTACTGCAGCGCAGCTCTCACTCGTCCTGTTCCAGCAGAAGACCGCGCCACCGCTCCTGAGAGGGCTGATGAGGGAGAGGAGCTTTGCTGTGGCGCAGAATTGGTGTCTGCATCCACACCATGCAGGCAATCTGTAGGCACCCCCCGTGAGTGATTCAGCACCCACGGCACCGGAGGAAGCACCAGCAGGGCAGCTGCGAGCCAGCAGCTCCCCCCCCCCCGACAGGCGACCTGCTCTGCTGCAGGATGTGCAGGAACTTCTATTCTCCAGACTACTCTGCTGTATGGGGCGATGTTGCCTGGAGAGAATGTGCTCTGTGTTCTGAGAAATCAGCTGAGGCTAATTACCGGGGGGCGGGGATGGTTGTAAGGGAGGAAGCAAAAGAAAAGGTCAGAGTTATGCTGTCATTGAATTGTCACTACATTGTTGCTACCTAGATGAATGACCTGCTGCGGCTATGGACTACGCAGGCTTCTCCTACACACTTCTTTGTAGGTTTTCTAGCAAGCTGATCAGCTCACTTCCAAATATAACTCTCTGAAAGAGGTCGTCGGTAAGCTTTTTCTCCCCACATGGAGCAGACGGTTTCAGAGAAAGTTTCAAGGTCATCTTGATAAATACAGCGCCGGAGAAAAGGCAGACTTGTGCTTAATGAGCAGCTTTTGGAGCTGTGGGGCTGAATTAAACCGTAGCGGACAGAGCTGGAGTGGGAAGACATGGAAAGAAGTGTCATCACTGAAAGCATTAACGTACAGGGAGGAAAAACGTAGTATGCCCCTCCTACATTTGTAGGAAAAATAACTGTCTCTATATAGTTTGACGGAAGTAATCAGTGTTTTGCCGGAGTCCTACTTCTGTTGCAAAATACCACCTATGGTGCCGTGAAGAAAGAAAGAAGAGCAGCTTTTCTTTGCTAAGCGGGTCTTGAGCTTATTATTCTTGTAAGCTTAGTCTGAGAAGAGGGATTTTGTTCTTAGCGTATTTAGCATCTTTGTTTTTACCTCTCCCCTCCAAGAGATAATTCATTCTGCAGGACCATAGTCTGTGATTCTGATAAGAAATTCTGCCGGTACGGGCTCGATCACGAGCCCGCCTGTATGTTGCATCTCTTCCTTGGTGACCTGAGGTGTCATGGGCCCACCGAGCTAGAAATGATTCACCCTTATGTTGCCAGTCCAGATCCACCTGAGCCACTTCAATCTTAGCAGCCTGATCCACCTGCTGGTTGTTTTGATGTTCTTCAGTGGCCCGACTCTTGGGTATGTGAGCATCTACGTGACGGACTTTTACAGCCAGGTTCTCCACCCGGGCAGCAATACCTTGCCACAGTGCGGCAGCCCAGATGGGTTTGCCTCTGCACTGCCAATTGCTCCGCTTCCATTGCTGCGACCACCCCCACAGGGCATTTGCCACCATCCGTGAATCAGTGGTGTGAGCACCACACAGCCACTTGCTCGCTCCTCCCACACCCCCGTGGGATGGGGGAAAGAAAGTATTTCTGTCCTATACTAAAAGGCAACACTTATCCCTTCTTTCAGTAAGTGGACTTACTCCAACACTGACAAAGAATGTGACCCGAGTAGCTGAGATTTACAAGAAATCTGTGTACTGAACAGTTAAGTGACACAGCATATACGTCTGGGTCCACTCTGCCTAAAGGAAAATGACTCATCAGTAAAATGCATATACGGGGTCCAGAGCTGGACTTCAGTTTCGTTAATTTTTTGTGGTGTGGGGTGCGGTGTTACACATACACATATATGTACAGTGCCAGCAGAACGCAAGCTGGTAAGACACCTATTTAGAACATTTTAAAAGCCGTTTTCAGCACTAAAGAAGCATCGAAAACATATCTGGGTGAAAGATACCGCAAAATTGATTATTATCAATTAGAACTAGAGTTGTTAGTATATAAATAAAATAAATATTAACAAATATTAATTTTATAAATAGAACTCGAACGGGGGCTTCACGTTTCTGAGCACCCACCGTGTGCAAACCGGAGGGGATGACTCGAGGGCAGGAGTCAGTGCCGTACCTTTATTTCTAGAAACTACAAGTGGGGGTTGTTTCTTAAGCAGTAGAAACAGTCGCTCTCCAGATTTCAGTTTCCTCAGCTCGCCCGGCTCCGCCTCTGTGCTGAAGAAGACTTTTCCTGAGACGCAGTCCACCTCAGGGGAAAAACAGAAACCAAACCAAAGCAGAAAGGTGTTTTGGGTGAGCACTTCCAGCAGCCCCTCACACCCGCTCGCCCCTTCGCAGGGAGGAGGGCAGCGCAGACCTCAGCTCACCGGGGGTGGCGAGGGGACACGGCCTGACCGACTGGCAGATGTCCCTGCCCACGGCAGGGGCGGCGCCAGGCGGTCCTTAGGGGTCCTTCCGACCCAGACCCAGACCCAGACCCAGACCCAGACCCAGACCAGACCCGACCCGTGGGGCCCCACGCAGGTGGCGGCACAGCCCACACCGCTGCCGCCCGGCTCCAGGGCGCGAAGCGAACGAGACCGCGTTCCCCGCCGATCCGCGCCGATCCGCACCGGACCGCACCGCCCCGCCCCGGGCGGGCACCGGCGCCGGCTCCCCCCTCACCTCTGTGGCACCGAGCCGCGCCCGCACCTCCCGCGCAAGGAAGGCCTCCAGCCCGCGGCCCGCCGTGCAGAAGTACCGCCAGCCTCCCGCCGCCATCTTGGCCCGCCCCGCCGTCCTCAGCGCGGGCTGGGGGCCGGGCGGGACCGGCCCTCCTCCGCGGGGCCCCTCCCCGGGGGCAGCTCTACCGCGGTGAGCCCGCCCTGGCAGCGGGCTGGCGGGGCAGGGCGGAAGGCAGGACTGCCGCCTGCGTCGGTACCAGACAAAGGTACTTGAAAGCACCTGGTCCGGAGTCTGTTTGCACACTCGGGGGGACAAAGCTTCACCTGTCCCCACGGGACGGCTTCACCGCTAAATGCCGTCATCACCGTGGCGGGAGGTGACGCCCTGAGGGACCATCAGTGCAGGCGGCGAGATCAATTACTGCAGCGCAGCTCTCACTCGTCCTGTTCCAGCAGAAGACCGCGCCACCGCTCCTGAGAGGGCTGATGAGGGAGAGGAGCTTTGCTGTGGCGCAGAATTGGTGTCTGCATCCACACCATGCAGGCAATCTGTAGACACCCCCCGTGAGTGATTCAGCACCCACGGCACCGGAGGAAGCACCAGCAGGGCAGCTGCGAGCCAGCAGCTCCCCCCCCCCCGACAGGCGACCTGCTCTGCTGCAGGATGTGCAGGAACTTCTATTCTCCAGACTACTCTGCTGTATGGGGCGATGTTGCCTGGAGAGAATGTGCTCTGTGTTCTGAGAAATCAGCTGAGGCTAATTACCGGGGGGCGGGGATGGTTGTAAGGGAGGAAGCAAAAGAAAAGGTCAGAGTTATGCTGTCATTGAATTGTCACTACATTGTTGCTACCTAGATGAATGACCTGCTGCGGCTATGGACTACGCAGGCTTCTCCTACACACTTCTTTGTAGGTTTTCTAGCAAGCTGATCAGCTCACTTCCAAATATAACTCTTTGAAAGAGGTCGTCGGTAAGCTTTTTCTCCCCACATGGAGCAGACGGTTTCAGAGAAAGTTTCAAGGTCATCTTGATAAATACAGCGCCGGAGAAAAGGCAGACTTGTGCTTAATGAGCAGCTTTTGGAGCTGTGGGGCTGAATTAAACCGTAGCGGACAGAGCTGGAGTGGGAAGACATGGAAAGAAGTGTCATCACTGAAAGCATTAACGTACAGGGAGGAAAAACGTAGTATGCCCCTCCTACATTTGTAGGAAAAATAACTGTCTCTATATAGTTTGACGGAAGTAATCAGTGTTTTGCCGGAGTCCTACTTCTGTTGCAAAATACCACCTATGGTGCCGTGAAGAAAGAAAGAAGAGCAGCTTTTCTTTGCTAAGCGGGTCTTGAGCTTATTATTCTTGTAAGCTTAGTCTGAGAAGAGGGATTTTGTTCTTAGCGTATTTAGCATCTTTGTTTTTACCTCTCCCCTCCAAGAGATAATTCATTCTGCAGGACCATAGTCTGTGATTCTGATAAGAAATTCTGCCGGTACGGGCTCGATCACGAGCCCGCCTGTATGTTGCATCTCTTCCTTGGTGACCTGAGGTGTCATGGGCCCACCGAGCTAGAAATGATTCACCCTTATGTTGCCAGTCCAGATCCACCTGAGCCACTTCAATCTTAGCAGCCTGATCCACCTGCTGGTTGTTTTGATGTTCTTCAGTGGCCCGACTCTTGGGTATGTGAGCATCTACGTGACGGACTTTTACAGCCAGGTTCTCCACCCGGGCAGCAATACCTTGCCACAGTGCGGCAGCCCAGATGGGTTTGCCTCTGCACTGCCAATTGCTCCGCTTCCATTGCTGCGACCACCCCCACAGGGCATTTGCCACCATCCGTGAATCAGTGGTGTGAGCACCACACAGCCACTTGCTCGCTCCTCCCACACCCCCGTGGGATGGGGGAAAGAAAGTATTTCTGTCCTATACTAAAAGGCAACACTTATCCCTTCTTTCAGTAAGTGGACTTACTCCAACACTGACAAAGAATGTGACCCGAGTAGCTGAGATTTACAAGAAATCTGTGTACTGAACAGTTAAGTGACACAGCATATACGTCTGGGTCCACTCTGCCTAAAGGAAAATGACTCATCAGTAAAATGCATATACGGGGTCCAGAGCTGGACTTCAGTTTCGTTAATTTTTTGTGGTGTGGGGTGCGGTGTTACACATACACATATATGTACAGTGCCAGCAGAACGCAAGCTGGTAAGACACCTATTTAGAACATTTTAAAAGCCGTTTTCAGCACTAAAGAAGCATCGAAAACATATCTGGGTGAAAGATACCGCAAAATTGATTATTATCAATTAGAACTAGAGTTGTTAGTATATAAATAAAATAAATATTAACAAATATTAATTTTATAAATAGAACTCGAACGGGGGCTTCACGTTTCTGAGCACCCACCGTGTGCAAACCGGAGGGGATGACTCGAGGGCAGGAGTCAGTGCCGTACCTTTATTTCTAGAAACTACAAGTGGGGGTTGTTTCTTAAGCAGTAGAAACAGTCGCTCTCCAGATTTCAGTTTCCTCAGCTCGCCCGGCTCCGCCTCTGTGCTGAAGAAGACTTTTCCTGAGACGCAGTCCACCTCAGGGGAAAAACAGAAACCAAACCAAAGCAGAAAGGTGTTTTGGGTGAGCACTTCCAGCAGCCCCTCACACCCGCTCGCCCCTTCGCAGGGAGGAGGGCAGCGCAGACCTCAGCTCACCGGGGGTGGCGAGGGGACACGGCCTGACCGACTGGCAGATGTCCCTGCCCACGGCAGGGGCGGCGCCAGGCGGTCCTTAGGGGTCCTTCCGACCCAGACCCAGACCCAGACCCAGACCCAGACCCAGACCAGACCCGACCCGTGGGGCCCCACGCAGGTGGCGGCACAGCCCACACCGCTGCCGCCCGGCTCCAGGGCGCGAAGCGAACGAGACCGCGTTCCCCGCCGATCCGCGCCGATCCGCACCGGACCGCACCGCCCCGCCCCGGGCGGGCACCGGCGCCGGCTCCCCCCTCACCTCTGTGGCACCGAGCCGCGCCCGCACCTCCCGCGCAAGGAAGGCCTCCAGCCCGCGGCCCGCCGTGCAGAAGTACCGCCAGCCTCCCGCCGCCATCTTGGCCCGCCCCGCCGTCCTCAGCGCGGGCTGGGGGCCGGGCGGGACCGGCCCTCCTCCGCGGGGCCCCTCCCCGGGGGCAGCTCTACCGCGGTGAGCCCGCCCTGGCAGCGGGCTGGCGGGGCAGGGCGGAAGGCAGGACTGCCGCCTGCGTCGGTACCAGACAAAGGTACTTGAAAGCACCTGGTCCGGAGTCTGTTTGCACACTCGGGGGGACAAAGCTTCACCTGTCCCCACGGGACGGCTTCACCGCTAAATGCCGTCATCACCGTGGCGGGAGGTGACGCCCTGAGGGACCATCAGTGCAGGCGGCGAGATCAATTACTGCAGCGCAGCTCTCACTCGTCCTGTTCCAGCAGAAGACCGCGCCACCGCTCCTGAGAGGGCTGATGAGGGAGAGGAGCTTTGCTGTGGCGCAGAATTGGTGTCTGCATCCACACCATGCAGGCAATCTGTAGACACCCCCCGTGAGTGATTCAGCACCCACGGCACCGGAGGAAGCACCAGCAGGGCAGCTGCGAGCCAGCAGCTCCCCCCCCCCCGACAGGCGACCTGCTCTGCTGCAGGATGTGCAGGAACTTCTATTCTCCAGACTACTCTGCTGTATGGGGCGATGTTGCCTGGAGAGAATGTGCTCTGTGTTCTGAGAAATCAGCTGAGGCTAATTACCGGGGGGCGGGGATGGTTGTAAGGGAGGAAGCAAAAGAAAAGGTCAGAGTTATGCTGTCATTGAATTGTCACTACATTGTTGCTACCTAGATGAATGACCTGCTGCGGCTATGGACTACGCAGGCTTCTCCTACACACTTCTTTGTAGGTTTTCTAGCAAGCTGATCAGCTCACTTCCAAATATAACTCTCTGAAAGAGGTCGTCGGTAAGCTTTTTCTCCCCACATGGAGCAGACGGTTTCAGAGAAAGTTTCAAGGTCATCTTGATAAATACAGCGCCGGAGAAAAGGCAGACTTGTGCTTAATGAGCAGCTTTTGGAGCTGTGGGGCTGAATTAAACCGTAGCGGACAGAGCTGGAGTGGGAAGACATGGAAAGAAGTGTCATCACTGAAAGCATTAACGTACAGGGAGGAAAAACGTAGTATGCCCCTCCTACATTTGTAGGAAAAATAACTGTCTCTATATAGTTTGACGGAAGTAATCAGTGTTTTGCCGGAGTCCTACTTCTGTTGCAAAATACCACCTATGGTGCCGTGAAGAAAGAAAGAAGAGCAGCTTTTCTTTGCTAAGCGGGTCTTGAGCTTATTATTCTTGTAAGCTTAGTCTGAGAAGAGGGATTTTGTTCTTAGCGTATTTAGCATCTTTGTTTTTACCTCTCCCCTCCAAGAGATAATTCATTCTGCAGGACCATAGTCTGTGATTCTGATAAGAAATTCTGCCGGTACGGGCTCGATCACGAGCCCGCCTGTATGTTGCATCTCTTCCTTGGTGACCTGAGGTGTCATGGGCCCACCGAGCTAGAAATGATTCACCCTTATGTTGCCAGTCCAGATCCACCTGAGCCACTTCAATCTTAGCAGCCTGATCCACCTGCTGGTTGTTTTGATGTTCTTCAGTGGCCCGACTCTTGGGTATGTGAGCATCTACGTGACGGACTTTTACAGCCAGGTTCTCCACCCGGGCAGCAATACCTTGCCACAGTGCGGCAGCCCAGATGGGTTTGCCTCTGCACTGCCAATTGCTCCGCTTCCATTGCTGCGACCACCCCCACAGGGCATTTGCCACCATCCGTGAATCAGTGGTGTGAGCACCACACAGCCACTTGCTCGCTCCTCCCACACCCCCGTGGGATGGGGGAAAGAAAGTATTTCTGTCCTATACTAAAAGGCAACACTTATCCCTTCTTTCAGTAAGTGGACTTACTCCAACACTGACAAAGAATGTGACCCGAGTAGCTGAGATTTACAAGAAATCTGTGTACTGAACAGTTAAGTGACACAGCATATACGTCTGGGTCCACTCTGCCTAAAGGAAAATGACTCATCAGTAAAATGCATATACGGGGTCCAGAGCTGGACTTCAGTTTCGTTAATTTTTTGTGGTGTGGGGTGCGGTGTTACACATACACATATATGTACAGTGCCAGCAGAACGCAAGCTGGTAAGACACCTATTTAGAACATTTTAAAAGCCGTTTTCAGCACTAAAGAAGCATCGAAAACATATCTGGGTGAAAGATACCGCAAAATTGATTATTATCAATTAGAACTAGAGTTGTTAGTATATAAATAAAATAAATATTAACAAATATTAATTTTATAAATAGAACTCGAACGGGGGCTTCACGTTTCTGAGCACCCACCGTGTGCAAACCGGAGGGGATGACTCGAGGGCAGGAGTCAGTGCCGTACCTTTATTTCTAGAAACTACAAGTGGGGGTTGTTTCTTAAGCAGTAGAAACAGTCGCTCTCCAGATTTCAGTTTCCTCAGCTCGCCCGGCTCCGCCTCTGTGCTGAAGAAGACTTTTCCTGAGACGCAGTCCACCTCAGGGGAAAAACAGAAACCAAACCAAAGCAGAAAGGTGTTTTGGGTGAGCACTTCCAGCAGCCCCTCACACCCGCTCGCCCCTTCGCAGGGAGGAGGGCAGCGCAGACCTCAGCTCACCGGGGGTGGCGAGGGGACACGGCCTGACCGACTGGCAGATGTCCCTGCCCACGGCAGGGGCGGCGCCAGGCGGTCCTTAGGGGTCCTTCCGACCCAGACCCAGACCCAGACCCAGACCCAGACCCAGACCAGACCCGACCCGTGGGGCCCCACGCAGGTGGCGGCACAGCCCACACCGCTGCCGCCCGGCTCCAGGGCGCGAAGCGAACGAGACCGCGTTCCCCGCCGATCCGCGCCGATCCGCACCGGACCGCACCGCCCCGCCCCGGGCGGGCACCGGCGCCGGCTCCCCCCTCACCTCTGTGGCACCGAGCCGCGCCCGCACCTCCCGCGCAAGGAAGGCCTCCAGCCCGCGGCCCGCCGTGCAGAAGTACCGCCAGCCTCCCGCCGCCATCTTGGCCCGCCCCGCCGTCCTCAGCGCGGGCTGGGGGCCGGGCGGGACCGGCCCTCCTCCGCGGGGCCCCTCCCCGGGGGCAGCTCTACCGCGGTGAGCCCGCCCTGGCAGCGGGCTGGCGGGGCAGGGCGGAAGGCAGGACTGCCGCCTGCGTCGGTACCAGACAAAGGTACTTGAAAGCACCTGGTCCGGAGTCTGTTTGCACACTCGGGGGGACAAAGCTTCACCTGTCCCCACGGGACGGCTTCACCGCTAAATGCCGTCATCACCGTGGCGGGAGGTGACGCCCTGAGGGACCATCAGTGCAGGCGGCGAGATCAATTACTGCAGCGCAGCTCTCACTCGTCCTGTTCCAGCAGAAGACCGCGCCACCGCTCCTGAGAGGGCTGATGAGGGAGAGGAGCTTTGCTGTGGCGCAGAATTGGTGTCTGCATCCACACCATGCAGGCAATCTGTAGACACCCCCCGTGAGTGATTCAGCACCCACGGCACCGGAGGAAGCACCAGCAGGGCAGCTGCGAGCCAGCAGCTCCCCCCCCCCCGACAGGCGACCTGCTCTGCTGCAGGATGTGCAGGAACTTCTATTCTCCAGACTACTCTGCTGTATGGGGCGATGTTGCCTGGAGAGAATGTGCTCTGTGTTCTGAGAAATCAGCTGAGGCTAATTACCGGGGGGCGGGGATGGTTGTAAGGGAGGAAGCAAAAGAAAAGGTCAGAGTTATGCTGTCATTGAATTGTCACTACATTGTTGCTACCTAGATGAATGACCTGCTGCGGCTATGGACTACGCAGGCTTCTCCTACACACTTCTTTGTAGGTTTTCTAGCAAGCTGATCAGCTCACTTCCAAATATAACTCTTTGAAAGAGGTCGTCGGTAAGCTTTTTCTCCCCACATGGAGCAGACGGTTTCAGAGAAAGTTTCAAGGTCATCTTGATAAATACAGCGCCGGAGAAAAGGCAGACTTGTGCTTAATGAGCAGCTTTTGGAGCTGTGGGGCTGAATTAAACCGTAGCGGACAGAGCTGGAGTGGGAAGACATGGAAAGAAGTGTCATCACTGAAAGCATTAACGTACAGGGAGGAAAAACGTAGTATGCCCCTCCTACATTTGTAGGAAAAATAACTGTCTCTATATAGTTTGACGGAAGTAATCAGTGTTTTGCCGGAGTCCTACTTCTGTTGCAAAATACCACCTATGGTGCCGTGAAGAAAGAAAGAAGAGCAGCTTTTCTTTGCTAAGCGGGTCTTGAGCTTATTATTCTTGTAAGCTTAGTCTGAGAAGAGGGATTTTGTTCTTAGCGTATTTAGCATCTTTGTTTTTACCTCTCCCCTCCAAGAGATAATTCATTCTGCAGGACCATAGTCTGTGATTCTGATAAGAAATTCTGCCGGTACGGGCTCGATCACGAGCCCGCCTGTATGTTGCATCTCTTCCTTGGTGACCTGAGGTGTCATGGGCCCACCGAGCTAGAAATGATTCACCCTTATGTTGCCAGTCCAGATCCACCTGAGCCACTTCAATCTTAGCAGCCTGATCCACCTGCTGGTTGTTTTGATGTTCTTCAGTGGCCCGACTCTTGGGTATGTGAGCATCTACGTGACGGACTTTTACAGCCAGGTTCTCCACCCGGGCAGCAATACCTTGCCACAGTGCGGCAGCCCAGATGGGTTTGCCTCTGCACTGCCAATTGCTCCGCTTCCATTGCTGCGACCACCCCCACAGGGCATTTGCCACCATCCGTGAATCAGTGGTGTGAGCACCACACAGCCACTTGCTCGCTCCTCCCACACCCCCGTGGGATGGGGGAAAGAAAGTATTTCTGTCCTATACTAAAAGGCAACACTTATCCCTTCTTTCAGTAAGTGGACTTACTCCAACACTGACAAAGAATGTGACCCGAGTAGCTGAGATTTACAAGAAATCTGTGTACTGAACAGTTAAGTGACACAGCATATACGTCTGGGTCCACTCTGCCTAAAGGAAAATGACTCATCAGTAAAATGCATATACGGGGTCCAGAGCTGGACTTCAGTTTCGTTAATTTTTTGTGGTGTGGGGTGCGGTGTTACACATACACATATATGTACAGTGCCAGCAGAACGCAAGCTGGTAAGACACCTATTTAGAACATTTTAAAAGCCGTTTTCAGCACTAAAGAAGCATCGAAAACATATCTGGGTGAAAGATACCGCAAAATTGATTATTATCAATTAGAACTAGAGTTGTTAGTATATAAATAAAATAAATATTAACAAATATTAATTTTATAAATAGAACTCGAACGGGGGCTTCACGTTTCTGAGCACCCACCGTGTGCAAACCGGAGGGGATGACTCGAGGGCAGGAGTCAGTGCCGTACCTTTATTTCTAGAAACTACAAGTGGGGGTTGTTTCTTAAGCAGTAGAAACAGTCGCTCTCCAGATTTCAGTTTCCTCAGCTCGCCCGGCTCCGCCTCTGTGCTGAAGAAGACTTTTCCTGAGACGCAGTCCACCTCAGGGGAAAAACAGAAACCAAACCAAAGCAGAAAGGTGTTTTGGGTGAGCACTTCCAGCAGCCCCTCACACCCGCTCGCCCCTTCGCAGGGAGGAGGGCAGCGCAGACCTCAGCTCACCGGGGGTGGCGAGGGGACACGGCCTGACCGACTGGCAGATGTCCCTGCCCACGGCAGGGGCGGCGCCAGGCGGTCCTTAGGGGTCCTTCCGACCCAGACCCAGACCCAGACCCAGACCCAGACCCAGACCAGACCCGACCCGTGGGGCCCCACGCAGGTGGCGGCACAGCCCACACCGCTGCCGCCCGGCTCCAGGGCGCGAAGCGAACGAGACCGCGTTCCCCGCCGATCCGCGCCGATCCGCACCGGACCGCACCGCCCCGCCCCGGGCGGGCACCGGCGCCGGCTCCCCCCTCACCTCTGTGGCACCGAGCCGCGCCCGCACCTCCCGCGCAAGGAAGGCCTCCAGCCCGCGGCCCGCCGTGCAGAAGTACCGCCAGCCTCCCGCCGCCATCTTGGCCCGCCCCGCCGTCCTCAGCGCGGGCTGGGGGCCGGGCGGGACCGGCCCTCCTCCGCGGGGCCCCTCCCCGGGGGCAGCTCTACCGCGGTGAGCCCGCCCTGGCAGCGGGCTGGCGGGGCAGGGCGGAAGGCAGGACTGCCGCCTGCGTCGGTACCAGACAAAGGTACTTGAAAGCACCTGGTCCGGAGTCTGTTTGCACACTCGGGGGGACAAAGCTTCACCTGTCCCCACGGGACGGCTTCACCGCTAAATGCCGTCATCACCGTGGCGGGAGGTGACGCCCTGAGGGACCATCAGTGCAGGCGGCGAGATCAATTACTGCAGCGCAGCTCTCACTCGTCCTGTTCCAGCAGAAGACCGCGCCACCGCTCCTGAGAGGGCTGATGAGGGAGAGGAGCTTTGCTGTGGCGCAGAATTGGTGTCTGCATCCACACCATGCAGGCAATCTGTAGACACCCCCCGTGAGTGATTCAGCACCCACGGCACCGGAGGAAGCACCAGCAGGGCAGCTGCGAGCCAGCAGCTCCCCCCCCCCCCGACAGGCGACCTGCTCTGCTGCAGGATGTGCAGGAACTTCTATTCTCCAGACTACTCTGCTGTATGGGGCGATGTTGCCTGGAGAGAATGTGCTCTGTGTTCTGAGAAATCAGCTGAGGCTAATTACCGGGGGGCGGGGATGGTTGTAAGGGAGGAAGCAAAAGAAAAGGTCAGAGTTATGCTGTCATTGAATTGTCACTACATTGTTGCTACCTAGATGAATGACCTGCTGCGGCTATGGACTACGCAGGCTTCTCCTACACACTTCTTTGTAGGTTTTCTAGCAAGCTGATCAGCTCACTTCCAAATATAACTCTTTGAAAGAGGTCGTCGGTAAGCTTTTTCTCCCCACATGGAGCAGACGGTTTCAGAGAAAGTTTCAAGGTCATCTTGATAAATACAGCGCCGGAGAAAAGGCAGACTTGTGCTTAATGAGCAGCTTTTGGAGCTGTGGGGCTGAATTAAACCGTAGCGGACAGAGCTGGAGTGGGAAGACATGGAAAGAAGTGTCATCACTGAAAGCATTAACGTACAGGGAGGAAAAACGTAGTATGCCCCTCCTACATTTGTAGGAAAAATAACTGTCTCTATATAGTTTGACGGAAGTAATCAGTGTTTTGCCGGAGTCCTACTTCTGTTGCAAAATACCACCTATGGTGCCGTGAAGAAAGAAAGAAGAGCAGCTTTTCTTTGCTAAGCGGGTCTTGAGCTTATTATTCTTGTAAGCTTAGTCTGAGAAGAGGGATTTTGTTCTTAGCGTATTTAGCATCTTTGTTTTTACCTCTCCCCTCCAAGAGATAATTCATTCTGCAGGACCATAGTCTGTGATTCTGATAAGAAATTCTGCCGGTACGGGCTCGATCACGAGCCCGCCTGTATGTTGCATCTCTTCCTTGGTGACCTGAGGTGTCATGGGCCCACCGAGCTAGAAATGATTCACCCTTATGTTGCCAGTCCAGATCCACCTGAGCCACTTCAATCTTAGCAGCCTGATCCACCTGCTGGTTGTTTTGATGTTCTTCAGTGGCCCGACTCTTGGGTATGTGAGCATCTACGTGACGGACTTTTACAGCCAGGTTCTCCACCCGGGCAGCAATACCTTGCCACAGTGCGGCAGCCCAGATGGGTTTGCCTCTGCACTGCCAATTGCTCCGCTTCCATTGCTGCGACCACCCCCACAGGGCATTTGCCACCATCCGTGAATCAGTGGTGTGAGCACCACACAGCCACTTGCTCGCTCCTCCCACACCCCCGTGGGATGGGGGAAAGAAAGTATTTCTGTCCTATACTAAAAGGCAACACTTATCCCTTCTTTCAGTAAGTGGACTTACTCCAACACTGACAAAGAATGTGACCCGAGTAGCTGAGATTTACAAGAAATCTGTGTACTGAACAGTTAAGTGACACAGCATATACGTCTGGGTCCACTCTGCCTAAAGGAAAATGACTCATCAGTAAAATGCATATACGGGGTCCAGAGCTGGACTTCAGTTTCGTTAATTTTTTGTGGTGTGGGGTGCGGTGTTACACATACACATATATGTACAGTGCCAGCAGAACGCAAGCTGGTAAGACACCTATTTAGAACATTTTAAAAGCCGTTTTCAGCACTAAAGAAGCATCGAAAACATATCTGGGTGAAAGATACCGCAAAATTGATTATTATCAATTAGAACTAGAGTTGTTAGTATATAAATAAAATAAATATTAACAAATATTAATTTTATAAATAGAACTCGAACGGGGGCTTCACGTTTCTGAGCACCCACCGTGTGCAAACCGGAGGGGATGACTCGAGGGCAGGAGTCAGTGCCGTACCTTTATTTCTAGAAACTACAAGTGGGGGTTGTTTCTTAAGCAGTAGAAACAGTCGCTCTCCAGATTTCAGTTTCCTCAGCTCGCCCGGCTCCGCCTCTGTGCTGAAGAAGACTTTTCCTGAGACGCAGTCCACCTCAGGGGAAAAACAGAAACCAAACCAAAGCAGAAAGGTGTTTTGGGTGAGCACTTCCAGCAGCCCCTCACACCCGCTCGCCCCTTCGCAGGGAGGAGGGCAGCGCAGACCTCAGCTCACCGGGGGTGGCGAGGGGACACGGCCTGACCGAGTGGCAGATGTCCCTGCCCACGGCAGGGGCGGCGCCAGGCGGTCCTTAGGGGTCCTTCCGACCCAGACCCAGACCCAGACCCAGACCCAGACCCAGACCCAGACCAGACCCGACCCGTGGGGCCCCACGCAGGTGGCGGCACAGCCCACACCGCTGCCGCCCGGCTCCAGGGCGCGAAGCGAACGAGACCGCGTTCCCCGCCGATCCGCGCCGATCCGCACCGGACCGCACCGCCCCGCCCCGGGCGGGCACCGGCGCCGGCTCCCCCCTCACCTCTGTGGCACCGAGCCGCGCCCGCACCTCCCGCGCAAGGAAGGCCTCCAGCCCGCGGCCCGCCGTGCAGAAGTACCGCCAGCCTCCCGCCGCCATCTTGGCCCGCCCCGCCGTCCTCAGCGCGGGCTGGGGGCCGGGCGGGACCGGCCCTCCTCCGCGGGGCCCCTCCCCGGGGGCAGCTCTACCGCGGTGAGCCCGCCCTGGCAGCGGGCTGGCGGGGCAGGGCGGAAGGCAGGACTGCCGCCTGCGTCGGTACCAGACAAAGGTACTTGAAAGCACCTGGTCCGGAGTCTGTTTGCACACTCGGGGGGACAAAGCTTCACCTGTCCCCACGGGACGGCTTCACCGCTAAATGCCGTCATCACCGTGGCGGGAGGTGACGCCCTGAGGGACCATCAGTGCAGGCGGCGAGATCAATTACTGCAGCGCAGCTCTCACTCGTCCTGTTCCAGCAGAAGACCGCGCCACCGCTCCTGAGAGGGCTGATGAGGGAGAGGAGCTTTGCTGTGGCGCAGAATTGGTGTCTGCATCCACACCATGCAGGCAATCTGTAGACACCCCCCGTGAGTGATTCAGCACCCACGGCACCGGAGGAAGCACCAGCAGGGCAGCTGCGAGCCAGCAGCTCCCCCCCCCCCGACAGGCGACCTGCTCTGCTGCAGGATGTGCAGGAACTTCTATTCTCCAGACTACTCTGCTGTATGGGGCGATGTTGCCTGGAGAGAATGTGCTCTGTGTTCTGAGAAATCAGCTGAGGCTAATTACCGGGGGGCGGGGATGGTTGTAAGGGAGGAAGCAAAAGAAAAGGTCAGAGTTATGCTGTCATTGAATTGTCACTACATTGTTGCTACCTAGATGAATGACCTGCTGCGGCTATGGACTACGCAGGCTTCTCCTACACACTTCTTTGTAGGTTTTCTAGCAAGCTGATCAGCTCACTTCCAAATATAACTCTCTGAAAGAGGTCGTCGGTAAGCTTTTTCTCCCCACATGGAGCAGACGGTTTCAGAGAAAGTTTCAAGGTCATCTTGATAAATACAGCGCCGGAGAAAAGGCAGACTTGTGCTTAATGAGCAGCTTTTGGAGCTGTGGGGCTGAATTAAACCGTAGCGGACAGAGCTGGAGTGGGAAGACATGGAAAGAAGTGTCATCACTAAAAGCATTAATGTACAGGGAGGAAAAACGTAGTATGCCCCTCCTACATTTGTAGGAAAAATAACTGTCTCTATATAGTTTGACGGAAGTAATCAGTGTTTTGCCGGAGTCCTACTTCTGTTGCAAAATACCACCTATGGTGCCGTGAAGAAAGAAAGAAGAGCAGCTTTTCTTTGCTAAGCGGGTCTTGAGCTTATTATTCTTGTAAGCTTAGTCTGAGAAGAGGGATTTTGTTCTTAGCGTATTTAGCATCTTTGTTTTTACCTCTCCCCTCCAAGAGATAATTCATTCTGCAGGACCATAGTCTGTGATTCTGATAAGAAATTCTGCCGGTACGGGCTCGATCACGAGCCCGCCTGTATGTTGCATCTCTTCCTTGGTGACCTGAGGTGTCATGGGCCCACCGAGCTAGAAATGATTCACCCTTATGTTGCCAGTCCAGATCCACCTGAGCCACTTCAATCTTAGCAGCCTGATCCACCTGCTGGTTGTTTTGATGTTCTTCAGTGGCCCGACTCTTGGGTATGTGAGCATCTACGTGACGGACTTTTACAGCCAGGTTCTCCACCCGGGCAGCAATACCTTGCCACAGTGCGGCAGCCCAGATGGGTTTGCCTCTGCACTGCCAATTGCTCCGCTTCCATTGCTGCGACCACCCCCACAGGGCATTTGCCACCATCCGTGAATCAGTGGTGTGAGCACCACACAGCCACTTGCTCGCTCCTCCCACACCCCCGTGGGATGGGGGAAAGAAAGTATTTCTGTCCTATACTAAAAGGCAACACTTATCCCTTCTTTCAGTAAGTGGACTTACTCCAACACTGACAAAGAATGTGACCCGAGTAGCTGAGATTTACAAGAAATCTGTGTACTGAACAGTTAAGTGACACAGCATATACGTCTGGGTCCACTCTGCCTAAAGGAAAATGACTCATCAGTAAAATGCATATACGGGGTCCAGAGCTGGACTTCAGTTTCGTTAATTTTTTGTGGTGTGGGGTGCGGTGTTACACATACACATATATGTACAGTGCCAGCAGAACGCAAGCTGGTAAGACACCTATTTAGAACATTTTAAAAGCCGTTTTCAGCACTAAAGAAGCATCGAAAACATATCTGGGTGAAAGATACCGCAAAATTGATTATTATCAATTAGAACTAGAGTTGTTAGTATATAAATAAAATAAATATTAACAAATATTAATTTTATAAATAGAACTCGAACGGGGGCTTCACGTTTCTGAGCACCCACCGTGTGCAAACCGGAGGGGATGACTCGAGGGCAGGAGTCAGTGCCGTACCTTTATTTCTAGAAACTACAAGTGGGGGTTGTTTCTTAAGCAGTAGAAACAGTCGCTCTCCAGATTTCAGTTTCCTCAGCTCGCCCGGCTCCGCCTCTGTGCTGAAGAAGACTTTTCCTGAGACGCAGTCCACCTCAGGGGAAAAACAGAAACCAAACCAAAGCAGAAAGGTGTTTTGGGTGAGCACTTCCAGCAGCCCCTCACACCCGCTCGCCCCTTCGCAGGGAGGAGGGCAGCGCAGACCTCAGCTCACCGGGGGTGGCGAGGGGACACGGCCTGACCGAGTGGCAGATGTCCCTGCCCACGGCAGGGGCGGCGCCAGGCGGTCCTTAGGGGTCCTTCCGACCCAGACCCAGACCCAGACCCAGACCCAGACCCAGACCCAGACCAGACCCGACCCGTGGGGCCCCACGCAGGTGGCGGCACAGCCCACACCGCTGCCGCCCGGCTCCAGGGCGCGAAGCGAACGAGACCGCGTTCCCCGCCGATCCGCGCCGATCCGCACCGGACCGCACCGCCCCGCCCCGGGCGGGCACCGGCGCCGGCGCCGGCTCCCCCCTCACCTCTGTGGCACCGAGCCGCGCCCGCACCTCCCGCGCAAGGAAGGCCTCCAGCCCGCGGCCCGCCGTGCAGAAGTACCGCCAGCCTCCCGCCGCCATCTTGGCCCGCCCCGCCGTCCTCAGCGCGGGCTGGGGGCCGGGCGGGACCGGCCCTCCTCCGCGGGGCCCCTCCCCGGGGGCAGCTCTACCGCGGTGAGCCCGCCCTGGCAGCGGGCTGGCGGGGCAGGGCGGAAGGCAGGACTGCCGCCTGCGTCGGTACCAGACAAAGGTACTTGAAAGCACCTGGTCCGGAGTCTGTTTGCACACTCGGGGGGACAAAGCTTCACCTGTCCCCACGGGACGGCTTCACCGCTAAATGCCGTCATCACCGTGGCGGGAGGTGACGCCCTGAGGGACCATCAGTGCAGGCGGCGAGATCAATTACTGCAGCGCAGCTCTCACTCGTCCTGTTCCAGCAGAAGACCGCGCCACCGCTCCTGAGAGGGCTGATGAGGGAGAGGAGCTTTGCTGTGGCGCAGAATTGGTGTCTGCATCCACACCATGCAGGCAATCTGTAGGCACCCCCCGTGAGTGATTCAGCACCCACGGCACCGGAGGAAGCACCAGCAGGGCAGCTGCGAGCCAGCAGCTCCCCCCCCCCCGACAGGCGACCTGCTCTGCTGCAGGATGTGCAGGAACTTCTATTCTCCAGACTACTCTGCTGTATGGGGCGATGTTGCCTGGAGAGAATGTGCTCTGTGTTCTGAGAAATCAGCTGAGGCTAATTACCGGGGGGCGGGGATGGTTGTAAGGGAGGAAGCAAAAGAAAAGGTCAGAGTTATGCTGTCATTGAATTGTCACTACATTGTTGCTACCTAGATGAATGACCTGCTGCGGCTATGGACTACGCAGGCTTCTCCTACACACTTCTTTGTAGGTTTTCTAGCAAGCTGATCAGCTCACTTCCAAATATAACTCTTTGAAAGAGGTCGTCGGTAAGCTTTTTCTCCCCACATGGAGCAGACGGTTTCAGAGAAAGTTTCAAGGTCATCTTGATAAATACAGCGCCGGAGAAAAGGCAGACTTGTGCTTAATGAGCAGCTTTTGGAGCTGTGGGGCTGAATTAAACCGTAGCGGACAGAGCTGGAGTGGGAAGACATGGAAAGAAGTGTCATCACTGAAAGCATTAACGTACAGGGAGGAAAAACGTAGTATGCCCCTCCTACATTTGTAGGAAAAATAACTGTCTCTATATAGTTTGACGGAAGTAATCAGTGTTTTGCCGGAGTCCTACTTCTGTTGCAAAATACCACCTATGGTGCCGTGAAGAAAGAAAGAAGAGCAGCTTTTCTTTGCTAAGCGGGTCTTGAGCTTATTATTCTTGTAAGCTTAGTCTGAGAAGAGGGATTTTGTTCTTAGCGTATTTAGCATCTTTGTTTTTACCTCTCCCCTCCAAGAGATAATTCATTCTGCAGGACCATAGTCTGTGATTCTGATAAGAAATTCTGCCGGTACGGGCTCGATCACGAGCCCGCCTGTATGTTGCATCTCTTCCTTGGTGACCTGAGGTGTCATGGGCCCACCGAGCTAGAAATGATTCACCCTTATGTTGCCAGTCCAGATCCACCTGAGCCACTTCAATCTTAGCAGCCTGATCCACCTGCTGGTTGTTTTGATGTTCTTCAGTGGCCCGACTCTTGGGTATGTGAGCATCTACGTGACGGACTTTTACAGCCAGGTTCTCCACCCGGGCAGCAATACCTTGCCACAGTGCGGCAGCCCAGATGGGTTTGCCTCTGCACTGCCAATTGCTCCGCTTCCATTGCTGCGACCACCCCCACAGGGCATTTGCCACCATCCGTGAATCAGTGGTGTGAGCACCACACAGCCACTTGCTCGCTCCTCCCACACCCCCGTGGGATGGGGGAAAGAAAGTATTTCTGTCCTATACTAAAAGGCAACACTTATCCCTTCTTTCAGTAAGTGGACTTACTCCAACACTGACAAAGAATGTGACCCGAGTAGCTGAGATTTACAAGAAATCTGTGTACTGAACAGTTAAGTGACACAGCATATACGTCTGGGTCCACTCTGCCTAAAGGAAAATGACTCATCAGTAAAATGCATATACGGGGTCCAGAGCTGGACTTCAGTTTCGTTAATTTTTTGTGGTGTGGGGTGCGGTGTTACACATACACATATATGTACAGTGCCAGCAGAACGCAAGCTGGTAAGACACCTATTTAGAACATTTTAAAAGCCGTTTTCAGCACTAAAGAAGCATCGAAAACATATCTGGGTGAAAGATACCGCAAAATTGATTATTATCAATTAGAACTAGAGTTGTTAGTATATAAATAAAATAAATATTAACAAATATTAATTTTATAAATAGAACTCGAACGGGGGCTTCACGTTTCTGAGCACCCACCGTGTGCAAACCGGAGGGGATGACTCGAGGGCAGGAGTCAGTGCCGTACCTTTATTTCTAGAAACTACAAGTGGGGGTTGTTTCTTAAGCAGTAGAAACAGTCGCTCTCCAGATTTCAGTTTCCTCAGCTCGCCCGGCTCCGCCTCTGTGCTGAAGAAGACTTTTCCTGAGACGCAGTCCACCTCAGGGGAAAAACAGAAACCAAACCAAAGCAGAAAGGTGTTTTGGGTGAGCACTTCCAGCAGCCCCTCACACCCGCTCGCCCCTTCGCAGGGAGGAGGGCAGCGCAGACCTCAGCTCACCGGGGGTGGCGAGGGGACACGGCCTGACCGAGTGGCAGATGTCCCTGCCCACGGCAGGGGCGGCGCCAGGCGGTCCTTAGGGGTCCTTCCGACCCAGACCCAGACCCAGACCCAGACCCAGACCAGACCCGACCCGTGGGGCCCCACGCAGGTGGCGGCACAGCCCACACCGCTGCCGCCCGGCTCCAGGGCGCGAAGCGAACGAGACCGCGTTCCCCGCCGATCCGCACCGGACCGCACCGCCCCGCCCCGGGCGGGCACCGGCGCCGGCTCCCCCCTCACCTCTGTGGCACCGAGCCGCGCCCGCACCTCCCGCGCAAGGAAGGCCTCCAGCCCGCGGCCCGCCGTGCAGAAGTACCGCCAGCCTCCCGCCGCCATCTTGGCCCGCCCCGCCGTCCTCAGCGCGGGCTGGGGGCCGGGCGGGACCGGCCCTCCTCCGCGGGGCCCCTCCCCGGGGGCAGCTCTACCGCGGTGAGCCCGCCCTGGCAGCGGGCTGGCGGGGCAGGGCGGAAGGCAGGACTGCCGCCTGCGTCGGTACCAGACAAAGGTACTTGAAAGCACCTGGTCCGGAGTCTGTTTGCACACTCGGGGGGACAAAGCTTCACCTGTCCCCACGGGACGGCTTCACCGCTAAATGCCGTCATCACCGTGGCGGGAGGTGACGCCCTGAGGGACCATCAGTGCAGGCGGCGAGATCAATTACTGCAGCGCAGCTCTCACTCGTCCTGTTCCAGCAGAAGACCGCGCCACCGCTCCTGAGAGGGCTGATGAGGGAGAGGAGCTTTGCTGTGGCGCAGAATTGGTGTCTGCATCCACACCATGCAGGCAATCTGTAGACACCCCCCGTGAGTGATTCAGCACCCACGGCACCGGAGGAAGCACCAGCAGGGCAGCTGCGAGCCAGCAGCTCCCCCCCCCCCGACAGGCGACCTGCTCTGCTGCAGGATGTGCAGGAACTTCTATTCTCCAGACTACTCTGCTGTATGGGGCGATGTTGCCTGGAGAGAATGTGCTCTGTGTTCTGAGAAATCAGCTGAGGCTAATTACCGGGGGGCGGGGATGGTTGTAAGGGAGGAAGCAAAAGAAAAGGTCAGAGTTATGCTGTCATTGAATTGTCACTACATTGTTGCTACCTAGATGAATGACCTGCTGCGGCTATGGACTACGCAGGCTTCTCCTACACACTTCTTTGTAGGTTTTCTAGCAAGCTGATCAGCTCACTTCCAAATATAACTCTCTGAAAGAGGTCGTCGGTAAGCTTTTTCTCCCCACATGGAGCAGACGGTTTCAGAGAAAGTTTCAAGGTCATCTTGATAAATACAGCGCCGGAGAAAAGGCAGACTTGTGCTTAATGAGCAGCTTTTGGAGCTGTGGGGCTGAATTAAACCGTAGCGGACAGAGCTGGAGTGGGAAGACATGGAAAGAAGTGTCATCACTGAAAGCATTAACGTACAGGGAGGAAAAACGTAGTATGCCCCTCCTACATTTGTAGGAAAAATAACTGTCTCTATATAGTTTGACGGAAGTAATCAGTGTTTTGCCGGAGTCCTACTTCTGTTGCAAAATACCACCTATGGTGCCGTGAAGAAAGAAAGAAGAGCAGCTTTTCTTTGCTAAGCGGGTCTTGAGCTTATTATTCTTGTAAGCTTAGTCTGAGAAGAGGGATTTTGTTCTTAGCGTATTTAGCATCTTTGTTTTTACCTCTCCCCTCCAAGAGATAATTCATTCTGCAGGACCATAGTCTGTGATTCTGATAAGAAATTCTGCCGGTACGGGCTCGATCACGAGCCCGCCTGTATGTTGCATCTCTTCCTTGGTGACCTGAGGTGTCATGGGCCCACCGAGCTAGAAATGATTCACCCTTATGTTGCCAGTCCAGATCCACCTGAGCCACTTCAATCTTAGCAGCCTGATCCACCTGCTGGTTGTTTTGATGTTCTTCAGTGGCCCGACTCTTGGGTATGTGAGCATCTACGTGACGGACTTTTACAGCCAGGTTCTCCACCCGGGCAGCAATACCTTGCCACAGTGCGGCAGCCCAGATGGGTTTGCCTCTGCACTGCCAATTGCTCCGCTTCCATTGCTGTGACCACCCCCACAGGGCATTTGCCACCATCCGTGAATCAGTGGTGTGAGCACCACACAGCCACTTGCTCGCTCCTCCCACACCCCCGTGGGATGGGGGAAAGAAAGTATTTCTGTCCTATACTAAAAGGCAACACTTATCCCTTCTTTCAGTAAGTGGACTTACTCCAACACTGACAAAGAATGTGACCCGAGTAGCTGAGATTTACAAGAAATCTGTGTACTGAACAGTTAAGTGACACAGCATATACGTCTGGGTCCACTCTGCCTAAAGGAAAATGACTCATCAGTAAAATGCATATACGGGGTCCAGAGCTGGACTTCAGTTTCGTTAATTTTTTGTGGTGTGGGGTGCGGTGTTACACATACACATATATGTACAGTGCCAGCAGAACGCAAGCTGGTAAGACACCTATTTAGAACATTTTAAAAGCCGTTTTCAGCACTAAAGAAGCATCGAAAACATATCTGGGTGAAAGATACCGCAAAATTGATTATTATCAATTAGAACTAGAGTTGTTAGTATATAAATAAAATAAATATTAACAAATATTAATTTTATAAATAGAACTCGAACGGGGGCTTCACGTTTCTGAGCACCCACCGTGTGCAAACCGGAGGGGATGACTCGAGGGCAGGAGTCAGTGCCGTACCTTTATTTCTAGAAACTACAAGTGGGGGTTGTTTCTTAAGCAGTAGAAACAGTCGCTCTCCAGATTTCAGTTTCCTCAGCTCGCCCGGCTCCGCCTCTGTGCTGAAGAAGACTTTTCCTGAGACGCAGTCCACCTCAGGGGAAAAACAGAAACCAAACCAAAGCAGAAAGGTGTTTTGGGTGAGCACTTCCAGCAGCCCCTCACACCCGCTCGCCCCTTCGCAGGGAGGAGGGCAGCGCAGACCTCAGCTCACCGGGGGTGGCGAGGGGACACGGCCTGACCGAGTGGCAGATGTCCCTGCCCACGGCAGGGGCGGCGCCAGGCGGTCCTTAGGGGTCCTTCCGACCCAGACCCAGACCCAGACCCAGACCCAGACCCAGACCCAGACCCGACCCGTGGGGCCCCACGCAGGTGGCGGCACAGCCCACACCGCTGCCGCCCGGCTCCAGGGCGCGAAGCGAACGAGACCGCGTTCCCCGCCGATCCGCGCCGATCCGCACCGGACCGCACCGCCCCGCCCCGGGCGGGCACCGGCGCCGGCTCCCCCCTCACCTCTGTGGCACCGAGCCGCGCCCGCACCTCCCGCGCAAGGAAGGCCTCCAGCCCGCGGCCCGCCGTGCAGAAGTACCGCCAGCCTCCCGCCGCCATCTTGGCCCGCCCCGCCGTCCTCAGCGCGGGCTGGGGGCCGGGCGGGACCGGCCCTCCTCCGCGGGGCCCCTCCCCGGGGGCAGCTCTACCGCGGTGAGCCCGCCCTGGCAGCGGGCTGGCGGGGCAGGGCGGAAGGCAGGACTGCCGCCTGCGTCGGTACCAGACAAAGGTACTTGAAAGCACCTGGTCCGGAGTCTGTTTGCACACTCGGGGGGACAAAGCTTCACCTGTCCCCACGGGACGGCTTCACCGCTAAATGCCGTCATCACCGTGGCGGGAGGTGACGCCCTGAGGGACCATCAGTGCAGGCGGCGAGATCAATTACTGCAGCGCAGCTCTCACTCGTCCTGTTCCAGCAGAAGACCGCGCCACCGCTCCTGAGAGGGCTGATGAGGGAGAGGAGCTTTGCTGTGGCGCAGAATTGGTGTCTGCATCCACACCATGCAGGCAATCTGTAGACACCCCCCGTGAGTGATTCAGCACCCACGGCACCGGAGGAAGCACCAGCAGGGCAGCTGCGAGCCAGCAGCTCCCCCCCCCCCGACAGGCGACCTGCTCTGCTGCAGGATGTGCAGGAACTTCTATTCTCCAGACTACTCTGCTGTATGGGGCGATGTTGCCTGGAGAGAATGTGCTCTGTGTTCTGAGAAATCAGCTGAGGCTAATTACCGGGGGGCGGGGATGGTTGTAAGGGAGGAAGCAAAAGAAAAGGTCAGAGTTATGCTGTCATTGAATTGTCACTACATTGTTGCTACCTAGATGAATGACCTGCTGCGGCTATGGACTACGCAGGCTTCTCCTACACACTTCTTTGTAGGTTTTCTAGCAAGCTGATCAGCTCACTTCCAAATATAACTCTCTGAAAGAGGTCGTCGGTAAGCTTTTTCTCCCCACATGGAGCAGACGGTTTCAGAGAAAGTTTCAAGGTCATCTTGATAAATACAGCGCCGGAGAAAAGGCAGACTTGTGCTTAATGAGCAGCTTTTGGAGCTGTGGGGCTGAATTAAACCGTAGCGGACAGAGCTGGAGTGGGAAGACATGGAAAGAAGTGTCATCACTGAAAGCATTAACGTACAGGGAGGAAAAACGTAGTATGCCCCTCCTACATTTGTAGGAAAAATAACTGTCTCTATATAGTTTGACGGAAGTAATCAGTGTTTTGCCGGAGTCCTACTTCTGTTGCAAAATACCACCTATGGTGCCGTGAAGAAAGAAAGAAGAGCAGCTTTTCTTTGCTAAGCGGGTCTTGAGCTTATTATTCTTGTAAGCTTAGTCTGAGAAGAGGGATTTTGTTCTTAGCGTATTTAGCATCTTTGTTTTTACCTCTCCCCTCCAAGAGATAATTCATTCTGCAGGACCATAGTCTGTGATTCTGATAAGAAATTCTGCCGGTACGGGCTCGATCACGAGCCCGCCTGTATGTTGCATCTCTTCCTTGGTGACCTGAGGTGTCATGGGCCCACCGAGCTAGAAATGATTCACCCTTATGTTGCCAGTCCAGATCCACCTGAGCCACTTCAATCTTAGCAGCCTGATCCACCTGCTGGTTGTTTTGATGTTCTTCAGTGGCCCGACTCTTGGGTATGTGAGCATCTACGTGACGGACTTTTACAGCCAGGTTCTCCACCCGGGCAGCAATACCTTGCCACAGTGCGGCAGCCCAGATGGGTTTGCCTCTGCACTGCCAATTGCTCCGCTTCCATTGCTGCGACCACCCCCACAGGGCATTTGCCACCATCCGTGAATCAGTGGTGTGAGCACCACACAGCCACTTGCTCGCTCCTCCCACACCCCCGTGGGATGGGGGAAAGAAAGTATTTCTGTCCTATACTAAAAGGCAACACTTATCCCTTCTTTCAGTAAGTGGACTTACTCCAACACTGACAAAGAATGTGACCCGAGTAGCTGAGATTTACAAGAAATCTGTGTACTGAACAGTTAAGTGACACAGCATATACGTCTGGGTCCACTCTGCCTAAAGGAAAATGACTCATCAGTAAAATGCATATACGGGGTCCAGAGCTGGACTTCAGTTTCGTTAATTTTTTGTGGTGTGGGGTGCGGTGTTACACATACACATATATGTACAGTGCCAGCAGAACGCAAGCTGGTAAGACACCTATTTAGAACATTTTAAAAGCCGTTTTCAGCACTAAAGAAGCATCGAAAACATATCTGGGTGAAAGATACCGCAAAATTGATTATTATCAATTAGAACTAGAGTTGTTAGTATATAAATAAAATAAATATTAACAAATATTAATTTTATAAATAGAACTCGAACGGGGGCTTCACGTTTCTGAGCACCCACCGTGTGCAAACCGGAGGGGATGACTCGAGGGCAGGAGTCAGTGCCGTACCTTTATTTCTAGAAACTACAAGTGGGGGTTGTTTCTTAAGCAGTAGAAACAGTCGCTCTCCAGATTTCAGTTTCCTCAGCTCGCCCGGCTCCGCCTCTGTGCTGAAGAAGACTTTTCCTGAGACGCAGTCCACCTCAGGGGAAAAACAGAAACCAAACCAAAGCAGAAAGGTGTTTTGGGTGAGCACTTCCAGCAGCCCCTCACACCCGCTCGCCCCTTCGCAGGGAGGAGGGCAGCGCAGACCTCAGCTCACCGGGGGTGGCGAGGGGACACGGCCTGACCGACTGGCAGATGTCCCTGCCCACGGCAGGGGCGGCGCCAGGCGGTCCTTAGGGGTCCTTCCGACCCAGACCCAGACCCAGACCCAGACCCAGACCAGACCCGACCCGTGGGGCCCCACGCAGGTGGCGGCACAGCCCACACCGCTGCCGCCCGGCTCCAGGGCGCGAAGCGAACGAGACCGCGTTCCCCGCCGATCCGCGCCGATCCGCACCGGACCGCACCGCCCCGCCCCGGGCGGGCACCGGCGCCGGCTCCCCCCTCACCTCTGTGGCACCGAGCCGCGCCCGCACCTCCCGCGCAAGGAAGGCCTCCAGCCCGCGGCCCGCCGTGCAGAAGTACCGCCAGCCTCCCGCCGCCATCTTGGCCCGCCCCGCCGTCCTCAGCGCGGGCTGGGGGCCGGGCGGGACCGGCCCTCCTCCGCGGGGCCCCTCCCCGGGGGCAGCTCTACCGCGGTGAGCCCGCCCTGGCAGCGGGCTGGCGGGGCAGGGCGGAAGGCAGGACTGCCGCCTGCGTCGGTACCAGACAAAGGTACTTGAAAGCACCTGGTCCGGAGTCTGTTTGCACACTCGGGGGGACAAAGCTTCACCTGTCCCCACGGGACGGCTTCACCGCTAAATGCCGTCATCACCGTGGCGGGAGGTGACGCCCTGAGGGACCATCAGTGCAGGCGGCGAGATCAATTACTGCAGCGCAGCTCTCACTCGTCCTGTTCCAGCAGAAGACCGCGCCACCGCTCCTGAGAGGGCTGATGAGGGAGAGGAGCTTTGCTGTGGCGCAGAATTGGTGTCTGCATCCACACCATGCAGGCAATCTGTAGACACCCCCCGTGAGTGATTCAGCACCCACGGCACCGGAGGAAGCACCAGCAGGGCAGCTGCGAGCCAGCAGCTCCCCCCCCCCCGACAGGCGACCTGCTCTGCTGCAGGATGTGCAGGAACTTCTATTCTCCAGACTACTCTGCTGTATGGGGCGATGTTGCCTGGAGAGAATGTGCTCTGTGTTCTGAGAAATCAGCTGAGGCTAATTACCGGGGGGCGGGGATGGTTGTAAGGGAGGAAGCAAAAGAAAAGGTCAGAGTTATGCTGTCATTGAATTGTCACTACATTGTTGCTACCTAGATGAATGACCTGCTGCGGCTATGGACTACGCAGGCTTCTCCTACACACTTCTTTGTAGGTTTTCTAGCAAGCTGATCAGCTCACTTCCAAATATAACTCTTTGAAAGAGGTCGTCGGTAAGCTTTTTCTCCCCACATGGAGCAGACGGTTTCAGAGAAAGTTTCAAGGTCATCTTGATAAATACAGCGCCGGAGAAAAGGCAGACTTGTGCTTAATGAGCAGCTTTTGGAGCTGTGGGGCTGAATTAAACCGTAGCGGACAGAGCTGGAGTGGGAAGACATGGAAAGAAGTGTCATCACTGAAAGCATTAACGTACAGGGAGGAAAAACGTAGTATGCCCCTCCTACATTTGTAGGAAAAATAACTGTCTCTATATAGTTTGACGGAAGTAATCAGTGTTTTGCCGGAGTCCTACTTCTGTTGCAAAATACCACCTATGGTGCCGTGAAGAAAGAAAGAAGAGCAGCTTTTCTTTGCTAAGCGGGTCTTGAGCTTATTATTCTTGTAAGCTTAGTCTGAGAAGAGGGATTTTGTTCTTAGCGTATTTAGCATCTTTGTTTTTACCTCTCCCCTCCAAGAGATAATTCATTCTGCAGGACCATAGTCTGTGATTCTGATAAGAAATTCTGCCGGTACGGGCTCGATCACGAGCCCGCCTGTATGTTGCATCTCTTCCTTGGTGACCTGAGGTGTCATGGGCCCACCGAGCTAGAAATGATTCACCCTTATGTTGCCAGTCCAGATCCACCTGAGCCACTTCAATCTTAGCAGCCTGATCCACCTGCTGGTTGTTTTGATGTTCTTCAGTGGCCCGACTCTTGGGTATGTGAGCATCTACGTGACGGACTTTTACAGCCAGGTTCTCCACCCGGGCAGCAATACCTTGCCACAGTGCGGCAGCCCAGATGGGTTTGCCTCTGCACTGCCAATTGCTCCGCTTCCATTGCTGCGACCACCCCCACAGGGCATTTGCCACCATCCGTGAATCAGTGGTGTGAGCACCACACAGCCACTTGCTCGCTCCTCCCACACCCCCGTGGGATGGGGGAAAGAAAGTATTTCTGTCCTATACTAAAAGGCAACACTTATCCCTTCTTTCAGTAAGTGGACTTACTCCAACACTGACAAAGAATGTGACCCGAGTAGCTGAGATTTACAAGAAATCTGTGTACTGAACAGTTAAGTGACACAGCATATACGTCTGGGTCCACTCTGCCTAAAGGAAAATGACTCATCAGTAAAATGCATATACGGGGTCCAGAGCTGGACTTCAGTTTCGTTAATTTTTTGTGGTGTGGGGTGCGGTGTTACACATACACATATATGTACAGTGCCAGCAGAACGCAAGCTGGTAAGACACCTATTTAGAACATTTTAAAAGCCGTTTTCAGCACTAAAGAAGCATCGAAAACATATCTGGGTGAAAGATACCGCAAAATTGATTATTATCAATTAGAACTAGAGTTGTTAGTATATAAATAAAATAAATATTAACAAATATTAATTTTATAAATAGAACTCGAACGGGGGCTTCACGTTTCTGAGCACCCACCGTGTGCAAACCGGAGGGGATGACTCGAGGGCAGGAGTCAGTGCCGTACCTTTATTTCTAGAAACTACAAGTGGGGGTTGTTTCTTAAGCAGTAGAAACAGTCGCTCTCCAGATTTCAGTTTCCTCAGCTCGCCCGGCTCCGCCTCTGTGCTGAAGAAGACTTTTCCTGAGACGCAGTCCACCTCAGGGGAAAAACAGAAACCAAACCAAAGCAGAAAGGTGTTTTGGGTGAGCACTTCCAGCAGCCCCTCACACCCGCTCGCCCCTTCGCAGGGAGGAGGGCAGCGCAGACCTCAGCTCACCGGGGGTGGCGAGGGGACACGGCCTGACCGAGTGGCAGATGTCCCTGCCCACGGCAGGGGCGGCGCCAGGCGGTCCTTAGGGGTCCTTCCGACCCAGACCCAGACCCAGACCCAGACCCAGACCCAGACCCAGACCAGACCCGACCCGTGGGGCCCCACGCAGGTGGCGGCACAGCCCACACCGCTGCCGCCCGGCTCCAGGGCGCGAAGCGAACGAGACCGCGTTCCCCGCCGATCCGCGCCGATCCGCACCGGACCGCACCGCCCCGCCCCGGGCGGGCACCGGCGCCGGCTCCCCCCTCACCTCTGTGGCACCGAGCCGCGCCCGCACCTCCCGCGCAAGGAAGGCCTCCAGCCCGCGGCCCGCCGTGCAGAAGTACCGCCAGCCTCCCGCCGCCATCTTGGCCCGCCCCGCCGTCCTCAGCGCGGGCTGGGGGCCGGGCGGGACCGGCCCTCCTCCGCGGGGCCCCTCCCCGGGGGCAGCTCTACCGCGGTGAGCCCGCCCTGGCAGCGGGCTGGCGGGGCAGGGCGGAAGGCAGGACTGCCGCCTGCGTCGGTACCAGACAAAGGTACTTGAAAGCACCTGGTCCGGAGTCTGTTTGCACACTCGGGGGGACAAAGCTTCACCTGTCCCCACGGGACGGCTTCACCGCTAAATGCCGTCATCACCGTGGCGGGAGGTGACGCCCTGAGGGACCATCAGTGCAGGCGGCGAGATCAATTACTGCAGCGCAGCTCTCACTCGTCCTGTTCCAGCAGAAGACCGCGCCACCGCTCCTGAGAGGGCTGATGAGGGAGAGGAGCTTTGCTGTGGCGCAGAATTGGTGTCTGCATCCACACCATGCAGGCAATCTGTAGGCACCCCCCGTGAGTGATTCAGCACCCACGGCACCGGAGGAAGCACCAGCAGGGCAGCTGCGAGCCAGCAGCTCCCCCCCCCCCGACAGGCGACCTGCTCTGCTGCAGGATGTGCAGGAACTTCTATTCTCCAGACTACTCTGCTGTATGGGGCGATGTTGCCTGGAGAGAATGTGCTCTGTGTTCTGAGAAATCAGCTGAGGCTAATTACCGGGGGGCGGGGATGGTTGTAAGGGAGGAAGCAAAAGAAAAGGTCAGAGTTATGCTGTCATTGAATTGTCACTACATTGTTGCTACCTAGATGAATGACCTGCTGCGGCTATGGACTACGCAGGCTTCTCCTACACACTTCTTTGTAGGTTTTCTAGCAAGCTGATCAGCTCACTTCCAAATATAACTCTCTGAAAGAGGTCGTCGGTAAGCTTTTTCTCCCCACATGGAGCAGACGGTTTCAGAGAAAGTTTCAAGGTCATCTTGATAAATACAGCGCCGGAGAAAAGGCAGACTTGTGCTTAATGAGCAGCTTTTGGAGCTGTGGGGCTGAATTAAACCGTAGCGGACAGAGCTGGAGTGGGAAGACATGGAAAGAAGTGTCATCACTGAAAGCATTAACGTACAGGGAGGAAAAACGTAGTATGCCCCTCCTACATTTGTAGGAAAAATAACTGTCTCTATATAGTTTGACGGAAGTAATCAGTGTTTTGCCGGAGTCCTACTTCTGTTGCAAAATACCACCTATGGTGCCGTGAAGAAAGAAAGAAGAGCAGCTTTTCTTTGCTAAGCGGGTCTTGAGCTTATTATTCTTGTAAGCTTAGTCTGAGAAGAGGGATTTTGTTCTTAGCGTATTTAGCATCTTTGTTTTTACCTCTCCCCTCCAAGAGATAATTCATTCTGCAGGACCATAGTCTGTGATTCTGATAAGAAATTCTGCCGATACGGGCTCGATCACGAGCCCGCCTGTATGTTGCATCTCTTCCTTGGTGACCTGAGGTGTCATGGGCCCACCGAGCTAGAAATGATTCACCCTTATGTTGCCAGTCCAGATCCACCTGAGCCACTTCAATCTTAGCAGCCTGATCCACCTGCTGGTTGTTTTGATGTTCTTCAGTGGCCCGACTCTTGGGTATGTGAGCATCTACGTGACGGACTTTTACAGCCAGGTTCTCCACCCGGGCAGCAATACCTTGCCACAGTGCGGCAGCCCAGATGGGTTTGCCTCTGCACTGCCAATTGCTCCGCTTCCATTGCTGCGACCACCCCCACAGGGCATTTGCCACCATCCGTGAATCAGTGGTGTGAGCACCACACAGCCACTTGCTCGCTCCTCCCACACCCCCGTGGGATGGGGGAAAGAAAGTATTTCTGTCCTATACTAAAAGGCAACACTTATCCCTTCTTTCAGTAAGTGGACTTACTCCAACACTGACAAAGAATGTGACCCGAGTAGCTGAGATTTACAAGAAATCTGTGTACTGAACAGTTAAGTGACACAGCATATACGTCTGGGTCCACTCTGCCTAAAGGAAAATGACTCATCAGTAAAATGCATATACGGGGTCCAGAGCTGGACTTCAGTTTCGTTAATTTTTTGTGGTGTGGGGTGCGGTGTTACACATACACATATATGTACAGTGCCAGCAGAACGCAAGCTGGTAAGACACCTATTTAGAACATTTTAAAAGCCGTTTTCAGCACTAAAGAAGCATCGAAAACATATCTGGGTGAAAGATACCGCAAAATTGATTATTATCAATTAGAACTAGAGTTGTTAGTATATAAATAAAATAAATATTAACAAATATTAATTTTATAAATAGAACTCGAACGGGGGCTTCACGTTTCTGAGCACCCACCGTGTGCAAACCGGAGGGGATGACTCGAGGGCAGGAGTCAGTGCCGTACCTTTATTTCTAGAAACTACAAGTGGGGGTTGTTTCTTAAGCAGTAGAAACAGTCGCTCTCCAGATTTCAGTTTCCTCAGCTCGCCCGGCTCCGCCTCTGTGCTGAAGAAGACTTTTCCTGAGACGCAGTCCACCTCAGGGGAAAAACAGAAACCAAACCAAAGCAGAAAGGTGTTTTGGGTGAGCACTTCCAGCAGCCCCTCACACCCGCTCGCCCCTTCGCAGGGAGGAGGGCAGCGCAGACCTCAGCTCACCGGGGGTGGCGAGGGGACACGGCCTGACCGAGTGGCAGATGTCCCTGCCCACGGCAGGGGCGGCGCCAGGCGGTCCTTAGGGGTCCTTCCGACCCAGACCCAGACCCAGACCCAGACCCAGACCCAGACCCAGACCAGACCCGACCCGTGGGGCCCCACGCAGGTGGCGGCACAGCCCACACCGCTGCCGCCCGGCTCCAGGGCGCGAAGCGAACGAGACCGCGTTCCCCGCCGATCCGCGCCGATCCGCACCGGACCGCACCGCCCCGCCCCGGGCGGGCACCGGCGCCGGCTCCCCCCTCACCTCTGTGGCACCGAGCCGCGCCCGCACCTCCCGCGCAAGGAAGGCCTCCAGCCCGCGGCCCGCCGTGCAGAAGTACCGCCAGCCTCCCGCCGCCATCTTGGCCCGCCCCGCCGTCCTCAGCGCGGGCTGGGGGCCGGGCGGGACCGGCCCTCCTCCGCGGGGCCCCTCCCCGGGGGCAGCTCTACCGCGGTGAGCCCGCCCTGGCAGCGGGCTGGCGGGGCAGGGCGGAAGGCAGGACTGCCGCCTGCGTCGGTACCAGACAAAGGTACTTGAAAGCACCTGGTCCGGAGTCTGTTTGCACACTCGGGGGGACAAAGCTTCACCTGTCCCCACGGGACGGCTTCACCGCTAAATGCCGTCATCACCGTGGCGGGAGGTGACGCCCTGAGGGACCATCAGTGCAGGCGGCGAGATCAATTACTGCAGCGCAGCTCTCACTCGTCCTGTTCCAGCAGAAGACCGCGCCACCGCTCCTGAGAGGGCTGATGAGGGAGAGGAGCTTTGCTGTGGCGCAGAATTGGTGTCTGCATCCACACCATGCAGGCAATCTGTAGGCACCCCCCGTGAGTGATTCAGCACCCACGGCACCGGAGGAAGCACCAGCAGGGCAGCTGCGAGCCAGCAGCTCCCCCCCCCCCGACAGGCGACCTGCTCTGCTGCAGGATGTGCAGGAACTTCTATTCTCCAGACTACTCTGCTGTATGGGGCGATGTTGCCTGGAGAGAATGTGCTCTGTGTTCTGAGAAATCAGCTGAGGCTAATTACCGGGGGGCGGGGATGGTTGTAAGGGAGGAAGCAAAAGAAAAGGTCAGAGTTATGCTGTCATTGAATTGTCACTACATTGTTGCTACCTAGATGAATGACCTGCTGCGGCTATGGACTACGCAGGCTTCTCCTACACACTTCTTTGTAGGTTTTCTAGCAAGCTGATCAGCTCACTTCCAAATATAACTCTTTGAAAGAGGTCGTCGGTAAGCTTTTTCTCCCCACATGGAGCAGACGGTTTCAGAGAAAGTTTCAAGGTCATCTTGATAAATACAGCGCCGGAGAAAAGGCAGACTTGTGCTTAATGAGCAGCTTTTGGAGCTGTGGGGCTGAATTAAACCGTAGCGGACAGAGCTGGAGTGGGAAGACATGGAAAGAAGTGTCATCACTGAAAGCATTAACGTACAGGGAGGAAAAACGTAGTATGCCCCTCCTACATTTGTAGGAAAAATAACTGTCTCTATATAGTTTGACGGAAGTAATCAGTGTTTTGCCGGAGTCCTACTTCTGTTGCAAAATACCACCTATGGTGCCGTGAAGAAAGAAAGAAGAGCAGCTTTTCTTTGCTAAGCGGGTCTTGAGCTTATTATTCTTGTAAGCTTAGTCTGAGAAGAGGGATTTTGTTCTTAGCGTATTTAGCATCTTTGTTTTTACCTCTCCCCTCCAAGAGATAATTCATTCTGCAGGACCATAGTCTGTGATTCTGATAAGAAATTCTGCCGGTACGGGCTCGATCACGAGCCCGCCTGTATGTTGCATCTCTTCCTTGGTGACCTGAGGTGTCATGGGCCCACCGAGCTAGAAATGATTCACCCTTATGTTGCCAGTCCAGATCCACCTGAGCCACTTCAATCTTAGCAGCCTGATCCACCTGCTGGTTGTTTTGATGTTCTTCAGTGGCCCGACTCTTGGGTATGTGAGCATCTACGTGACGGACTTTTACAGCCAGGTTCTCCACCCGGGCAGCAATACCTTGCCACAGTGCGGCAGCCCAGATGGGTTTGCCTCTGCACTGCCAATTGCTCCGCTTCCATTGCTGCGACCACCCCCACAGGGCATTTGCCACCATCCGTGAATCAGTGGTGTGAGCACCACACAGCCACTTGCTCGCTCCTCCCACACCCCCGTGGGATGGGGGAAAGAAAGTATTTCTGTCCTATACTAAAAGGCAACACTTATCCCTTCTTTCAGTAAGTGGACTTACTCCAACACTGACAAAGAATGTGACCCGAGTAGCTGAGATTTACAAGAAATCTGTGTACTGAACAGTTAAGTGACACAGCATATACGTCTGGGTCCACTCTGCCTAAAGGAAAATGACTCATCAGTAAAATGCATATACGGGGTCCAGAGCTGGACTTCAGTTTCGTTAATTTTTTGTGGTGTGGGGTGCGGTGTTACACATACACATATATGTACAGTGCCAGCAGAACGCAAGCTGGTAAGACACCTATTTAGAACATTTTAAAAGCCGTTTTCAGCACTAAAGAAGCATCGAAAACATATCTGGGTGAAAGATACCGCAAAATTGATTATTATCAATTAGAACTAGAGTTGTTAGTATATAAATAAAATAAATATTAACAAATATTAATTTTATAAATAGAACTCGAACGGGGGCTTCACGTTTCTGAGCACCCACCGTGTGCAAACCGGAGGGGATGACTCGAGGGCAGGAGTCAGTGCCGTACCTTTATTTCTAGAAACTACAAGTGGGGGTTGTTTCTTAAGCAGTAGAAACAGTCGCTCTCCAGATTTCAGTTTCCTCAGCTCGCCCGGCTCCGCCTCTGTGCTGAAGAAGACTTTTCCTGAGACGCAGTCCACCTCAGGGGAAAAACAGAAACCAAACCAAAGCAGAAAGGTGTTTTGGGTGAGCACTTCCAGCAGCCCCTCACACCCGCTCGCCCCTTCGCAGGGAGGAGGGCAGCGCAGACCTCAGCTCACCGGGGGTGGCGAGGGGACACGGCCTGACCGAGTGGCAGATGTCCCTGCCCACGGCAGGGGCGGCGCCAGGCGGTCCTTAGGGGTCCTTCCGACCCAGACCCAGACCCAGACCCAGACCCAGACCCAGACCCAGACCCAGACCAGACCCGACCCGTGGGGCCCCACGCAGGTGGCGGCACAGCCCACACCGCTGCCGCCCGGCTCCAGGGCGCGAAGCGAACGAGACCGCGTTCCCCGCCGATCCGCGCCGATCCGCACCGGACCGCACCGCCCCGCCCCGGGCGGGCACCGGCGCCGGCTCCCCCCTCACCTCTGTGGCACCGAGCCGCGCCCGCACCTCCCGCGCAAGGAAGGCCTCCAGCCCGCGGCCCGCCGTGCAGAAGTACCGCCAGCCTCCCGCCGCCATCTTGGCCCGCCCCGCCGTCCTCAGCGCGGGCTGGGGGCCGGGCGGGACCGGCCCTCCTCCGCGGGGCCCCTCCCCGGGGGCAGCTCTACCGCGGTGAGCCCGCCCTGGCAGCGGGCTGGCGGGGCAGGGCGGAAGGCAGGACTGCCGCCTGCGTCGGTACCAGACAAAGGTACTTGAAAGCACCTGGTCCGGAGTCTGTTTGCACACTCGGGGGGACAAAGCTTCACCTGTCCCCACGGGACGGCTTCACCGCTAAATGCCGTCATCACCGTGGCGGGAGGTGACGCCCTGAGGGACCATCAGTGCAGGCGGCGAGATCAATTACTGCAGCGCAGCTCTCACTCGTCCTGTTCCAGCAGAAGACCGCGCCACCGCTCCTGAGAGGGCTGATGAGGGAGAGGAGCTTTGCTGTGGCGCAGAATTGGTGTCTGCATCCACACCATGCAGGCAATCTGTAGACACCCCCCGTGAGTGATTCAGCACCCACGGCACCGGAGGAAGCACCAGCAGGGCAGCTGCGAGCCAGCAGCTCCCCCCCCCCCGACAGGCGACCTGCTCTGCTGCAGGATGTGCAGGAACTTCTATTCTCCAGACTACTCTGCTGTATGGGGCGATGTTGCCTGGAGAGAATGTGCTCTGTGTTCTGAGAAATCAGCTGAGGCTAATTACCGGGGGGCGGGGATGGTTGTAAGGGAGGAAGCAAAAGAAAAGGTCAGAGTTATGCTGTCATTGAATTGTCACTACATTGTTGCTACCTAGATGAATGACCTGCTGCGGCTATGGACTACGCAGGCTTCTCCTACACACTTCTTTGTAGGTTTTCTAGCAAGCTGATCAGCTCACTTCCAAATATAACTCTCTGAAAGAGGTCGTCGGTAAGCTTTTTCTCCCCACATGGAGCAGACGGTTTCAGAGAAAGTTTCAAGGTCATCTTGATAAATACAGCGCCGGAGAAAAGGCAGACTTGTGCTTAATGAGCAGCTTTTGGAGCTGTGGGGCTGAATTAAACCGTAGCGGACAGAGCTGGAGTGGGAAGACATGGAAAGAAGTGTCATCACTGAAAGCATTAACGTACAGGGAGGAAAAACGTAGTATGCCCCTCCTACATTTGTAGGAAAAATAACTGTCTCTATATAGTTTGACGGAAGTAATCAGTGTTTTGCCGGAGTCCTACTTCTGTTGCAAAATACCACCTATGGTGCCGTGAAGAAAGAAAGAAGAGCAGCTTTTCTTTGCTAAGCGGGTCTTGAGCTTATTATTCTTGTAAGCTTAGTCTGAGAAGAGGGATTTTGTTCTTAGCGTATTTAGCATCTTTGTTTTTACCTCTCCCCTCCAAGAGATAATTCATTCTGCAGGACCATAGTCTGTGATTCTGATAAGAAATTCTGCCGGTACGGGCTCGATCACGAGCCCGCCTGTATGTTGCATCTCTTCCTTGGTGACCTGAGGTGTCATGGGCCCACCGAGCTAGAAATGATTCACCCTTATGTTGCCAGTCCAGATCCACCTGAGCCACTTCAATCTTAGCAGCCTGATCCACCTGCTGGTTGTTTTGATGTTCTTCAGTGGCCCGACTCTTGGGTATGTGAGCATCTACGTGACGGACTTTTACAGCCAGGTTCTCCACCCGGGCAGCAATACCTTGCCACAGTGCGGCAGCCCAGATGGGTTTGCCTCTGCACTGCCAATTGCTCCGCTTCCATTGCTGCGACCACCCCCACAGGGCATTTGCCACCATCCGTGAATCAGTGGTGTGAGCACCACACAGCCACTTGCTCGCTCCTCCCACACCCCCGTGGGATGGGGGAAAGAAAGTATTTCTGTCCTATACTAAAAGGCAACACTTATCCCTTCTTTCAGTAAGTGGACTTACTCCAACACTGACAAAGAATGTGACCCGAGTAGCTGAGATTTACAAGAAATCTGTGTACTGAACAGTTAAGTGACACAGCATATACGTCTGGGTCCACTCTGCCTAAAGGAAAATGACTCATCAGTAAAATGCATATACGGGGTCCAGAGCTGGACTTCAGTTTCGTTAATTTTTTGTGGTGTGGGGTGCGGTGTTACACATACACATATATGTACAGTGCCAGCAGAACGCAAGCTGGTAAGACACCTATTTAGAACATTTTAAAAGCCGTTTTCAGCACTAAAGAAGCATCGAAAACATATCTGGGTGAAAGATACCGCAAAATTGATTATTATCAATTAGAACTAGAGTTGTTAGTATATAAATAAAATAAATATTAACAAATATTAATTTTATAAATAGAACTCGAACGGGGGCTTCACGTTTCTGAGCACCCACCGTGTGCAAACCGGAGGGGATGACTCGAGGGCAGGAGTCAGTGCCGTACCTTTATTTCTAGAAACTACAAGTGGGGGTTGTTTCTTAAGCAGTAGAAACAGTCGCTCTCCAGATTTCAGTTTCCTCAGCTCGCCCGGCTCCGCCTCTGTGCTGAAGAAGACTTTTCCTGAGACGCAGTCCACCTCAGGGGAAAAACAGAAACCAAACCAAAGCAGAAAGGTGTTTTGGGTGAGCACTTCCAGCAGCCCCTCACACCCGCTCGCCCCTTCGCAGGGAGGAGGGCAGCGCAGACCTCAGCTCACCGGGGGTGGCGAGGGGACACGGCCTGACCGAGTGGCAGATGTCCCTGCCCACGGCAGGGGCGGCGCCAGGCGGTCCTTAGGGGTCCTTCCGACCCAGACCCAGACCCAGACCCAGACCCAGACCCAGACCCAGACCCAGACCAGACCCGACCCGTGGGGCCCCACGCAGGTGGCGGCACAGCCCACACCGCTGCCGCCCGGCTCCAGGGCGCGAAGCGAACGAGACCGCGTTCCCCGCCGATCCGCGCCGATCCGCACCGGACCGCACCGCCCCGCCCCGGGCGGGCACCGGCGCCGGCTCCCCCCTCACCTCTGTGGCACCGAGCCGCGCCCGCACCTCCCGCGCAAGGAAGGCCTCCAGCCCGCGGCCCGCCGTGCAGAAGTACCGCCAGCCTCCCGCCGCCATCTTGGCCCGCCCCGCCGTCCTCAGCGCGGGCTGGGGGCCGGGCGGGACCGGCCCTCCTCCGCGGGGCCCCTCCCCGGGGGCAGCTCTACCGCGGTGAGCCCGCCCTGGCAGCGGGCTGGCGGGGCAGGGCGGAAGGCAGGACTGCCGCCTGCGTCGGTACCAGACAAAGGTACTTGAAAGCACCTGGTCCGGAGTCTGTTTGCACACTCGGGGGGACAAAGCTTCACCTGTCCCCACGGGACGGCTTCACCGCTAAATGCCGTCATCACCGTGGCGGGAGGTGACGCCCTGAGGGACCATCAGTGCAGGCGGCGAGATCAATTACTGCAGCGCAGCTCTCACTCGTCCTGTTCCAGCAGAAGACCGCGCCACCGCTCCTGAGAGGGCTGATGAGGGAGAGGAGCTTTGCTGTGGCGCAGAATTGGTGTCTGCATCCACACCATGCAGGCAATCTGTAGACACCCCCCGTGAGTGATTCAGCACCCACGGCACCGGAGGAAGCACCAGCAGGGCAGCTGCGAGCCAGCAGCTCCCCCCCCCCCGACAGGCGACCTGCTCTGCTGCAGGATGTGCAGGAACTTCTATTCTCCAGACTACTCTGCTGTATGGGGCGATGTTGCCTGGAGAGAATGTGCTCTGTGTTCTGAGAAATCAGCTGAGGCTAATTACCGGGGGGCGGGGATGGTTGTAAGGGAGGAAGCAAAAGAAAAGGTCAGAGTTATGCTGTCATTGAATTGTCACTACATTGTTGCTACCTAGATGAATGACCTGCTGCGGCTATGGACTACGCAGGCTTCTCCTACACACTTCTTTGTAGGTTTTCTAGCAAGCTGATCAGCTCACTTCCAAATATAACTCTTTGAAAGAGGTCGTCGGTAAGCTTTTTCTCCCCACATGGAGCAGACGGTTTCAGAGAAAGTTTCAAGGTCATCTTGATAAATACAGCGCCGGAGAAAAGGCAGACTTGTGCTTAATGAGCAGCTTTTGGAGCTGTGGGGCTGAATTAAACCGTAGCGGACAGAGCTGGAGTGGGAAGACATGGAAAGAAGTGTCATCACTGAAAGCATTAACGTACAGGGAGGAAAAACGTAGTATGCCCCTCCTACATTTGTAGGAAAAATAACTGTCTCTATATAGTTTGACGGAAGTAATCAGTGTTTTGCCGGAGTCCTACTTCTGTTGCAAAATACCACCTATGGTGCCGTGAAGAAAGAAAGAAGAGCAGCTTTTCTTTGCTAAGCGGGTCTTGAGCTTATTATTCTTGTAAGCTTAGTCTGAGAAGAGGGATTTTGTTCTTAGCGTATTTAGCATCTTTGTTTTTACCTCTCCCCTCCAAGAGATAATTCATTCTGCAGGACCATAGTCTGTGATTCTGATAAGAAATTCTGCCGGTACGGGCTCGATCACGAGCCCGCCTGTATGTTGCATCTCTTCCTTGGTGACCTGAGGTGTCATGGGCCCACCGAGCTAGAAATGATTCACCCTTATGTTGCCAGTCCAGATCCACCTGAGCCACTTCAATCTTAGCAGCCTGATCCACCTGCTGGTTGTTTTGATGTTCTTCAGTGGCCCGACTCTTGGGTATGTGAGCATCTACGTGACGGACTTTTACAGCCAGGTTCTCCACCCGGGCAGCAATACCTTGCCACAGTGCGGCAGCCCAGATGGGTTTGCCTCTGCACTGCCAATTGCTCCGCTTCCATTGCTGCGACCACCCCCACAGGGCATTTGCCACCATCCGTGAATCAGTGGTGTGAGCACCACACAGCCACTTGCTCGCTCCTCCCACACCCCCGTGGGATGGGGGAAAGAAAGTATTTCTGTCCTATACTAAAAGGCAACACTTATCCCTTCTTTCAGTAAGTGGACTTACTCCAACACTGACAAAGAATGTGACCCGAGTAGCTGAGATTTACAAGAAATCTGTGTACTGAACAGTTAAGTGACACAGCATATACGTCTGGGTCCACTCTGCCTAAAGGAAAATGACTCATCAGTAAAATGCATATACGGGGTCCAGAGCTGGACTTCAGTTTCGTTAATTTTTTGTGGTGTGGGGTGCGGTGTTACACATACACATATATGTACAGTGCCAGCAGAACGCAAGCTGGTAAGACACCTATTTAGAACATTTTAAAAGCCGTTTTCAGCACTAAAGAAGCATCGAAAACATATCTGGGTGAAAGATACCGCAAAATTGATTATTATCAATTAGAACTAGAGTTGTTAGTATATAAATAAAATAAATATTAACAAATATTAATTTTATAAATAGAACTCGAACGGGGGCTTCACGTTTCTGAGCACCCACCGTGTGCAAACCGGAGGGGATGACTCGAGGGCAGGAGTCAGTGCCGTACCTTTATTTCTAGAAACTACAAGTGGGGGTTGTTTCTTAAGCAGTAGAAACAGTCGCTCTCCAGATTTCAGTTTCCTCAGCTCGCCCGGCTCCGCCTCTGTGCTGAAGAAGACTTTTCCTGAGACGCAGTCCACCTCAGGGGAAAAACAGAAACCAAACCAAAGCAGAAAGGTGTTTTGGGTGAGCACTTCCAGCAGCCCCTCACACCCGCTCGCCCCTTCGCAGGGAGGAGGGCAGCGCAGACCTCAGCTCACCGGGGGTGGCGAGGGGACACGGCCTGACCGAGTGGCAGATGTCCCTGCCCACGGCAGGGGCGGCGCCAGGCGGTCCTTAGGGGTCCTTCCGACCCAGACCCAGACCCAGACCCAGACCCAGACCCAGACCCAGACCAGACCCGACCCGTGGGGCCCCACGCAGGTGGCGGCACAGCCCACACCGCTGCCGCCCGGCTCCAGGGCGCGAAGCGAACGAGACCGCGTTCCCCGCCGATCCGCGCCGATCCGCACCGGACCGCACCGCCCCGCCCCGGGCGGGCACCGGCGCCGGCTCCCCCCTCACCTCTGTGGCACCGAGCCGCGCCCGCACCTCCCGCGCAAGGAAGGCCTCCAGCCCGCGGCCCGCCGTGCAGAAGTACCGCCAGCCTCCCGCCGCCATCTTGGCCCGCCCCGCCGTCCTCAGCGCGGGCTGGGGGCCGGGCGGGACCGGCCCTCCTCCGCGGGGCCCCTCCCCGGGGGCAGCTCTACCGCGGTGAGCCCGCCCTGGCAGCGGGCTGGCGGGGCAGGGCGGAAGGCAGGACTGCCGCCTGCGTCGGTACCAGACAAAGGTACTTGAAAGCACCTGGTCCGGAGTCTGTTTGCACACTCGGGGGGACAAAGCTTCACCTGTCCCCACGGGACGGCTTCACCGCTAAATGCCGTCATCACCGTGGCGGGAGGTGACGCCCTGAGGGACCATCAGTGCAGGCGGCGAGATCAATTACTGCAGCGCAGCTCTCACTCGTCCTGTTCCAGCAGAAGACCGCGCCACCGCTCCTGAGAGGGCTGATGAGGGAGAGGAGCTTTGCTGTGGCGCAGAATTGGTGTCTGCATCCACACCATGCAGGCAATCTGTAGACACCCCCCGTGAGTGATTCAGCACCCACGGCACCGGAGGAAGCACCAGCAGGGCAGCTGCGAGCCAGCAGCTCCCCCCCCCCCGACAGGCGACCTGCTCTGCTGCAGGATGTGCAGGAACTTCTATTCTCCAGACTACTCTGCTGTATGGGGCGATGTTGCCTGGAGAGAATGTGCTCTGTGTTCTGAGAAATCAGCTGAGGCTAATTACCGGGGGGCGGGGATGGTTGTAAGGGAGGAAGCAAAAGAAAAGGTCAGAGTTATGCTGTCATTGAATTGTCACTACATTGTTGCTACCTAGATGAATGACCTGCTGCGGCTATGGACTACGCAGGCTTCTCCTACACACTTCTTTGTAGGTTTTCTAGCAAGCTGATCAGCTCACTTCCAAATATAACTCTCTGAAAGAGGTCGTCGGTAAGCTTTTTCTCCCCACATGGAGCAGACGGTTTCAGAGAAAGTTTCAAGGTCATCTTGATAAATACAGCGCCGGAGAAAAGGCAGACTTGTGCTTAATGAGCAGCTTTTGGAGCTGTGGGGCTGAATTAAACCGTAGCGGACAGAGCTGGAGTGGGAAGACATGGAAAGAAGTGTCATCACTGAAAGCATTAACGTACAGGGAGGAAAAACGTAGTATGCCCCTCCTACATTTGTAGGAAAAATAACTGTCTCTATATAGTTTGACGGAAGTAATCAGTGTTTTGCCGGAGTCCTACTTCTGTTGCAAAATACCACCTATGGTGCCGTGAAGAAAGAAAGAAGAGCAGCTTTTCTTTGCTAAGCGGGTCTTGAGCTTATTATTCTTGTAAGCTTAGTCTGAGAAGAGGGATTTTGTTCTTAGCGTATTTAGCATCTTTGTTTTTACCTCTCCCCTCCAAGAGATAATTCATTCTGCAGGACCATAGTCTGTGATTCTGATAAGAAATTCTGCCGGTACGGGCTCGATCACGAGCCCGCCTGTATGTTGCATCTCTTCCTTGGTGACCTGAGGTGTCATGGGCCCACCGAGCTAGAAATGATTCACCCTTATGTTGCCAGTCCAGATCCACCTGAGCCACTTCAATCTTAGCAGCCTGATCCACCTGCTGGTTGTTTTGATGTTCTTCAGTGGCCCGACTCTTGGGTATGTGAGCATCTACGTGACGGACTTTTACAGCCAGGTTCTCCACCCGGGCAGCAATACCTTGCCACAGTGCGGCAGCCCAGATGGGTTTGCCTCTGCACTGCCAATTGCTCCGCTTCCATTGCTGCGACCACCCCCACAGGGCATTTGCCACCATCCGTGAATCAGTGGTGTGAGCACCACACAGCCACTTGCTCGCTCCTCCCACACCCCCGTGGGATGGGGGAAAGAAAGTATTTCTGTCCTATACTAAAAGGCAACACTTATCCCTTCTTTCAGTAAGTGGACTTACTCCAACACTGACAAAGAATGTGACCCGAGTAGCTGAGATTTACAAGAAATCTGTGTACTGAACAGTTAAGTGACACAGCATATACGTCTGGGTCCACTCTGCCTAAAGGAAAATGACTCATCAGTAAAATGCATATACGGGGTCCAGAGCTGGACTTCAGTTTCGTTAATTTTTTGTGGTGTGGGGTGCGGTGTTACACATACACATATATGTACAGTGCCAGCAGAACGCAAGCTGGTAAGACACCTATTTAGAACATTTTAAAAGCCGTTTTCAGCACTAAAGAAGCATCGAAAACATATCTGGGTGAAAGATACCGCAAAATTGATTATTATCAATTAGAACTAGAGTTGTTAGTATATAAATAAAATAAATATTAACAAATATTAATTTTATAAATAGAACTCGAACGGGGGCTTCACGTTTCTGAGCACCCACCGTGTGCAAACCGGAGGGGATGACTCGAGGGCAGGAGTCAGTGCCGTACCTTTATTTCTAGAAACTACAAGTGGGGGTTGTTTCTTAAGCAGTAGAAACAGTCGCTCTCCAGATTTCAGTTTCCTCAGCTCGCCCGGCTCCGCCTCTGTGCTGAAGAAGACTTTTCCTGAGACGCAGTCCACCTCAGGGGAAAAACAGAAACCAAACCAAAGCAGAAAGGTGTTTTGGGTGAGCACTTCCAGCAGCCCCTCACACCCGCTCGCCCCTTCGCAGGGAGGAGGGCAGCGCAGACCTCAGCTCACCGGGGGTGGCGAGGGGACACGGCCTGACCGACTGGCAGATGTCCCTGCCCACGGCAGGGGCGGCGCCAGGCGGTCCTTAGGGGTCCTTCCGACCCAGACCCAGACCCAGACCCAGACCCAGACCAGACCCGACCCGTGGGGCCCCACGCAGGTGGCGGCACAGCCCACACCGCTGCCGCCCGGCTCCAGGGCGCGAAGCGAACGAGACCGCGTTCCCCGCCGATCCGCGCCGATCCGCACCGGACCGCACCGCCCCGCCCCGGGCGGGCACCGGCGCCGGCTCCCCCCTCACCTCTGTGGCACCGAGCCGCGCCCGCACCTCCCGCGCAAGGAAGGCCTCCAGCCCGCGGCCCGCCGTGCAGAAGTACCGCCAGCCTCCCGCCGCCATCTTGGCCCGCCCCGCCGTCCTCAGCGCGGGCTGGGGGCCGGGCGGGACCGGCCCTCCTCCGCGGGGCCCCTCCCCGGGGGCAGCTCTACCGCGGTGAGCCCGCCCTGGCAGCGGGCTGGCGGGGCAGGGCGGAAGGCAGGACTGCCGCCTGCGTCGGTACCAGACAAAGGTACTTGAAAGCACCTGGTCCGGAGTCTGTTTGCACACTCGGGGGGACAAAGCTTCACCTGTCCCCACGGGACGGCTTCACCGCTAAATGCCGTCATCACCGTGGCGGGAGGTGACGCCCTGAGGGACCATCAGTGCAGGCGGCGAGATCAATTACTGCAGCGCAGCTCTCACTCGTCCTGTTCCAGCAGAAGACCGCGCCACCGCTCCTGAGAGGGCTGATGAGGGAGAGGAGCTTTGCTGTGGCGCAGAATTGGTGTCTGCATCCACACCATGCAGGCAATCTGTAGACACCCCCCGTGAGTGATTCAGCACCCACGGCACCGGAGGAAGCACCAGCAGGGCAGCTGCGAGCCAGCAGCTCCCCCCCCCCCGACAGGCGACCTGCTCTGCTGCAGGATGTGCAGGAACTTCTATTCTCCAGACTACTCTGCTGTATGGGGCGATGTTGCCTGGAGAGAATGTGCTCTGTGTTCTGAGAAATCAGCTGAGGCTAATTACCGGGGGGCGGGGATGGTTGTAAGGGAGGAAGCAAAAGAAAAGGTCAGAGTTATGCTGTCATTGAATTGTCACTACATTGTTGCTACCTAGATGAATGACCTGCTGCGGCTATGGACTACGCAGGCTTCTCCTACACACTTCTTTGTAGGTTTTCTAGCAAGCTGATCAGCTCACTTCCAAATATAACTCTTTGAAAGAGGTCGTCGGTAAGCTTTTTCTCCCCACATGGAGCAGACGGTTTCAGAGAAAGTTTCAAGGTCATCTTGATAAATACAGCGCCGGAGAAAAGGCAGACTTGTGCTTAATGAGCAGCTTTTGGAGCTGTGGGGCTGAATTAAACCGTAGCGGACAGAGCTGGAGTGGGAAGACATGGAAAGAAGTGTCATCACTGAAAGCATTAACGTACAGGGAGGAAAAACGTAGTATGCCCCTCCTACATTTGTAGGAAAAATAACTGTCTCTATATAGTTTGACGGAAGTAATCAGTGTTTTGCCGGAGTCCTACTTCTGTTGCAAAATACCACCTATGGTGCCGTGAAGAAAGAAAGAAGAGCAGCTTTTCTTTGCTAAGCGGGTCTTGAGCTTATTATTCTTGTAAGCTTAGTCTGAGAAGAGGGATTTTGTTCTTAGCGTATTTAGCATCTTTGTTTTTACCTCTCCCCTCCAAGAGATAATTCATTCTGCAGGACCATAGTCTGTGATTCTGATAAGAAATTCTGCCGGTACGGGCTCGATCACGAGCCCGCCTGTATGTTGCATCTCTTCCTTGGTGACCTGAGGTGTCATGGGCCCACCGAGCTAGAAATGATTCACCCTTATGTTGCCAGTCCAGATCCACCTGAGCCACTTCAATCTTAGCAGCCTGATCCACCTGCTGGTTGTTTTGATGTTCTTCAGTGGCCCGACTCTTGGGTATGTGAGCATCTACGTGACGGACTTTTACAGCCAGGTTCTCCACCCGGGCAGCAATACCTTGCCACAGTGCGGCAGCCCAGATGGGTTTGCCTCTGCACTGCCAATTGCTCCGCTTCCATTGCTGCGACCACCCCCACAGGGCATTTGCCACCATCCGTGAATCAGTGGTGTGAGCACCACACAGCCACTTGCTCGCTCCTCCCACACCCCCGTGGGATGGGGGAAAGAAAGTATTTCTGTCCTATACTAAAAGGCAACACTTATCCCTTCTTTCAGTAAGTGGACTTACTCCAACACTGACAAAGAATGTGACCCGAGTAGCTGAGATTTACAAGAAATCTGTGTACTGAACAGTTAAGTGACACAGCATATACGTCTGGGTCCACTCTGCCTAAAGGAAAATGACTCATCAGTAAAATGCATATACGGGGTCCAGAGCTGGACTTCAGTTTCGTTAATTTTTTGTGGTGTGGGGTGCGGTGTTACACATACACATATATGTACAGTGCCAGCAGAACGCAAGCTGGTAAGACACCTATTTAGAACATTTTAAAAGCCGTTTTCAGCACTAAAGAAGCATCGAAAACATATCTGGGTGAAAGATACCGCAAAATTGATTATTATCAATTAGAACTAGAGTTGTTAGTATATAAATAAAATAAATATTAACAAATATTAATTTTATAAATAGAACTCGAACGGGGGCTTCACGTTTCTGAGCACCCACCGTGTGCAAACCGGAGGGGATGACTCGAGGGCAGGAGTCAGTGCCGTACCTTTATTTCTAGAAACTACAAGTGGGGGTTGTTTCTTAAGCAGTAGAAACAGTCGCTCTCCAGATTTCAGTTTCCTCAGCTCGCCCGGCTCCGCCTCTGTGCTGAAGAAGACTTTTCCTGAGACGCAGTCCACCTCAGGGGAAAAACAGAAACCAAACCAAAGCAGAAAGGTGTTTTGGGTGAGCACTTCCAGCAGCCCCTCACACCCGCTCGCCCCTTCGCAGGGAGGAGGGCAGCGCAGACCTCAGCTCACCGGGGGTGGCGAGGGGACACGGCCTGACCGAGTGGCAGATGTCCCTGCCCACGGCAGGGGCGGCGCCAGGCGGTCCTTAGGGGTCCTTCCGACCCAGACCCAGACCCAGACCCAGACCCAGACCCAGACCCAGACCCAGACCCAGACCCGACCCGTGGGGCCCCACGCAGGTGGCGGCACAGCCCACACCGCTGCCGCCCGGCTCCAGGGCGCGAAGCGAACGAGACCGCGTTCCCCGCCGATCCGCGCCGATCCGCACCGGACCGCACCGCCCCGCCCCGGGCGGGCACCGGCGCCGGCTCCCCCCTCACCTCTGTGGCACCGAGCCGCGCCCGCACCTCCCGCGCAAGGAAGGCCTCCAGCCCGCGGCCCGCCGTGCAGAAGTACCGCCAGCCTCCCGCCGCCATCTTGGCCCGCCCCGCCGTCCTCAGCGCGGGCTGGGGGCCGGGCGGGACCGGCCCTCCTCCGCGGGGCCCCTCCCCGGGGGCAGCTCTACCGCGGTGAGCCCGCCCTGGCAGCGGGCTGGCGGGGCAGGGCGGAAGGCAGGACTGCCGCCTGCGTCGGTACCAGACAAAGGTACTTGAAAGCACCTGGTCCGGAGTCTGTTTGCACACTCGGGGGGACAAAGCTTCACCTGTCCCCACGGGACGGCTTCACCGCTAAATGCCGTCATCACCGTGGCGGGAGGTGACGCCCTGAGGGACCATCAGTGCAGGCGGCGAGATCAATTACTGCAGCGCAGCTCTCACTCGTCCTGTTCCAGCAGAAGACCGCGCCACCGCTCCTGAGAGGGCTGATGAGGGAGAGGAGCTTTGCTGTGGCGCAGAATTGGTGTCTGCATCCACACCATGCAGGCAATCTGTAGACACCCCCCGTGAGTGATTCAGCACCCACGGCACCGGAGGAAGCACCAGCAGGGCAGCTGCGAGCCAGCAGCTCCCCCCCCCCCGACAGGCGACCTGCTCTGCTGCAGGATGTGCAGGAACTTCTATTCTCCAGACTACTCTGCTGTATGGGGCGATGTTGCCTGGAGAGAATGTGCTCTGTGTTCTGAGAAATCAGCTGAGGCTAATTACCGGGGGGCGGGGATGGTTGTAAGGGAGGAAGCAAAAGAAAAGGTCAGAGTTATGCTGTCATTGAATTGTCACTACATTGTTGCTACCTAGATGAATGACCTGCTGCGGCTATGGACTACGCAGGCTTCTCCTACACACTTCTTTGTAGGTTTTCTAGCAAGCTGATCAGCTCACTTCCAAATATAACTCTTTGAAAGAGGTCGTCGGTAAGCTTTTTCTCCCCACATGGAGCAGACGGTTTCAGAGAAAGTTTCAAGGTCATCTTGATAAATACAGCGCCGGAGAAAAGGCAGACTTGTGCTTAATGAGCAGCTTTTGGAGCTGTGGGGCTGAATTAAACCGTAGCGGACAGAGCTGGAGTGGGAAGACATGGAAAGAAGTGTCATCACTGAAAGCATTAACGTACAGGGAGGAAAAACGTAGTATGCCCCTCCTACATTTGTAGGAAAAATAACTGTCTCTATATAGTTTGACGGAAGTAATCAGTGTTTTGCCGGAGTCCTACTTCTGTTGCAAAATACCACCTATGGTGCCGTGAAGAAAGAAAGAAGAGCAGCTTTTCTTTGCTAAGCGGGTCTTGAGCTTATTATTCTTGTAAGCTTAGTCTGAGAAGAGGGATTTTGTTCTTAGCGTATTTAGCATCTTTGTTTTTACCTCTCCCCTCCAAGAGATAATTCATTCTGCAGGACCATAGTCTGTGATTCTGATAAGAAATTCTGCCGGTACGGGCTCGATCACGAGCCCGCCTGTATGTTGCATCTCTTCCTTGGTGACCTGAGGTGTCATGGGCCCACCGAGCTAGAAATGATTCACCCTTATGTTGCCAGTCCAGATCCACCTGAGCCACTTCAATCTTAGCAGCCTGATCCACCTGCTGGTTGTTTTGATGTTCTTCAGTGGCCCGACTCTTGGGTATGTGAGCATCTACGTGACGGACTTTTACAGCCAGGTTCTCCACCCGGGCAGCAATACCTTGCCACAGTGCGGCAGCCCAGATGGGTTTGCCTCTGCACTGCCAATTGCTCCGCTTCCATTGCTGCGACCACCCCCACAGGGCATTTGCCACCATCCGTGAATCAGTGGTGTGAGCACCACACAGCCACTTGCTCGCTCCTCCCACACCCCCGTGGGATGGGGGAAAGAAAGTATTTCTGTCCTATACTAAAAGGCAACACTTATCCCTTCTTTCAGTAAGTGGACTTACTCCAACACTGACAAAGAATGTGACCCGAGTAGCTGAGATTTACAAGAAATCTGTGTACTGAACAGTTAAGTGACACAGCATATACGTCTGGGTCCACTCTGCCTAAAGGAAAATGACTCATCAGTAAAATGCATATACGGGGTCCAGAGCTGGACTTCAGTTTCGTTAATTTTTTGTGGTGTGGGGTGCGGTGTTACACATACACATATATGTACAGTGCCAGCAGAACGCAAGCTGGTAAGACACCTATTTAGAACATTTTAAAAGCCGTTTTCAGCACTAAAGAAGCATCGAAAACATATCTGGGTGAAAGATACCGCAAAATTGATTATTATCAATTAGAACTAGAGTTGTTAGTATATAAATAAAATAAATATTAACAAATATTAATTTTATAAATAGAACTCGAACGGGGGCTTCACGTTTCTGAGCACCCACCGTGTGCAAACCGGAGGGGATGACTCGAGGGCAGGAGTCAGTGCCGTACCTTTATTTCTAGAAACTACAAGTGGGGGTTGTTTCTTAAGCAGTAGAAACAGTCGCTCTCCAGATTTCAGTTTCCTCAGCTCGCCCGGCTCCGCCTCTGTGCTGAAGAAGACTTTTCCTGAGACGCAGTCCACCTCAGGGGAAAAACAGAAACCAAACCAAAGCAGAAAGGTGTTTTGGGTGAGCACTTCCAGCAGCCCCTCACACCCGCTCGCCCCTTCGCAGGGAGGAGGGCAGCGCAGACCTCAGCTCACCGGGGGTGGCGAGGGGACACGGCCTGACCGAGTGGCAGATGTCCCTGCCCACGGCAGGGGCGGCGCCAGGCGGTCCTTAGGGGTCCTTCCGACCCAGACCCAGACCCAGACCCAGACCCAGACCCAGACCCAGACCAGACCCGACCCGTGGGGCCCCACGCAGGTGGCGGCACAGCCCACACCGCTGCCGCCCGGCTCCAGGGCGCGAAGCGAACGAGACCGCGTTCCCCGCCGATCCGCGCCGATCCGCACCGGACCGCACCGCCCCGCCCCGGGCGGGCACCGGCGCCGGCTCCCCCCTCACCTCTGTGGCACCGAGCCGCGCCCGCACCTCCCGCGCAAGGAAGGCCTCCAGCCCGCGGCCCGCCGTGCAGAAGTACCGCCAGCCTCCCGCCGCCATCTTGGCCCGCCCCGCCGTCCTCAGCGCGGGCTGGGGGCCGGGCGGGACCGGCCCTCCTCCGCGGGGCCCCTCCCCGGGGGCAGCTCTACCGCGGTGAGCCCGCCCTGGCAGCGGGCTGGCGGGGCAGGGCGGAAGGCAGGACTGCCGCCTGCGTCGGTACCAGACAAAGGTACTTGAAAGCACCTGGTCCGGAGTCTGTTTGCACACTCGGGGGGACAAAGCTTCACCTGTCCCCACGGGACGGCTTCACCGCTAAATGCCGTCATCACCGTGGCGGGAGGTGACGCCCTGAGGGACCATCAGTGCAGGCGGCGAGATCAATTACTGCAGCGCAGCTCTCACTCGTCCTGTTCCAGCAGAAGACCGCGCCACCGCTCCTGAGAGGGCTGATGAGGGAGAGGAGCTTTGCTGTGGCGCAGAATTGGTGTCTGCATCCACACCATGCAGGCAATCTGTAGACACCCCCCGTGAGTGATTCAGCACCCACGGCACCGGAGGAAGCACCAGCAGGGCAGCTGCGAGCCAGCAGCTCCCCCCCCCCCGACAGGCGACCTGCTCTGCTGCAGGATGTGCAGGAACTTCTATTCTCCAGACTACTCTGCTGTATGGGGCGATGTTGCCTGGAGAGAATGTGCTCTGTGTTCTGAGAAATCAGCTGAGGCTAATTACCGGGGGGCGGGGATGGTTGTAAGGGAGGAAGCAAAAGAAAAGGTCAGAGTTATGCTGTCATTGAATTGTCACTACATTGTTGCTACCTAGATGAATGACCTGCTGCGGCTATGGACTACGCAGGCTTCTCCTACACACTTCTTTGTAGGTTTTCTAGCAAGCTGATCAGCTCACTTCCAAATATAACTCTTTGAAAGAGGTCGTCGGTAAGCTTTTTCTCCCCACATGGAGCAGACGGTTTCAGAGAAAGTTTCAAGGTCATCTTGATAAATACAGCGCCGGAGAAAAGGCAGACTTGTGCTTAATGAGCAGCTTTTGGAGCTGTGGGGCTGAATTAAACCGTAGCGGACAGAGCTGGAGTGGGAAGACATGGAAAGAAGTGTCATCACTGAAAGCATTAACGTACAGGGAGGAAAAACGTAGTATGCCCCTCCTACATTTGTAGGAAAAATAACTGTCTCTATATAGTTTGACGGAAGTAATCAGTGTTTTGCCGGAGTCCTACTTCTGTTGCAAAATACCACCTATGGTGCCGTGAAGAAAGAAAGAAGAGCAGCTTTTCTTTGCTAAGCGGGTCTTGAGCTTATTATTCTTGTAAGCTTAGTCTGAGAAGAGGGATTTTGTTCTTAGCGTATTTAGCATCTTTGTTTTTACCTCTCCCCTCCAAGAGATAATTCATTCTGCAGGACCATAGTCTGTGATTCTGATAAGAAATTCTGCCGGTACGGGCTCGATCACGAGCCCGCCTGTATGTTGCATCTCTTCCTTGGTGACCTGAGGTGTCATGGGCCCACCGAGCTAGAAATGATTCACCCTTATGTTGCCAGTCCAGATCCACCTGAGCCACTTCAATCTTAGCAGCCTGATCCACCTGCTGGTTGTTTTGATGTTCTTCAGTGGCCCGACTCTTGGGTATGTGAGCATCTACGTGACGGACTTTTACAGCCAGGTTCTCCACCCGGGCAGCAATACCTTGCCACAGTGCGGCAGCCCAGATGGGTTTGCCTCTGCACTGCCAATTGCTCCGCTTCCATTGCTGCGACCACCCCCACAGGGCATTTGCCACCATCCGTGAATCAGTGGTGTGAGCACCACACAGCCACTTGCTCGCTCCTCCCACACCCCCGTGGGATGGGGGAAAGAAAGTATTTCTGTCCTATACTAAAAGGCAACACTTATCCCTTCTTTCAGTAAGTGGACTTACTCCAACACTGACAAAGAATGTGACCCGAGTAGCTGAGATTTACAAGAAATCTGTGTACTGAACAGTTAAGTGACACAGCATATACGTCTGGGTCCACTCTGCCTAAAGGAAAATGACTCATCAGTAAAATGCATATACGGGGTCCAGAGCTGGACTTCAGTTTCGTTAATTTTTTGTGGTGTGGGGTGCGGTGTTACACATACACATATATGTACAGTGCCAGCAGAACGCAAGCTGGTAAGACACCTATTTAGAACATTTTAAAAGCCGTTTTCAGCACTAAAGAAGCATCGAAAACATATCTGGGTGAAAGATACCGCAAAATTGATTATTATCAATTAGAACTAGAGTTGTTAGTATATAAATAAAATAAATATTAACAAATATTAATTTTATAAATAGAACTCGAACGGGGGCTTCACGTTTCTGAGCACCCACCGTGTGCAAACCGGAGGGGATGACTCGAGGGCAGGAGTCAGTGCCGTACCTTTATTTCTAGAAACTACAAGTGGGGGTTGTTTCTTAAGCAGTAGAAACAGTCGCTCTCCAGATTTCAGTTTCCTCAGCTCGCCCGGCTCCGCCTCTGTGCTGAAGAAGACTTTTCCTGAGACGCAGTCCACCTCAGGGGAAAAACAGAAACCAAACCAAAGCAGAAAGGTGTTTTGGGTGAGCACTTCCAGCAGCCCCTCACACCCGCTCGCCCCTTCGCAGGGAGGAGGGCAGCGCAGACCTCAGCTCACCGGGGGTGGCGAGGGGACACGGCCTGACCGACTGGCAGATGTCCCTGCCCACGGCAGGGGCGGCGCCAGGCGGTCCTTAGGGGTCCTTCCGACCCAGACCCAGACCCAGACCCAGACCCAGACCCAGACCCAGACCAGACCCGACCCGTGGGGCCCCACGCAGGTGGCGGCACAGCCCACACCGCTGCCGCCCGGCTCCAGGGCGCGAAGCGAACGAGACCGCGTTCCCCGCCGATCCGCGCCGATCCGCACCGGACCGCACCGCCCCGCCCCGGGCGGGCACCGGCGCCGGCTCCCCCCTCACCTCTGTGGCACCGAGCCGCGCCCGCACCTCCCGCGCAAGGAAGGCCTCCAGCCCGCGGCCCGCCGTGCAGAAGTACCGCCAGCCTCCCGCCGCCATCTTGGCCCGCCCCGCCGTCCTCAGCGCGGGCTGGGGGCCGGGCGGGACCGGCCCTCCTCCGCGGGGCCCCTCCCCGGGGGCAGCTCTACCGCGGTGAGCCCGCCCTGGCAGCGGGCTGGCGGGGCAGGGCGGAAGGCAGGACTGCCGCCTGCGTCGGTACCAGACAAAGGTACTTGAAAGCACCTGGTCCGGAGTCTGTTTGCACACTCGGGGGGACAAAGCTTCACCTGTCCCCACGGGACGGCTTCACCGCTAAATGCCGTCATCACCGTGGCGGGAGGTGACGCCCTGAGGGACCATCAGTGCAGGCGGCGAGATCAATTACTGCAGCGCAGCTCTCACTCGTCCTGTTCCAGCAGAAGACCGCGCCACCGCTCCTGAGAGGGCTGATGAGGGAGAGGAGCTTTGCTGTGGCGCAGAATTGGTGTCTGCATCCACACCATGCAGGCAATCTGTAGACACCCCCCGTGAGTGATTCAGCACCCACGGCACCGGAGGAAGCACCAGCAGGGCAGCTGCGAGCCAGCAGCTCCCCCCCCCCCGACAGGCGACCTGCTCTGCTGCAGGATGTGCAGGAACTTCTATTCTCCAGACTACTCTGCTGTATGGGGCGATGTTGCCTGGAGAGAATGTGCTCTGTGTTCTGAGAAATCAGCTGAGGCTAATTACCGGGGGGCGGGGATGGTTGTAAGGGAGGAAGCAAAAGAAAAGGTCAGAGTTATGCTGTCATTGAATTGTCACTACATTGTTGCTACCTAGATGAATGACCTGCTGCGGCTATGGACTACGCAGGCTTCTCCTACACACTTCTTTGTAGGTTTTCTAGCAAGCTGATCAGCTCACTTCCAAATATAACTCTCTGAAAGAGGTCGTCGGTAAGCTTTTTCTCCCCACATGGAGCAGACGGTTTCAGAGAAAGTTTCAAGGTCATCTTGATAAATACAGCGCCGGAGAAAAGGCAGACTTGTGCTTAATGAGCAGCTTTTGGAGCTGTGGGGCTGAATTAAACCGTAGCGGACAGAGCTGGAGTGGGAAGACATGGAAAGAAGTGTCATCACTGAAAGCATTAACGTACAGGGAGGAAAAACGTAGTATGCCCCTCCTACATTTGTAGGAAAAATAACTGTCTCTATATAGTTTGACGGAAGTAATCAGTGTTTTGCCGGAGTCCTACTTCTGTTGCAAAATACCACCTATGGTGCCGTGAAGAAAGAAAGAAGAGCAGCTTTTCTTTGCTAAGCGGGTCTTGAGCTTATTATTCTTGTAAGCTTAGTCTGAGAAGAGGGATTTTGTTCTTAGCGTATTTAGCATCTTTGTTTTTACCTCTCCCCTCCAAGAGATAATTCATTCTGCAGGACCATAGTCTGTGATTCTGATAAGAAATTCTGCCGGTACGGGCTCGATCACGAGCCCGCCTGTATGTTGCATCTCTTCCTTGGTGACCTGAGGTGTCATGGGCCCACCGAGCTAGAAATGATTCACCCTTATGTTGCCAGTCCAGATCCACCTGAGCCACTTCAATCTTAGCAGCCTGATCCACCTGCTGGTTGTTTTGATGTTCTTCAGTGGCCCGACTCTTGGGTATGTGAGCATCTACGTGACGGACTTTTACAGCCAGGTTCTCCACCCGGGCAGCAATACCTTGCCACAGTGCGGCAGCCCAGATGGGTTTGCCTCTGCACTGCCAATTGCTCCGCTTCCATTGCTGCGACCACCCCCACAGGGCATTTGCCACCATCCGTGAATCAGTGGTGTGAGCACCACACAGCCACTTGCTCGCTCCTCCCACACCCCCGTGGGATGGGGGAAAGAAAGTATTTCTGTCCTATACTAAAAGGCAACACTTATCCCTTCTTTCAGTAAGTGGACTTACTCCAACACTGACAAAGAATGTGACCCGAGTAGCTGAGATTTACAAGAAATCTGTGTACTGAACAGTTAAGTGACACAGCATATACGTCTGGGTCCACTCTGCCTAAAGGAAAATGACTCATCAGTAAAATGCATATACGGGGTCCAGAGCTGGACTTCAGTTTCGTTAATTTTTTGTGGTGTGGGGTGCGGTGTTACACATACACATATATGTACAGTGCCAGCAGAACGCAAGCTGGTAAGACACCTATTTAGAACATTTTAAAAGCCGTTTTCAGCACTAAAGAAGCATCGAAAACATATCTGGGTGAAAGATACCGCAAAATTGATTATTATCAATTAGAACTAGAGTTGTTAGTATATAAATAAAATAAATATTAACAAATATTAATTTTATAAATAGAACTCGAACGGGGGCTTCACGTTTCTGAGCACCCACCGTGTGCAAACCGGAGGGGATGACTCGAGGGCAGGAGTCAGTGCCGTACCTTTATTTCTAGAAACTACAAGTGGGGGTTGTTTCTTAAGCAGTAGAAACAGTCGCTCTCCAGATTTCAGTTTCCTCAGCTCGCCCGGCTCCGCCTCTGTGCTGAAGAAGACTTTTCCTGAGACGCAGTCCACCTCAGGGGAAAAACAGAAACCAAACCAAAGCAGAAAGGTGTTTTGGGTGAGCACTTCCAGCAGCCCCTCACACCCGCTCGCCCCTTCGCAGGGAGGAGGGCAGCGCAGACCTCAGCTCACCGGGGGTGGCGAGGGGACACGGCCTGACCGAGTGGCAGATGTCCCTGCCCACGGCAGGGGCGGCGCCAGGCGGTCCTTAGGGGTCCTTCCGACCCAGACCCAGACCCAGACCCAGACCAGACCCGACCCGTGGGGCCCCACGCAGGTGGCGGCACAGCCCACACCGCTGCCGCCCGGCTCCAGGGCGCGAAGCGAACGAGACCGCGTTCCCCGCCGATCCGCGCCGATCCGCACCGGACCGCACCGCCCCGCCCCGGGCGGGCACCGGCGCCGGCTCCCCCCTCACCTCTGTGGCACCGAGCCGCGCCCGCACCTCCCGCGCAAGGAAGGCCTCCAGCCCGCGGCCCGCCGTGCAGAAGTACCGCCAGCCTCCCGCCGCCATCTTGGCCCGCCCCGCCGTCCTCAGCGCGGGCTGGGGGCCGGGCGGGACCGGCCCTCCTCCGCGGGGCCCCTCCCCGGGGGCAGCTCTACCGCGGTGAGCCCGCCCTGGCAGCGGGCTGGCGGGGCAGGGCGGAAGGCAGGACTGCCGCCTGCGTCGGTACCAGACAAAGGTACTTGAAAGCACCTGGTCCGGAGTCTGTTTGCACACTCGGGGGGACAAAGCTTCACCTGTCCCCACGGGACGGCTTCACCGCTAAATGCCGTCATCACCGTGGCGGGAGGTGACGCCCTGAGGGACCATCAGTGCAGGCGGCGAGATCAATTACTGCAGCGCAGCTCTCACTCGTCCTGTTCCAGCAGAAGACCGCGCCACCGCTCCTGAGAGGGCTGATGAGGGAGAGGAGCTTTGCTGTGGCGCAGAATTGGTGTCTGCATCCACACCATGCAGGCAATCTGTAGACACCCCCCGTGAGTGATTCAGCACCCACGGCACCGGAGGAAGCACCAGCAGGGCAGCTGCGAGCCAGCAGCTCCCCCCCCCCCCGACAGGCGACCTGCTCTGCTGCAGGATGTGCAGGAACTTCTATTCTCCAGACTACTCTGCTGTATGGGGCGATGTTGCCTGGAGAGAATGTGCTCTGTGTTCTGAGAAATCAGCTGAGGCTAATTACCGGGGGGCGGGGATGGTTGTAAGGGAGGAAGCAAAAGAAAAGGTCAGAGTTATGCTGTCATTGAATTGTCACTACATTGTTGCTACCTAGATGAATGACCTGCTGCGGCTATGGACTACGCAGGCTTCTCCTACACACTTCTTTGTAGGTTTTCTAGCAAGCTGATCAGCTCACTTCCAAATATAACTCTTTGAAAGAGGTCGTCGGTAAGCTTTTTCTCCCCACATGGAGCAGACGGTTTCAGAGAAAGTTTCAAGGTCATCTTGATAAATACAGCGCCGGAGAAAAGGCAGACTTGTGCTTAATGAGCAGCTTTTGGAGCTGTGGGGCTGAATTAAACCGTAGCGGACAGAGCTGGAGTGGGAAGACATGGAAAGAAGTGTCATCACTGAAAGCATTAACGTACAGGGAGGAAAAACGTAGTATGCCCCTCCTACATTTGTAGGAAAAATAACTGTCTCTATATAGTTTGACGGAAGTAATCAGTGTTTTGCCGGAGTCCTACTTCTGTTGCAAAATACCACCTATGGTGCCGTGAAGAAAGAAAGAAGAGCAGCTTTTCTTTGCTAAGCGGGTCTTGAGCTTATTATTCTTGTAAGCTTAGTCTGAGAAGAGGGATTTTGTTCTTAGCGTATTTAGCATCTTTGTTTTTACCTCTCCCCTCCAAGAGATAATTCATTCTGCAGGACCATAGTCTGTGATTCTGATAAGAAATTCTGCCGGTACGGGCTCGATCACGAGCCCGCCTGTATGTTGCATCTCTTCCTTGGTGACCTGAGGTGTCATGGGCCCACCGAGCTAGAAATGATTCACCCTTATGTTGCCAGTCCAGATCCACCTGAGCCACTTCAATCTTAGCAGCCTGATCCACCTGCTGGTTGTTTTGATGTTCTTCAGTGGCCCGACTCTTGGGTATGTGAGCATCTACGTGACGGACTTTTACAGCCAGGTTCTCCACCCGGGCAGCAATACCTTGCCACAGTGCGGCAGCCCAGATGGGTTTGCCTCTGCACTGCCAATTGCTCCGCTTCCATTGCTGCGACCACCCCCACAGGGCATTTGCCACCATCCGTGAATCAGTGGTGTGAGCACCACACAGCCACTTGCTCGCTCCTCCCACACCCCCGTGGGATGGGGGAAAGAAAGTATTTCTGTCCTATACTAAAAGGCAACACTTATCCCTTCTTTCAGTAAGTGGACTTACTCCAACACTGACAAAGAATGTGACCCGAGTAGCTGAGATTTACAAGAAATCTGTGTACTGAACAGTTAAGTGACACAGCATATACGTCTGGGTCCACTCTGCCTAAAGGAAAATGACTCATCAGTAAAATGCATATACGGGGTCCAGAGCTGGACTTCAGTTTCGTTAATTTTTTGTGGTGTGGGGTGCGGTGTTACACATACACATATATGTACAGTGCCAGCAGAACGCAAGCTGGTAAGACACCTATTTAGAACATTTTAAAAGCCGTTTTCAGCACTAAAGAAGCATCGAAAACATATCTGGGTGAAAGATACCGCAAAATTGATTATTATCAATTAGAACTAGAGTTGTTAGTATATAAATAAAATAAATATTAACAAATATTAATTTTATAAATAGAACTCGAACGGGGGCTTCACGTTTCTGAGCACCCACCGTGTGCAAACCGGAGGGGATGACTCGAGGGCAGGAGTCAGTGCCGTACCTTTATTTCTAGAAACTACAAGTGGGGGTTGTTTCTTAAGCAGTAGAAACAGTCGCTCTCCAGATTTCAGTTTCCTCAGCTCGCCCGGCTCCGCCTCTGTGCTGAAGAAGACTTTTCCTGAGACGCAGTCCACCTCAGGGGAAAAACAGAAACCAAACCAAAGCAGAAAGGTGTTTTGGGTGAGCACTTCCAGCAGCCCCTCACACCCGCTCGCCCCTTCGCAGGGAGGAGGGCAGCGCAGACCTCAGCTCACCGGGGGTGGCGAGGGGACACGGCCTGACCGAGTGGCAGATGTCCCTGCCCACGGCAGGGGCGGCGCCAGGCGGTCCTTAGGGGTCCTTCCGACCCAGACCCAGACCCAGACCCAGACCAGACCCGACCCGTGGGGCCCCACGCAGGTGGCGGCACAGCCCACACCGCTGCCGCCCGGCTCCAGGGCGCGAAGCGAACGAGACCGCGTTCCCCGCCGATCCGCGCCGATCCGCACCGGACCGCACCGCCCCGCCCCGGGCGGGCACCGGCGCCGGCTCCCCCCTCACCTCTGTGGCACCGAGCCGCGCCCGCACCTCCCGCGCAAGGAAGGCCTCCAGCCCGCGGCCCGCCGTGCAGAAGTACCGCCAGCCTCCCGCCGCCATCTTGGCCCGCCCCGCCGTCCTCAGCGCGGGCTGGGGGCCGGGCGGGACCGGCCCTCCTCCGCGGGGCCCCTCCCCGGGGGCAGCTCTACCGCGGTGAGCCCGCCCTGGCAGCGGGCTGGCGGGGCAGGGCGGAAGGCAGGACTGCCGCCTGCGTCGGTACCAGACAAAGGTACTTGAAAGCACCTGGTCCGGAGTCTGTTTGCACACTCGGGGGGACAAAGCTTCACCTGTCCCCACGGGACGGCTTCACCGCTAAATGCCGTCATCACCGTGGCGGGAGGTGACGCCCTGAGGGACCATCAGTGCAGGCGGCGAGATCAATTACTGCAGCGCAGCTCTCACTCGTCCTGTTCCAGCAGAAGACCGCGCCACCGCTCCTGAGAGGGCTGATGAGGGAGAGGAGCTTTGCTGTGGCGCAGAATTGGTGTCTGCATCCACACCATGCAGGCAATCTGTAGACACCCCCCGTGAGTGATTCAGCACCCACGGCACCGGAGGAAGCACCAGCAGGGCAGCTGCGAGCCAGCAGCTCCCCCCCCCCCCGACAGGCGACCTGCTCTGCTGCAGGATGTGCAGGAACTTCTATTCTCCAGACTACTCTGCTGTATGGGGCGATGTTGCCTGGAGAGAATGTGCTCTGTGTTCTGAGAAATCAGCTGAGGCTAATTACCGGGGGGCGGGGATGGTTGTAAGGGAGGAAGCAAAAGAAAAGGTCAGAGTTATGCTGTCATTGAATTGTCACTACATTGTTGCTACCTAGATGAATGACCTGCTGCGGCTATGGACTACGCAGGCTTCTCCTACACACTTCTTTGTAGGTTTTCTAGCAAGCTGATCAGCTCACTTCCAAATATAACTCTTTGAAAGAGGTCGTCGGTAAGCTTTTTCTCCCCACATGGAGCAGACGGTTTCAGAGAAAGTTTCAAGGTCATCTTGATAAATACAGCGCCGGAGAAAAGGCAGACTTGTGCTTAATGAGCAGCTTTTGGAGCTGTGGGGCTGAATTAAACCGTAGCGGACAGAGCTGGAGTGGGAAGACATGGAAAGAAGTGTCATCACTGAAAGCATTAACGTACAGGGAGGAAAAACGTAGTATGCCCCTCCTACATTTGTAGGAAAAATAACTGTCTCTATATAGTTTGACGGAAGTAATCAGTGTTTTGCCGGAGTCCTACTTCTGTTGCAAAATACCACCTATGGTGCCGTGAAGAAAGAAAGAAGAGCAGCTTTTCTTTGCTAAGCGGGTCTTGAGCTTATTATTCTTGTAAGCTTAGTCTGAGAAGAGGGATTTTGTTCTTAGCGTATTTAGCATCTTTGTTTTTACCTCTCCCCTCCAAGAGATAATTCATTCTGCAGGACCATAGTCTGTGATTCTGATAAGAAATTCTGCCGGTACGGGCTCGATCACGAGCCCGCCTGTATGTTGCATCTCTTCCTTGGTGACCTGAGGTGTCATGGGCCCACCGAGCTAGAAATGATTCACCCTTATGTTGCCAGTCCAGATCCACCTGAGCCACTTCAATCTTAGCAGCCTGATCCACCTGCTGGTTGTTTTGATGTTCTTCAGTGGCCCGACTCTTGGGTATGTGAGCATCTACGTGACGGACTTTTACAGCCAGGTTCTCCACCCGGGCAGCAATACCTTGCCACAGTGCGGCAGCCCAGATGGGTTTGCCTCTGCACTGCCAATTGCTCCGCTTCCATTGCTGCGACCACCCCCACAGGGCATTTGCCACCATCCGTGAATCAGTGGTGTGAGCACCACACAGCCACTTGCTCGCTCCTCCCACACCCCCGTGGGATGGGGGAAAGAAAGTATTTCTGTCCTATACTAAAAGGCAACACTTATCCCTTCTTTCAGTAAGTGGACTTACTCCAACACTGACAAAGAATGTGACCCGAGTAGCTGAGATTTACAAGAAATCTGTGTACTGAACAGTTAAGTGACACAGCATATACGTCTGGGTCCACTCTGCCTAAAGGAAAATGACTCATCAGTAAAATGCATATACGGGGTCCAGAGCTGGACTTCAGTTTCGTTAATTTTTTGTGGTGTGGGGTGCGGTGTTACACATACACATATATGTACAGTGCCAGCAGAACGCAAGCTGGTAAGACACCTATTTAGAACATTTTAAAAGCCGTTTTCAGCACTAAAGAAGCATCGAAAACATATCTGGGTGAAAGATACCGCAAAATTGATTATTATCAATTAGAACTAGAGTTGTTAGTATATAAATAAAATAAATATTAACAAATATTAATTTTATAAATAGAACTCGAACGGGGGCTTCACGTTTCTGAGCACCCACCGTGTGCAAACCGGAGGGGATGACTCGAGGGCAGGAGTCAGTGCCGTACCTTTATTTCTAGAAACTACAAGTGGGGGTTGTTTCTTAAGCAGTAGAAACAGTCGCTCTCCAGATTTCAGTTTCCTCAGCTCGCCCGGCTCCGCCTCTGTGCTGAAGAAGACTTTTCCTGAGACGCAGTCCACCTCAGGGGAAAAACAGAAACCAAACCAAAGCAGAAAGGTGTTTTGGGTGAGCACTTCCAGCAGCCCCTCACACCCGCTCGCCCCTTCGCAGGGAGGAGGGCAGCGCAGACCTCAGCTCACCGGGGGTGGCGAGGGGACACGGCCTGACCGAGTGGCAGATGTCCCTGCCCACGGCAGGGGCGGCGCCAGGCGGTCCTTAGGGGTCCTTCCGACCCAGACCCAGACCCAGACCCAGACCAGACCCGACCCGTGGGGCCCCACGCAGGTGGCGGCACAGCCCACACCGCTGCCGCCCGGCTCCAGGGCGCGAAGCGAACGAGACCGCGTTCCCCGCCGATCCGCGCCGATCCGCACCGGACCGCACCGCCCCGCCCCGGGCGGGCACCGGCGCCGGCTCCCCCCTCACCTCTGTGGCACCGAGCCGCGCCCGCACCTCCCGCGCAAGGAAGGCCTCCAGCCCGCGGCCCGCCGTGCAGAAGTACCGCCAGCCTCCCGCCGCCATCTTGGCCCGCCCCGCCGTCCTCAGCGCGGGCTGGGGGCCGGGCGGGACCGGCCCTCCTCCGCGGGGCCCCTCCCCGGGGGCAGCTCTACCGCGGTGAGCCCGCCCTGGCAGCGGGCTGGCGGGGCAGGGCGGAAGGCAGGACTGCCGCCTGCGTCGGTACCAGACAAAGGTACTTGAAAGCACCTGGTCCGGAGTCTGTTTGCACACTCGGGGGGACAAAGCTTCACCTGTCCCCACGGGACGGCTTCACCGCTAAATGCCGTCATCACCGTGGCGGGAGGTGACGCCCTGAGGGACCATCAGTGCAGGCGGCGAGATCAATTACTGCAGCGCAGCTCTCACTCGTCCTGTTCCAGCAGAAGACCGCGCCACCGCTCCTGAGAGGGCTGATGAGGGAGAGGAGCTTTGCTGTGGCGCAGAATTGGTGTCTGCATCCACACCATGCAGGCAATCTGTAGACACCCCCCGTGAGTGATTCAGCACCCACGGCACCGGAGGAAGCACCAGCAGGGCAGCTGCGAGCCAGCAGCTCCCCCCCCCCCGACAGGCGACCTGCTCTGCTGCAGGATGTGCAGGAACTTCTATTCTCCAGACTACTCTGCTGTATGGGGCGATGTTGCCTGGAGAGAATGTGCTCTGTGTTCTGAGAAATCAGCTGAGGCTAATTACCGGGGGGCGGGGATGGTTGTAAGGGAGGAAGCAAAAGAAAAGGTCAGAGTTATGCTGTCATTGAATTGTCACTACATTGTTGCTACCTAGATGAATGACCTGCTGCGGCTATGGACTACGCAGGCTTCTCCTACACACTTCTTTGTAGGTTTTCTAGCAAGCTGATCAGCTCACTTCCAAATATAACTCTTTGAAAGAGGTCGTCGGTAAGCTTTTTCTCCCCACATGGAGCAGACGGTTTCAGAGAAAGTTTCAAGGTCATCTTGATAAATACAGCGCCGGAGAAAAGGCAGACTTGTGCTTAATGAGCAGCTTTTGGAGCTGTGGGGCTGAATTAAACCGTAGCGGACAGAGCTGGAGTGGGAAGACATGGAAAGAAGTGTCATCACTGAAAGCATTAACGTACAGGGAGGAAAAACGTAGTATGCCCCTCCTACATTTGTAGGAAAAATAACTGTCTCTATATAGTTTGACGGAAGTAATCAGTGTTTTGCCGGAGTCCTACTTCTGTTGCAAAATACCACCTATGGTGCCGTGAAGAAAGAAAGAAGAGCAGCTTTTCTTTGCTAAGCGGGTCTTGAGCTTATTATTCTTGTAAGCTTAGTCTGAGAAGAGGGATTTTGTTCTTAGCGTATTTAGCATCTTTGTTTTTACCTCTCCCCTCCAAGAGATAATTCATTCTGCAGGACCATAGTCTGTGATTCTGATAAGAAATTCTGCCGGTACGGGCTCGATCACGAGCCCGCCTGTATGTTGCATCTCTTCCTTGGTGACCTGAGGTGTCATGGGCCCACCGAGCTAGAAATGATTCACCCTTATGTTGCCAGTCCAGATCCACCTGAGCCACTTCAATCTTAGCAGCCTGATCCACCTGCTGGTTGTTTTGATGTTCTTCAGTGGCCCGACTCTTGGGTATGTGAGCATCTACGTGACGGACTTTTACAGCCAGGTTCTCCACCCGGGCAGCAATACCTTGCCACAGTGCGGCAGCCCAGATGGGTTTGCCTCTGCACTGCCAATTGCTCCGCTTCCATTGCTGCGACCACCCCCACAGGGCATTTGCCACCATCCGTGAATCAGTGGTGTGAGCACCACACAGCCACTTGCTCGCTCCTCCCACACCCCCGTGGGATGGGGGAAAGAAAGTATTTCTGTCCTATACTAAAAGGCAACACTTATCCCTTCTTTCAGTAAGTGGACTTACTCCAACACTGACAAAGAATGTGACCCGAGTAGCTGAGATTTACAAGAAATCTGTGTACTGAACAGTTAAGTGACACAGCATATACGTCTGGGTCCACTCTGCCTAAAGGAAAATGACTCATCAGTAAAATGCATATACGGGGTCCAGAGCTGGACTTCAGTTTCGTTAATTTTTTGTGGTGTGGGGTGCGGTGTTACACATACACATATATGTACAGTGCCAGCAGAACGCAAGCTGGTAAGACACCTATTTAGAACATTTTAAAAGCCGTTTTCAGCACTAAAGAAGCATCGAAAACATATCTGGGTGAAAGATACCGCAAAATTGATTATTATCAATTAGAACTAGAGTTGTTAGTATATAAATAAAATAAATATTAACAAATATTAATTTTATAAATAGAACTCGAACGGGGGCTTCACGTTTCTGAGCACCCACCGTGTGCAAACCGGAGGGGATGACTCGAGGGCAGGAGTCAGTGCCGTACCTTTATTTCTAGAAACTACAAGTGGGGGTTGTTTCTTAAGCAGTAGAAACAGTCGCTCTCCAGATTTCAGTTTCCTCAGCTCGCCCGGCTCCGCCTCTGTGCTGAAGAAGACTTTTCCTGAGACGCAGTCCACCTCAGGGGAAAAACAGAAACCAAACCAAAGCAGAAAGGTGTTTTGGGTGAGCACTTCCAGCAGCCCCTCACACCCGCTCGCCCCTTCGCAGGGAGGAGGGCAGCGCAGACCTCAGCTCACCGGGGGTGGCGAGGGGACACGGCCTGACCGACTGGCAGATGTCCCTGCCCACGGCAGGGGCGGCGCCAGGCGGTCCTTAGGGGTCCTTCCGACCCAGACCCAGACCCAGACCCAGACCCAGACCCAGACCCAGACCAGACCCGACCCGTGGGGCCCCACGCAGGTGGCGGCACAGCCCACACCGCTGCCGCCCGGCTCCAGGGCGCGAAGCGAACGAGACCGCGTTCCCCGCCGATCCGCGCCGATCCGCACCGGACCGCACCGCCCCGCCCCGGGCGGGCACCGGCGCCGGCTCCCCCCTCACCTCTGTGGCACCGAGCCGCGCCCGCACCTCCCGCGCAAGGAAGGCCTCCAGCCCGCGGCCCGCCGTGCAGAAGTACCGCCAGCCTCCCGCCGCCATCTTGGCCCGCCCCGCCGTCCTCAGCGCGGGCTGGGGGCCGGGCGGGACCGGCCCTCCTCCGCGGGGCCCCTCCCCGGGGGCAGCTCTACCGCGGTGAGCCCGCCCTGGCAGCGGGCTGGCGGGGCAGGGCGGAAGGCAGGACTGCCGCCTGCGTCGGTACCAGACAAAGGTACTTGAAAGCACCTGGTCCGGAGTCTGTTTGCACACTCGGGGGGACAAAGCTTCACCTGTCCCCACGGGACGGCTTCACCGCTAAATGCCGTCATCACCGTGGCGGGAGGTGACGCCCTGAGGGACCATCAGTGCAGGCGGCGAGATCAATTACTGCAGCGCAGCTCTCACTCGTCCTGTTCCAGCAGAAGACCGCGCCACCGCTCCTGAGAGGGCTGATGAGGGAGAGGAGCTTTGCTGTGGCGCAGAATTGGTGTCTGCATCCACACCATGCAGGCAATCTGTAGACACCCCCCGTGAGTGATTCAGCACCCACGGCACCGGAGGAAGCACCAGCAGGGCAGCTGCGAGCCAGCAGCTCCCCCCCCCCCCGACAGGCGACCTGCTCTGCTGCAGGATGTGCAGGAACTTCTATTCTCCAGACTACTCTGCTGTATGGGGCGATGTTGCCTGGAGAGAATGTGCTCTGTGTTCTGAGAAATCAGCTGAGGCTAATTACCGGGGGGCGGGGATGGTTGTAAGGGAGGAAGCAAAAGAAAAGGTCAGAGTTATGCTGTCATTGAATTGTCACTACATTGTTGCTACCTAGATGAATGACCTGCTGCGGCTATGGACTACGCAGGCTTCTCCTACACACTTCTTTGTAGGTTTTCTAGCAAGCTGATCAGCTCACTTCCAAATATAACTCTTTGAAAGAGGTCGTCGGTAAGCTTTTTCTCCCCACATGGAGCAGACGGTTTCAGAGAAAGTTTCAAGGTCATCTTGATAAATACAGCGCCGGAGAAAAGGCAGACTTGTGCTTAATGAGCAGCTTTTGGAGCTGTGGGGCTGAATTAAACCGTAGCGGACAGAGCTGGAGTGGGAAGACATGGAAAGAAGTGTCATCACTGAAAGCATTAACGTACAGGGAGGAAAAACGTAGTATGCCCCTCCTACATTTGTAGGAAAAATAACTGTCTCTATATAGTTTGACGGAAGTAATCAGTGTTTTGCCGGAGTCCTACTTCTGTTGCAAAATACCACCTATGGTGCCGTGAAGAAAGAAAGAAGAGCAGCTTTTCTTTGCTAAGCGGGTCTTGAGCTTATTATTCTTGTAAGCTTAGTCTGAGAAGAGGGATTTTGTTCTTAGCGTATTTAGCATCTTTGTTTTTACCTCTCCCCTCCAAGAGATAATTCATTCTGCAGGACCATAGTCTGTGATTCTGATAAGAAATTCTGCCGGTACGGGCTCGATCACGAGCCCGCCTGTATGTTGCATCTCTTCCTTGGTGACCTGAGGTGTCATGGGCCCACCGAGCTAGAAATGATTCACCCTTATGTTGCCAGTCCAGATCCACCTGAGCCACTTCAATCTTAGCAGCCTGATCCACCTGCTGGTTGTTTTGATGTTCTTCAGTGGCCCGACTCTTGGGTATGTGAGCATCTACGTGACGGACTTTTACAGCCAGGTTCTCCACCCGGGCAGCAATACCTTGCCACAGTGCGGCAGCCCAGATGGGTTTGCCTCTGCACTGCCAATTGCTCCGCTTCCATTGCTGCGACCACCCCCACAGGGCATTTGCCACCATCCGTGAATCAGTGGTGTGAGCACCACACAGCCACTTGCTCGCTCCTCCCACACCCCCGTGGGATGGGGGAAAGAAAGTATTTCTGTCCTATACTAAAAGGCAACACTTATCCCTTCTTTCAGTAAGTGGACTTACTCCAACACTGACAAAGAATGTGACCCGAGTAGCTGAGATTTACAAGAAATCTGTGTACTGAACAGTTAAGTGACACAGCATATACGTCTGGGTCCACTCTGCCTAAAGGAAAATGACTCATCAGTAAAATGCATATACGGGGTCCAGAGCTGGACTTCAGTTTCGTTAATTTTTTGTGGTGTGGGGTGCGGTGTTACACATACACATATATGTACAGTGCCAGCAGAACGCAAGCTGGTAAGACACCTATTTAGAACATTTTAAAAGCCGTTTTCAGCACTAAAGAAGCATCGAAAACATATCTGGGTGAAAGATACCGCAAAATTGATTATTATCAATTAGAACTAGAGTTGTTAGTATATAAATAAAATAAATATTAACAAATATTAATTTTATAAATAGAACTCGAACGGGGGCTTCACGTTTCTGAGCACCCACCGTGTGCAAACCGGAGGGGATGACTCGAGGGCAGGAGTCAGTGCCGTACCTTTATTTCTAGAAACTACAAGTGGGGGTTGTTTCTTAAGCAGTAGAAACAGTCGCTCTCCAGATTTCAGTTTCCTCAGCTCGCCCGGCTCCGCCTCTGTGCTGAAGAAGACTTTTCCTGAGACGCAGTCCACCTCAGGGGAAAAACAGAAACCAAACCAAAGCAGAAAGGTGTTTTGGGTGAGCACTTCCAGCAGCCCCTCACACCCGCTCGCCCCTTCGCAGGGAGGAGGGCAGCGCAGACCTCAGCTCACCGGGGGTGGCGAGGGGACACGGCCTGACCGAGTGGCAGATGTCCCTGCCCACGGCAGGGGCGGCGCCAGGCGGTCCTTAGGGGTCCTTCCGACCCAGACCCAGACCCAGACCCAGACCCAGACCCAGACCCAGACCAGACCCGACCCGTGGGGCCCCACGCAGGTGGCGGCACAGCCCACACCGCTGCCGCCCGGCTCCAGGGCGCGAAGCGAACGAGACCGCGTTCCCCGCCGATCCGCGCCGATCCGCACCGGACCGCACCGCCCCGCCCCGGGCGGGCACCGGCGCCGGCTCCCCCCTCACCTCTGTGGCACCGAGCCGCGCCCGCACCTCCCGCGCAAGGAAGGCCTCCAGCCCGCGGCCCGCCGTGCAGAAGTACCGCCAGCCTCCCGCCGCCATCTTGGCCCGCCCCGCCGTCCTCAGCGCGGGCTGGGGGCCGGGCGGGACCGGCCCTCCTCCGCGGGGCCCCTCCCCGGGGGCAGCTCTACCGCGGTGAGCCCGCCCTGGCAGCGGGCTGGCGGGGCAGGGCG